>NC_143136.1:3653863-3956893 GCF_059928025.1 Delphinapterus leucas | reverse complement strand
TTCATTGCACTTGTTTATGCCCACTGATTCTTGAATTGTTTCTTTTTCCTTGGATTCCTCTTTGATTTTGCTGAATTTTATTCCAAAGCACATTTTGGGACATATAGAAGATAACATTTTGATTTCTTGAATGTTAACAGGTCTTTATTTTGCCTTTATTCTTTATTGGTAGTTTAGCTGGGTATATAATACTTGGAGAATGCTCTTTTTCTACAACTGCACCAGTGAAACGGTTATGAAGAAAACAATACTTCCTTATGTCTCATTTACAATATATATTTCAAATTTCTTAACCTTGGTTTCTTTTTGTTAAGTTTTCTTGTTTCTTAAAATACCTGTTTCATAGAGATTCAATTTCCCTGAATGGGCCAACTGGTCTTCATTTTTTCATCTGCAGAAACTAGTGAGTTTTAGATGCATTTTTTTCTTTTCTTTTAAACACTTACAGAGGGAAATCTATTCCAGGTAAAAGAATGGAAAATTTTGGCATCTCTTTTTGGTAGATTTAATGTAATTTGATGTGCAAGGCAGGTAATGGAAGGTGGCACACACCTGGGAAGTCTTCTGGGGGGAACAGTTTCCCCTCCCAGTGGGCCATCTGCTGTGGCAGTCTTCAGCTGGCTGGGAGTGCTTAGCCTTTAACTCCCATTGCCAGCTGACAGAGGTCAGCAGGAGCTGATGCAACAGAATTTTCTGCTCCATGCAGAGAGCTGCCCTCCCCACCTCTCTCTCTAAGCAGGTATTATAGGCTGAGGTTGCCCCAGACTGGTTGCAGCAGGACTGAAATTCAACCCCTATGCGCTCAACCACCATAATCTGTAGCCCCCTCTGGAAGATGTAAATGGTGGGATGGTCCACATTTTCCTTTAATCTCTTTTTTTTTTCTGGTACCATTTCTTATTTCAGAGCATCAGGAATTTAGGAATTTAGATGGTGCCTTTTCCAATTCCCAGTGGTTATGGAGAATTTTCCTTATTATTCTGTTAGGTCATCTCAGTGGGGATTTGGTAGAGTAAAGGATATAAAAACTACTAAAGGTTAGAATATCACCCTGAATGAGAAGATCTAGTAGAAGCTTTGTGATGGAAACCATCTGTAGATTTAAATGCATGCCAAAGAGCAAATTCAGAGATTTAAGGATTAAATGTGATTAAAACCCAGACTTTTGACTATTGCTTCAGTTTCTAGTAAAACCCATAGCCAGTTGGAGGGTCTCCCTTATTAGCTCATTCTGAAATCAGCAGCAGTTTACATCTTACTGGAGTGATCCAACAGCTCTGGCTTAATTATCCATGAAACTGAAGGTAGCCTGCAGCTAGAAGAGCTAACTGACCTGCTTCTTAATTCAGCTGCAGGAAATCCAAGGTATGTCTCTGAAAATGCCTTGATTACATACATACTTTGGAGAGATTCACAATTAATCTTTACCAAGTGTTCCCATAAATGCTAGTTTGAATTCTTTTTAAATCAAGATAGCATGTCAATGATTTCTATAATTAGTTCAACTCCACCTCTTGATAGTCAACATGTTTATTTTTGGATGACTATTTGCTATTAGCTCTACTGCTCAACACTAAAATACAGTCCCTTAATCCGAAAAAGAATATATCTATAACTGAATCAATTTGCTGTACACCTGAAACTAACACAACATTGTAAATCAACTATATTTCAATTAAAAAATAAAATAAAATACAGTCCCTTTCCTAACTAATTTTACTTCCATAAGCTCTATGTTGTTAAACAGATCAAGTCACATGACCTAATGAAAGTTTAAGTATATTTAAAATTTCAATTTTCCCCAAAGTGATTAATAAATGAAATTCCCAATGAAAAGCTTTGAAACCCTATAAAAGTATGCCATCTTTTTTCTTGCTTTTTATTTTGAAATAATTTCAGACTTACAATTGCAAAAATAGTACAGAAACTCTACTATACACTTTTCTTCCAGCGTCTTCAAATATTAACTTCTAACATAACCAATAGTACAGTTATCAACACCAAGAGATTAATGTTGATACAACGCTATTAACTAATCTACAAACCTCATTCACATTTCACTTCAATTGTCCCACCCATGTCCTTTTCTGGTCTAGGATCTGATTCTGAATCCCACACTGCGTTTGGTAGTCCTGTCTCCCTGGTCTCCTCCATCTGGGACAGTTCCTCAGTCTGTCTTTTACGACCTCAGTGTGAGTGAAGGACATCAGCCATTACTTTGCAGACTCTCTCTCAGTTTGTATTTGCCTGATATTTTCTCATGATGAGACCGAGGTTATGCATTTTTTGCCAAGGATACCCCAGAAACTGCTGCTCCCTTCTCAGTGCATCATAGCTGTGGGTACATGAGGTCCATGTCTTATTACTGCTAATGGTCACTTTGATGATTTGCCTAAAGTGATCTCTGCCAGGTTTCTTTACTGTCATGTTAGCATATTTCCCTTTGTACCTAATAAGTATCTGGTGGGGAGATACTATGAGACTAGGTAAACCTCCCATTTCTCATCATACTTTTCACTCACCAATTTTACCATCCATTGAATGCTTTTTGCCTACAACAACTATTAGTATGTGTTACCCAAATAATAACTTATTATTTTCATCATTCTTTCTACATGTATTAACTGAAATTTTATTGTGGGAACTGTTCTTTCTCTTATTTTATATGTTCAATTATTTATTTGTATTAATATGACCTCTTGGGTATTTAGTTTATTCTAGGAGTTATAATCCATGACCACCATATGATGCGTTTTTTAATTGCTCGACTTGTCCCAGATTTAGTCATTGGTGATCCTTCGAGTTAGCTCCTCTTTTGACAGTGACCCCATCATTTTTGGATCACTGTCATATTTTCTGGCACTACAGAATGTTCCCAGCTAGTCTTGTACATTCCCTGGGCCAGCTCTGGTGTCAACTGTCTCTCCAAGGAGCCCTGTTCCTTTAATTGGACAATGTTATTTAGAAACCAAGATCTGGGTACTGGGTGTGTTTGTTGCTACTGGGATGTCACTTCTTCTCAGCCCTCTCATTTTTCATTTAGGTTTACTTGTCACTTGTGTTTACTTGTGTTCCATTTTGGTTCCCCCCCCCCCATTCTGTTTGTCGAAAAAAAGTAAGATGGTCTCAGTTTCCTTCACTGAAGTTGTGTTTTACCTCCTCCCGTTGGAGGCCAGAGCTCAATACTTCTAACTACTTTCCTACCTCGTTTCCCCCTTTCTTTCTTTACATGTTAAGAGTATAGAATGTTTGACAAATTTGACATACTTCCTAAGGGAGCTGGATAGGAGCATCTGTCCTAGAGCCTGGCTGGCAGGCAGCCTGAATGATGTCCCCAGGTGACCTCAGGTTTGGGTCTGAGAGGCCTGTAGTCCATCTGACCTTGTGCTTGCAGTTCAGCTCTGTCTCAAACACACCTTTTAGGGATGGAAGGGATTAGTCATGCAGAGAGAAAACAGTTTTCCTCAATAAAATTTAGTATCTTTCAAATACCACCTCAACTTAGTTTTTTTTGGGTTTTTTTCCCCCAGATTTGCTTCAGTTCACCTGATTGAAATACTCTAACTCTGGCTTGGGAGGGAGATTTCCTGTTGAAATATGTGGATGGATGTTCTGATCCACAATGTGCATCTTGTATGTGGAGTTGTTTTTAAAATAGCAAGTTGTTGTTGGGTTTTTTCCCCTGTGCTTCAGATAACCCAAAACCAGAGAGGATGTGTGTAAATAGACACTTTAATGCACTGCTGGAGGGAAAATAAATCATTTCAAGAATTTTTGAAATAAATTTTGCAACACATTTTGAGACTGAAAAATGTTCGTATTCTTTTACTTCTTAATTTCTTCTCTGGAAATCTATTCTGGGGACCAAAGCAATTAAAAAAAAATAGGCAGAGGTTCATTTCAGCATTTTTGCAATAATAAACTTGAGGGGGGAAAAAACTCCAAAATATCCAATCATAGGAAATGTGAAAAAATTATTACGAATACTCTTGATAGAATATTAAAGAGCCATTAAGCAGATTCCCCAATAAATTCGTAACATTAAAAAGGAGTATCACATAATACATTTTAAAAGGAAGATCCTGGGTTAGTTAGACACTTGTACAGAACACACACACATTGTTTATGCATGTCTAAAAGACCAAGAGGAAATATACCAAAGTATACATAGCGGTGATGGTACTTCGTGTATTTTTTTCTTTCCACTTCTTTGCGTCTTGTAAATCTTCCTGAATGAGCACAAATTACTTTGATAACATGTGGAGAAAATAAGATTTTTCATTTCTAGTAAGAATAAGTGGTTGGGCTCAGGGGATGGCACACAACAGAGGTCGTGCCGAGGGATCCAGCTCCAGAATCCCTTGCCTGGGCTCTGGGGTTTGAGCTGTAAAAGGGCCAGGGAGCATGCACCCAGCCTCCAGGCCTCCAAACCAGCCATTTGTCCAACATGGTCATGGCAAGACCTGCGGTGAACCTAACTACACATTGTTCAGAGAGCTACCGAGGCCAGACCTCCCATGGCCCTTTGAGCTGACCCTGGTGCTGCTGGGGTCTCCCTGTGTGGCTGAGGAGGCCAGGGGTGGGAGAAGCAGTGGGTATTTAGAACAGTAGGGCTGGATCATCAGGTCAGGAGGCAGCCTCAAGTCATGCACCAGGGTAGACTGGATTGGCCAGTGTAGAGATCTGGTCCCCTTTGCACTAGGACTCCGCAGAGCAGACCATGGCCCCAGAAACGTCATGTCAGTCCCTGGAGACCTCCTTGCTGTTCCAAAAATACTGTATCGTCTGTGGGTCTCCTGACACATAGGCTCCAGTGGATTCGGCTGGGTGGGAGAATGTGCTGAGTGTCCCTAACTGGAACCTCGGGACCACAGCCCTCCCTAAGGCCAAGGTCACTGACTCATGTCCCCAAAGGCCGTCTTCTCCTTTGTTCGCAGGAACAGCTTTTGGCCAGTAGCCCTGAGCTGTGGGTGGGAAAATTGCATCTTCAGGACTTCAGGGAATAAGTAGTACTCTTCACTGTACACCCTTTCTAACGACAATCAAAAGATGAAAATCATCTGGAGACCTGGAGTTTCTAACCACGGGCACACACCGAGCCTGTTGCCCCTAGGTCCTCATGTTCTCCTGAGAGGACCGCCAAGGGGCAAGAGGTGTGAGGTCAGAAGGGCCTGGGCGACCCCCTCCCAGCCTCGCCCCTCAGCCAGGCCAGGGCTGCCCAGCATCCTGCTACCCACCCTGCATTAACTCACTCTGCGGAGATGTTCTGACCATTAAAAATGTTCAGATCTGGTTCAAGATGGCAAGCCCCTCAATCAAACTTTGCTCTCTCCAAAATTCCCACGGAAAATCACGTAACAAATGTAAGAATAGTGCTGGGGAGTGAGTCAACACTGGAAAACAGGGAAGGTTGATATTCACAGGCAAGAAACCTCAGGAAACGTCTTTCACGTACAAAGTAGATGAATAGAAGGAAAGATGGGTATAATTGCACATATCTTAGAAAACCTCCCCTGGAAAGAAAGTGAGGGAATCCCTGCAGGGGCCCCAAAGAGCCTCAGGCTCAGTGGCCCAGGGCCTGGAGGGCATGAGGCTGCAGGACAATTTGGGGAAGTGTGGCAGGGTCCGCGCTTGTGGGACAGAGGCTGTAGGTGCTCTGATTGGCCCAGGTTCCACTGCCTAAAACAGACATCACCAAGGAGAAGTGTTATGTTTCTCACTGCGCCACAGCCTCCAGCAGATCCTGGCCTCTTCTCCCCACCATCCACGGGGTTTTTAATCAGGCACAAACACTCCTGAAGTCAGAGCCACAGTCTTTCCAGGAGGACCAGCAGTGGGGCAGCGAGCGGACGGGGAGGTAGAAGAACTGGCCGGGGGGCCGCTTGGCCTGGAACACAAAGCTGGTCTCGCCTTAGTTGGTGGCAGGGCCAACCTTTATCTGTGACCTGAGATGGGCCCAGTGGACCTCAAGAGACTGAGGCAAAGGGACAGCATGTCTTTGGAGGCTCTGACGGTCATCCCAGAGACAGAGGTTCTTGTCCTAGGCCTCCCAGTTACCAGCTGTGTGACCTTTGGGCCTCATTTTCCTCATCTGTAAAATAGGTCTAATCTCAGTACATGACTCATGGGGATTTTGTGCAGACTCTGTGTGGTGATATCTGTAAATCAAATACCCTAAACTATTCCCCTGAGACTCCGTGCTAGGCACTGAGAACTCTGACAGAGGTAGCTGGTCAAGCAGGATCTGTTGAATTTACTCATGTTGTTTGTTATAATTATACGATGCTGCAAAACAAAGCCCCCAAAACTCAGTGTCTTAAAGCAATGATAAATCATGTACTTTTTGGTATGGCTTTGTGTGGGTCAGGAATCCAGGAGCAGCTTGCCGTATGCTTTCTCGTGAGGTTGCAAAGGATTTGCAACCCCGGCCCTTTTACAGGTTGCAAAGGTTGCAAAGCTAGGATTTCAGTCATCTGAAGGCTGCACAGGCTGGAGGACTCACTTCCAAGGTGGCTCATTCGCGTGGTTAGCAGATTGGTGCCACCTATTGACAGCGGCCCCATCCCTCTCCGTGTGGGTCAGTCCGTGTGGCTTGGGCTTCCTCACATAATGGTCTCAGGGTTTCCAAGATGAACATCCTGACATTGAGAGAGAGAGAAAGAGAGAAGCAGAAGAAGGAGAAGGAGAAGGGGAAGAGAGGGGTGGGGAGACCAGGAAGAAGCTGTGTCTGCCTCTTTCCTTATGACTTAGCAAAGGAAATCATATGGCATCAAACTTCTGTCATACTCCCTTGGTCAGGCAGTCACAAGTCCCTGCCCAGATCTGAGTGAAGAAACTAGACACCACCTCTCAGTGGGCGTGGCAGGAACCCCAATCACGCTGTAAGAATAAATATGTATGAATATTAATATGTGTCTTTGGAACGTAGAGTCTGACACACTGTTGCTCTTATTATTAGAAACTTGAGAGAGCAGATTCACACCATTCTTTTGTCAAAAACTACTGGCTGTCAGAAACCGGTCTGGTCTGTCCCATGTGTGAACAGATGTGGACCTTTCTTGCCAAACACCTAGTTTGACAAAGACTGGAAATATTTATAAGAATAAAAAATTGGCTGGGTTAGTGAAGCAGCATGAAAAACAGAACACCAAAGAACAATTCGAGAATTTATCAAATTTATATCATATTGCAAAATTTCTTGCACTTAATAAAAACCTGGCTGTGGGGATTCGTGACATAGCTGCCCGTGATATATGGCTTTGAGGAGAAAGGAGGTGGAAACACAGGAGGGAGGGAATCTCCCTCTGTCAGGTTTATGATCTTCACTCTACTCAAGCCTCTGAGCCCAGGCAACTCTTAACTCTCAACTCATCACCTTCCTTCTTCCCAGAGAGAGTAGAAGCCATCACATGGAGTGCTCTAATTTTGCATCATCATTCCCACTCGTGTCTTCTTTTATCCTATCCTCCTTCTTGCCTGGTACAATGGAGGAGTGGCCCCAGCACTGACTTCAGCCAGCCTCTTTGGAGCCCATCCGACCTCTCCATTCTCAGGACCATTTCATGCTGATTTTCATTCTTTCCTGTATCTTTGACATGTTGCTCTCATTGTCTCCTTTTCATCATTTCATGCCACTCATCTTTAAAAACACACCCAAGATGACCATGATCACCACCAGTGAAAACCACCACCAGTACAAACAATCCTTTATGCATGCTTGTTTTATTCTGGGTTCTCCCAGAAATGGAACCAATAAAGATATATTGATACACAGTTGTATAGATGTGACAAAATGGGGACAGTGAATGAGGACAGTTTGGGCAAGTTTATCTGTGAAGGGAGAAGAAAGACAAGATGATAGCTGCAGGGGGATGAAAGTGGAGAGTATAGTGTGATGGTTAATTTTATGTGTCAGTTTGAGCCACGGGATGCCCAGAGATCTGGCTAAATATTATTTCTGATGTGTCTGTGAGGATTTTTCTGGATGAGATTAACATACATAAGAAGGAATTAGCTCATGGGTTTGTGGTTATTATGGAGCCTGGGAAGTTCCCAAATCCGCAGCTGGCAAGTCGAAGACCCAGGAGAGCTGATGGTGTAAGTTCCCGTCTGAGTTTGAGTCCAAGGGCAGGAGAAAACCAGCGTCCCAGCTTGAAGACAGTCAGCCAGAGCTGAGCACATTCTCTCTTGCTCCACCGTTTTGTTCTACTCAGGCTTTCAAAGAATTAGGTGAGGCCCACCCACAATGGGGAGGGCAATCTGCTTTCCTCAATCTACTGATTCAAATGTTCATCTCCTTCACTGGACTTGGGAACCAGGGACACTGGGGTGGGAAGGGCCCTTACCCTTTTCCAGACTCAAACTTCAGGACCTGCCCAAGTATTAAACCTTCCTAAGTAGACATCCATCACAGCAGATGAAGCCTGTGGGTTTGGGGCCCCAGTGTGTGCTGGAGATCAACCGAGATCTTGTCCGTGTACAGGGGTCTAGATGGAATGTTTACTCCAAGGTGCTTTTGTTCATTTTGGTGTCTGAATATTGCCAAAATATAGAACTGTTAAATAAAAATTCCAGTCTTTGCTGTAAGGACAAAGCACACCCTGTCTTCTCTAAATCCCTAGGGACTGGGAGTTTTGTGGGAGAAGGGGTACTGATTGGTCAAGAAAGGCCCTCCACTTTTCCTACCTGTCTTACCCGTCTGTCCATCTGTTCGTCTCTCTCTGTCTTATATGTCTGTTCTTCTTGTATGTCTGTCTTAAATATTTGTCTGTCTGTTGTACAGCACTTTCACTGATGCCTTAGTGTGATAGATTTCTTAGGTTGACCCATGACTTTGACCTCTACTTCCAGCTCTAAACCCAGAACCAAAGATGCCAGTCAGAAAAGGACTGAGATCTGCTCTTTCTGTTGTGAAAAATGTTCATTCTGCCTTCAAGGATCTGTTATTTTATTTTGTATAATCCTGTCTGGCCAACCCTCCTTGGTTTATCATATGTAATTGAGATTTCATTTTTTCATCAACTTTTGAAGTTGATTTGAGTTCTATTTTTACATTCACGAACACTGAAATGTAATGGATGGGAAGAAAAATCAATGGGGTTTCACCCTCGTCAGCATGTATACAATGGACCTTCTCACTCCCAGTCTGTTTTCTCTGAAATATTTCAGTATCATGCACAAAGCCAGGGGAAGCTGAATACCAGTTTGGTTTACTGTAGTCTCAAACTGAATAGTCAGGGAGCTGTTGGCTTTCTGATCTGTAGTTCCCTTAAAGAACACCCAAATCTTACTTTAGAAACAGATCCCGCAGCCTGGACTTTTCTCCTGAGAAAAACCTCTTGTGCTCCGCTCACATTTCCCTCTTGTGGGAAAACCCTGAAAACAGAGACATGTGCTTCTAATTTCTATGTTGAATATACTTATTGTTTCCACCCTCCATTTCCTTTTCTACACCACAGATTCCTGCAGTGTGGGATGAGAGAGCTGGTGTTGCCTGGTATAGGATCTGTTGAGTCATAGGGTTTCTAGGGAAGAAAATACCTAACCTATTGTTGTTTTAATTGTTTTCCTTCACAAACTCAACAAGCCTCTTGAAAGTTCAATAACTTACGAGATCATTTTGCAAGACCTAAAGAGACACATTATCAGAAAATATACACATGTATACTCTAAGTAAACACAGACTTCAAAATGAAGTCAAGAAGCTTGGCAGTTCCCGTTTGTGTTTTGCCAAACTCAAAACACTTGTATTTTTATAGTTTTAGATGTTCTAGAAACTCAGGAAGTGACGAGCTCGCTCATCTCTCACTTTTATAAGGAACACTGATTGTGCCACATTTAGGACAATGGGGGGCAAAAGGGAGAGCCTGTTGAACCCAGGGATCTTAGGATGAGTTTGAAATTTGTCAGAGAACTCCAAGGACGCTGGGAAAGTGCGGTCAAAGGCTTGTGGGGATGGGAGTGACAGACATGGGAGCTATATCCGAAGGGTACAAAGGTAGAAAGGAGCCACTCTGGGAGGAACAAATGCTGCAGTCCACATGGATGCTCTGGAGGCTGCAGGACCCATTCAGGAACACACAAGCAGGGCAGGAGTCAGTGACACTCAAGAGCCTTGGCTCCCGGATGGGAGGGTGAGGACCTCATTCATGGAGGCATCCCCCTCTACCACCTGGTCACCAGCTGCGACCTCTGTGCGGCCAGGTTTTAACTGTAGCCATTCTGTTGGGTTTGTCGTTTTGTCTCGTTGGATTTTTAATGATTATTTCCTTGATGGCTCATGATCCTAATGAGGCTGAGCACATCTGCATGTGCTTAGTGGCCATTCATGTATCTTCTTTTGTAAAATGCTCAAAATCTTCAGCTCGTATCCTATTGGGTTGTTGATCTTCTGATTAATAAAGATTTCTTTATGTGTTCTGGAAATAAGTGCTCTGTCAAATATGTTTTGAGACTATTTTCTCCCAGTCTCTGATCACCTTTTTATTTTCCTAAAAGTCTTTCAAGGATCAAAAGTTTTAATTTTGATGAGTTCACCTAACTGATTTTTTTCTTTTTATGGTTAATGCTTTTTGAGTCCTGTGTAAAAAAATATTTGCCTAGTTCATTATCATGAAGATTTTCTCTTATTTTTTCTTCTAGAAGTTTACAGTTTTAGCTTTCATGTATATATCTGTGACACATTTCATATCAAGTTCTGTATATGCTCTGAGGTAAGAGTCAAGGTTAATTCTTCCCCATATGGATATCAGAGTGTTCCAGGACCATTTGTTGACTCTTTTGTTCTATTGATTGACATGGATACCCTTAGCGAATAGCACTGTCTTTATTACTGTCGCTGTGTAGTAGGTCTTGAAATTATGTAGTGTAAATCTTCAACTTTCTATGTTTTCAAAATTGTCTTGGCATTTCTAGTACATTTAATAATTATCCATAATAACTTGAAAATAAACTTGTCAATTCCTACCAAAAATCCTGCTAGGATTTTGGTTGAGGTTGTGTTAGATCTATACATTTGACAAGTCTGAGAGAACTAATGTTTTAACAATGTTAAATCCTCTAATTTACGAGCATGCTATTACTTAGGTCTTTATAAAATTTTCTCAGCAATGTCTTGTAGCTTTCAGTGTACAAATCTTATGTCTTGTTACATTCATTCCCAGATATTTCAAGATTTTGCCTGATAGTGTAGATGGTATTTTTATTTTCCTTTTCTGTTGTTGTTTTTAGTATATAGAAATACAATTGATGTTCATGTATTTACTTGTATCCTGCATCTTTGCAAAATCCACTAATTAGTTCTAGTGGCTTTTTTTTTTTTTTTTGGTAGAATTCTTAGGATTTTCCATGTATATAATCATGTCTTCTGTGGGAAAAAAATACAATTTAACTTCTTCCTTTCCTATTTATATATATTTTATTTTTTCCTCTCATCCTAGTGCACTGGACAGAGATTGTACTACAGTATTGAAGTGAAGTGGTTAGAGTAGAGATCCTTACCTTGTTTCTGATCACACAAGGAAAATATTCAATTTTTCACTATTAGATATGATGTTAGCTGTAAATAGTTTCATAGATGCTCTTTATTGGATTGATAACATTATCTTCTGTTTTTAGTTTACTGAGAATTTTTATCAAGAATGAATGATGAATTGTGTCAAGTTTTTTTTCTATATTTATTGTGATGATCATATGTGTTTATTCCTACTACATTCTATTAAAGTGGTGGATTACACTGATTGGTATTTGAATATTAAACCAACATTGCATTCTTGATAAAGTCCCCTCTTCGTCATGTTATATTATCCTTTTATATATATTGCTATGTTTGGTTTAATAACATTTCATTAAGAATTTTTGCTTCTATGTTTATGAGGGATGTTCTGTAGTTTTCTTTTCTTGTAATGTCTTTGTACATATTCATACTGGGGTTATGCTGGTTTCATAAAATGAGTTGAGATATGCTCCTTTCTCTTACTCTTTGAATTTATGTAGAATTATTATTATTTCTTCCTTAAGGGTTTTACTTATATAAATGTATAGCTTAGCATTCGATCTAAGACTCAAGGGGACTGCTATACACATAGCTCGTGCTCCTTCTCTGTGTAGCTCTCTCCTCTCCAGCGTTCTGAACAGCAAATTCTGGTCACTTCATCCTGCCCCATTTCTCACCTCTGACTTCTCAACCCAGCAAGACCACCATGGTAAGGTACCCCTCTCAGCGCTGTGGTCTGGGATGTGCTCAGAAACAGGCAGAAGGCTAGGGCAATTGTAGGGCTGACTTTATGTATATTTTATCAGAGATTAGAATCCCACCCTGCCTGTCATTTTATACTTAAAAACAGTTGTTTCAAGTAGTTTGACCAGATTTCTGGTGATTTACTGTGGGAAGGTAAGTTTGATACCAGTTAGTTTAGTGACTGGTTTGGCTCTACACCAACAGAGTAGAGTTGTTTTGACAAAGACTGTCTGGGCCACTGAGCCTGACATATTTACTCTCTGGCCCTTTACAGACAAAGTTTGCAGACCCCTGGAAGAGATGATGCAGAAGCTTTACCAGAGTGTTACTTCGAATTCATGTTATGACAATTGTTTACTTTGGGCTTTAAATTTGGTCTTTTCTGAGAACTGGATGTCTCTCTGTTGGTTGTCGTCTCTGTTGAAAGATGAACCACTTCAGCTCACGGACTTTATATAAACATTCATAAGCCCTGTGAGTCTTCACACAAACACCCACGAGACAGGAGCCACATACCCACGGTCACTCAGTAAGGGAAGCGGGAGGTTTCATAGTCCCCTGTTCTCCTTCCTTGCCAATGACCATGTTTAACCTCAGCTAATGACAGCTGAGTCCTAGGGGCAATGTCTGGGGCTTTCCGTCTTGTTTTGAGACATCATGGTGCATTTCCTGGCCCTGTTTGGGGTATTCATATAGTTGAGTTACCATATTGCATAACCAGGACTAATCTTTCCAGCACAACGTAAGACCAGTATGTGTATGTGATAATATGTTAGTCATGGGCAGTGGTATCTACAAGAAAATTCTTTATGTTATGAAAAGTTATATATACTTATTCTTGTATTCTATATAAGTCAATATGATTAGAAATTTGAGTTGTTCTTTTTTAATTAGCAATTCCCTTTTCATTCACGGATATACCTGTATGGTGATAAATAACCATCTACAACTACATAAAAGAAATATTTCCAAAAGATATGGGTTATCTACCAACCTCTCCTTTTTTTAAAATTTTTATTTTATACCGAGGTATAACTGATTTACCGTGTTGTGTTAATTTCAGGTGTACAGCAAAGTGATTCAGTTATACATACATATATATATATATCTCCACTCTTTTTCAGTTCCTTTTCCCATATAGGTCATTACAGAGTACTGAGTAGAGCTCCCTGTGCTGGACAGCAGGTCCTTGTTGATTGTCTATTTTATATATAGTAGTGTGTGTATGCTCATCCCAACCTCCTAATTTATCCCTACCCCCATCCCCACATTTCCCCTTTGGTAACCGTAAGTTTGTTTTCTACCTCTGTGAGTCTTGTTTCTGCTTTGTAACTAAGTTCACTCCATTAGTTTAGTCCATACGTAAGGGATATTTGAGCTGTTCTTATGAATATATCTGCTGGGGCTCCTCACTGATGACCTTTACCACGTGCTAAAGCACTGCAGTCAGTTTATGAGAGAATACATTTTTTTCTCAGTGTAAGAGTTTAGTGGAAATTCTCAAGCTCCAGCTTCAAGCTTGGGCTTCGTGCTAAGCACCCGTGCAAACCACCTTGTGCAATCTTGACAACCACACTGGGATGCAGCATTCACGTCCCCAATTTACAGAAGAGAAAATCAAGGCTCAGAGAGGCCTGGAGAGGAAGCACCTGGGTGACCCCAATCCCAACATGTATTTTCAGTCTTCTCATGTTTTGTTGTTGTTGTTAATAACTGTGGAAACCACTGAGTTAAATATGACCCAGAATGTTCTTTACTGCCACATTTGTCAGCTCCATTACAGGCACCTTAGAGCACTGAAAATCCTAGAGGGGCGTCTACTGTCAGCTGACACAGGCCAGGCCATCAGGGGAGAAGGATGGTGCACTTAGCGTTCCATGGAATTCCAGCCCAAGAAGCATCGCGCCATATTGCTTCTGGGCTCTTTCTACCCCCAAACCGACGGGACCACGACCAAGAGGCAGCTGCTGCCGTCACCCCGCCTATGAGGAAGACGCTGCTCTTCCGGAGGGCAATGACCTGCCTGCTCTCACCACCGAGGGCGGAAGCTGGGATTCGGTCCCAGCAGCCCCGCTGCCCAGCCCGAGGCCCTGCCCCCCTCCCTCTCCGTGCAGATCCTCGCCTCCGTCTCGGGCTCGTGCGGTCCCTCTGCCACGGCCCCTGCCCAGGCTCATCACTGTGCACCCAGGCAGCAGCCGAGCCCTCCTCCTTACGGATGCTGCCGCCCCTCCCGTCCAGTTCCGGGAGCCCCTTGTTCCACCAGAACAACTGCGGGTTGGGAAGCACAGCCCAGCCGCTAGACAAATGAAGGGTCCTCTTTCTACTGAGGCTTTGTGCTCACCAACAGCTTGTGTCGGAGTCGGCGTTTACTGTGGGCCAGCTCGGGTAAGCCCCGTGGGCTGGGACCTCTGAATGTCGCTTAGGAGATACGGGGCAGGTGGCCTGGCTCTCGGGCGCCCCGGCTCTAGAGCCATTGCTGAAGGTCTGCCTTGGGAAGGGAGACCCTGATCTCCCCGCCCTGAGGCCGGAAGCCTCTGAGCTGATCGGGTGTCTCCCAGTAACACAGGTGGCCCCCTGGATGCTTGCTCTCCCTGTACCTGTTTCTTTTGGCAGCAGCCCCCCATTCTCCTTTGGCGAGCGCCCCTCCTCCGTGCCACTTTCTCCCGGGAGGACTGTCGCTTCACGCCACCTGAACTTCGGGCCACATCCCCCGACACGCAGGGGCCAAGCAGACACTCTCCTTCCTGAGGGTTTGGCACTCGAGCAAAGGGACAGGGCGAGGGTGGAGCAGCCCCTAGAGAAGCACGCCTTGGTTCCCACTGAGGCCACTTTTCACATTTCTATTATTATTACTTGTTAATCAGTTACGTGGAAAGGCTTTTTAATACTAGCTGGCATCTTAGGAAGGTTCCAGAATGAACAAAAGTGAAAAAAGTAAGTGATGAGCTTCACTCATGGGCAAGGGGCTCTGAAGCCTCCATCATTCTGGAGCCCCTTCCTTCTCCGGCCTCCACACTGACCACCCGTGGGACTCTGTGGAGGCAGAAGAACCTTCTAGAACCAGACAGGGAGACTCAAGCAGAAGCTCGTGAGCTTATTAGTTATTCCTTAGGACTGCTAGCTCTGGCTTCTTACTGGGCAAGAGAAAGTGAAGAGAGTGTTCTTTTTTAGTAGCTACACTGATTTCTGGACAAGACTTAGACAGACAGAGCTCAGGAGCGGGAAGGCAGTGAGTTCCCTGAACAGAAATGGTTTAGCTCCTCCGGCTTTTCCTTGCTGTTGAAAGAACAGGTCGAGTTACAACAGCATCGGAAAGTAAACAGATCTGCTACCGAGTGTTTGCTGAAGTGAACGTGGAAATCCTGAGAGGAGAGAGTGCGTGCGCCGGGGGTGAGGCTCCCAGGCATCTGGGGACAGGCGTGTAGAATATTTGAATCATAGCCTGAGCTACAGCGTAAATTGTGGGGCTGGGTGTGGGGTGTCCACCCTGTGCTGGCAACCCTTGGAGGGTGTGTGTGTTTGTGTATGTGTGCGTGTTATGTGTGGTGAGTGTGAGTGCATGTGTGTGTGTGTGTGTACATGCCATGTGTGGTGTGTGTGCGTGTTTGTGTACATGCTACGTGTGGTAAGTGTGTGTACACGCTATGTATTGTGTGTGCATGTGTGTGTTTGTGTACAGGCTATGTGTAGTGAGTGTGTGTGCACGTGTGTGTGTACAGGCTATGCGTAGTGAGTTGTGTGCCTGTGGCCTTGCAAGAGGCCACAGAGCCGGCCCACAGCAATGCCGGGAACTGATCCCACGGCTGTCCTACCCCATTCCCATCTCACCACTCCACCTTCCATGATCCCCTCTTTTCCCTTGAAACTCTCTTCTTTGGAGCACAATTTGACCCTCTTGGGACCTACAGGACTTGCCTCGCTCTTCAGTCTGCAGCTCCAGCTTTGGACACGTAGCTGGGTGCTCCTTGCTGTCCTCAATTGAAATCACAGCAGCAAAATGTCCGGAGCACTTGTCGCTGGGAGCTTCCCAGCACGTGCTCTTTGTCTGAATGAAGTAATAAACAAGCGTCAAACTGCCCAGCCCACCAGCATCTGCGGCAACAGGGTCACAAGGCGTTTGGGTCACAGGAGAGCAGCTGCTGAGAGCATGGCTGCCTGTACGAGCGCCGCAGGCTCAGTCTTAGCTGCGGAGGGACTCCGTGCTTCAGGGACGAGTGGGCTTCGGGGCAGGGAGGCCAGCATCTCTGCGGGGGCTCCTTCCTCACTTGAAGCCTGGAGATCTGGCTGGACTCCCAGGGATTCTCCAGAACTGTGAGGTCCCTCAGAGGACTCCCTGGGGCTGGGATAGCTCAATATTTCATTTTTTCTTTTTTTTTCTCCCGTGAATCTGACTCCTTTCAGGATCCCACTCAGTTTGTTTACTGAGCGCTGATGACGTTCATATTCTCTGCCAGCAGCCTCTAGCTCTAGGGCTCCAAGAGGATCCTCCCTCCCAAGAAACTTCTCCCCCAGGGTCACTAATAACCCTCATCACTCAGTACACACAGCCCGTCCACCCCCAGTTTCTAGAATTCTCTCTTCTGAAAAACATTCCCTTTGCCTGCTCTGCCTTATTTGTCCTGCCTTAAACGCCTGCTTAATTCTGTCTACCTTTTCCTCATCCATCGCTTTTTTCAGTGTGATGCGATACAGCCTTACCAAAAAGCTCCTGACTCCGGAGGCTGAGACCTCCCACCTCCCCCCTGCCCCCTCCCCACCTTCCACAGACTCTGTGACCTTGGGCAAGCTGTCTGACCTTGGTGTGTCTGGATGCTCCAATTCATGAGACCACATGACAGGACCTACCTCAGCCAGTGCTAAGTTAATGTACATTCGTTCTCCATAAATACTAGTGTTGTGTTTGCTTATTCTCTGTCCTGAAGGACTTTCTGAACTTTTAGGGAAGTAAGACCCTCCTTTCAATGTCGGCACCATTCCCAGGGAAGTGCCTGACATGGGGTGGGCATCCTGGTGACCATCTCCCCTCACCACTGAGCAGTGATGTGAGAAAATGTGAGAAGAATGTGTCTCCAGCCCATCAAAAACTGGGTTCTTCCAAGCCAGGCGCTCACACGGGGATCCCAACCAGCTGTTTGGTGCCTCACTTTTTAGTATGAACGGGACGAACCAAGAAACAATTAAGGAAAATCATCGACATGAAGACCAGAGACCAAAATCAAATAGAAAAAAGCAACCCAGAGAAAATGGAGACACAGCAGGAAGCAGAAGAAAAGAATTATGACTGTTAACCTCAGAGAGATGAGAAAACTATGGCATCCGAAAAACAAGAATGAAAGTTCCCTAAATACGGAGCAGAATATGAAATCGCTTTCAAACCCTGGAAACTATAGCAAAATCAAATGTTTGTAGGAGAGCTGAATGTTCGTAGCTCTGAGTTAGTAGGAGAAAAAGAGAAAGGGATGAAAGGTAGAAAATGGGGCAGCCATGTTGGAATGCACTGGGTGGTTTCTGCTTCCCCTCCAGACCCTGATTCTCCTTTCTTCCCCTGCTCTGCACCCGGGGGGCTGATCTCCAGGCTCTACCCCAAGAGGACCCCAGCCCTCCAGCCTCCAGCTTAGATGGGCCAGTGGGAGGTCCAGTAAGAGACCAGTGGAGGGGGAGCAGAGGAGGAGCCTAGGCACATCCACACGACTCTTTCCTCTCATTCTGGAGGCAGCTCCCCCTTCCCCCCTTTGGGGGTTATGGTCCCACTGTTACTCCCCCAGGGCACTGCACGGCCTTGCAAATTCTCCATTGTCAAACCCTCCTGGAATTACCTTAATCTGAGTGTGCCCTCTGCTGTCTCCTGAGGCCCTAACTAATCAGAGCTCTAGAAAAAGGACGGAGAGAGAATGAGGACGAAGAGTATTATCGGTGGAAATATCCCTAAGACAGTTTCCCAGAATTTAGAATCTGAGTCTCCAGATTGAGAGGGCCCACTGAATGCCAGGTGAAACTAGGGAAAAGGAAAGAAGACTTACACAGATGCATGTTGGTATGAGATGTCACCACACCAGGGGAAAAAAAGAAGAGGCCCTAAAAGCCTGCAGAGAAAAGCTGTCACAGTCAAGACTGAGATCCCCAAAGGCATTGGACTCTTCAGGATCAGTGGTGAGGGTGGGGAGACAATGAGGCAATGCCTTGAAAAGGTCAAAGAAAAATACCTGAAAGCAGAGTTCCATAACTAGCCAAGCTGTCAGTCATTCTGAGAGCACTGCTGCAGGGTGCGCCTGGCAAAACAAGGGTCCAAACTAAGAGAGAGGGAGACCTGGAAATCAGGAAAAAGGGGATCCCGAGGCAGAGCACGGCAAAGGGTGAACCCTGCTGTGGCCAGGACCATGGTAATTTCCAGAGGAAGAGCCTCCAGGGAAAGTAATGGGCCTGTTAGGCTCTTTCAAAATATTTAAGCATGTGGAAAATAATATTGCTGGTCATTTGCCTGATCAGATAGATCATTTGCAAAAAGTAGTGGTAGACACACAGAGAACCAAGACAATAAAAAATGATGCAATTATTAAATCGAGGAAAAACAAAAAGTTGTATAAGAAAAAACTCAACAGTGAACAATATTTACATGATTTTATCAAATCTTATGTTTTCATCGCATTGGGAAGATGAGAAAAGAGAGTAGAATTGAAGTGGGGTTAACAGCTAAACCTATCCACTCTAGACCCTCAGCAGAGAGACAATGTCTAGTGTTGGGAACCCCTGATATACCAGGGCAAGCATATTATTCAGAAATACAAGAAGAAATAGAATTTTTAAAAGACTGAAAGTATGAACTGAGGGTGGAAAAGTTCGAGTGATGGGAAAATGCGTTTTTCCTCAATCCTTATAGCACTGCTTGGTATCCTTCAATTATGTGCGTGTACCACCTTGACAAGAATTCAACTTAATTTTTAAAAGTATGTTGGAAGAGAAGGAGAACGTTTGGAAAAAGGGTCTGGCCAGCCATAGTCAGATGTTGCCATGTGAGAACTTGGGCCTTGTAGAGCCAAAGACAAGCCAGAAATTCTGATTTTCACATGAAACGTCATGATTTTAAGTGGTTCTAAATAATTCAAAAGAGGCTTTAAAACACTATGAAGGCAAAAGCAAGCATACAAGCACCATGTCTGCAGGTCATATGCATCTTGGAAGTTCCAGCGTGATGCTCCTTGTTATAATTCTCAGACATCACCTGCATTGGTTTCTGCGGCTGCTGTAACAAATTATCACAGATGTGGTGACCCAAAGCAACACGAACTTAATCTCCTACGAAGAGTTCTGGACCAGAAGCCCAAAGACAGTTTCACTGAACTAAAGTCAAGGTGTTGGCAGGGCTGGATCCTTCTGGAAGCCCTGAGGGGAGGATCTGTTTTCTTGCCTATTTCACATTCTAGAGGCCTCTCCTGCTTTCCTTGGCTTGTGGCCCCTTCCACCACCTTCTACAGTCTGCTTCTGTCCTCACTCCTTCTCTGACTCTGACCCTCCTGCCTCCCTCTTATAAGGACTCTTTTGGTTATATTGGATAATCTCCCCACTTCAAAAGCCTTAACTTAACCACATCTGCAAATTCCTTTTTGCCATGTAAGGTAAGACTCACAGATTCTGGAGACTAGGATCTGGACATCTTGGGGGAGCCATTACTCAGTCTTTCAGCCTGTGCGTCTCGACAACTAATGGGTCATGGGAACGATATAATGGATCAAAAGTAGCGTCCTTAAAAATCGAATAGAATAATCAACACACTACTATACATAAAATAGATAAACAACAAGGACCTACTGGGTAGCACAGGGAACTATATTCAATACCTTGTAATAACCTATAATGGAAAAGAATCTGAAAAAGAATTTATATATGTATATGTATAACTGAATCACTTTGCTGTACACCTGAAACTAACACAACATTGTAAATCAACTAGACTTCAATTAAATTAAAAAAAAAAGAATATAACAATCAGAGGCACCACACTTGGCGCAGGAAAGTGCTGCAGCATGAAACTTTTCTCAGTAATATTGATACATATATCTGCACATACAGCACATGTGTGTACACAGGGTCCCAAGGTTAAAGGTCGGGCAGAAGTTGGAAAACCAGTGGTGTAGAACACCTGGTGATGGACTTTGCATGGAGTGCTCAGTGAAGAGGGCGGGGAGGACTTGCCACTGCCTTTCATTGGCTGTGTTACCTTCTGTAAGTCAATTAACCTCCCTGAGTCAGTTTCCTAGACTATAAAAAGGGGATAATCAGACTATTACCCTGGGTTTTGTGAATTAAATGAAACAAATGTGAAAGTCTTTTGGGGATGCACGGCACTCCAGGATTGTAAGGTCATGTAGCTGGTGCTGGAGGGTTATTGAATTGCCGCGAATGTAAAAGGTCTTGTAAGGGAATGTTAAGTGTATGCAGTTACCACTGCCTTCCACAAGATGGCACCCTTGAAACACAGGGAGGTGGCCTCAGGGGGCAGCTGGTATCAGGGACACTGACTTCAAACCTTAGGGCCAGGGTCTCCTTGCAAAGGGTGGTCTTCCAAAAACACGGGATTGTCCTGACTTACTTTTTGCTACCAGCGGCATATCCCTCCTGAACTGTCAGCTGTTTGCTAAACCGAGGAGGCACTTCCCTGCTCTCAGAGCTGTTGTAAGTCACTGTGAACAGTTCCTAAATAAGGGATGCGGTGAATCAAGGAATCCCCTGGAGGTTTCCCAGGTTTCCCGTTTGGCAAACCTTTGCTGGGATTTCTTGTCAGGGGGGCTTCCTTGCAGCATATCCCTGCGGGGGGAACAGGGATACAGAAATCTGTGTCCTGTCCCTCGCAGAGGTGTAAGTAGCATCTTGTTGGACAGAGAAGGGAGAGCAGACAGCCCAGCAGCGCGAGAACAGGCCCTTCTCACTGAGGAGAAGGTGATGGGGCTGAAAGCGCAGGTGTGCCTTCTCCAGGCCGCTCCGCTCCCCGTGGACAGGTGGGCCCCTCCTCACCTGGTTGCTCACACCAGGCTTTCAACGTGCTTGTCCCCCATCACCAACGACAATCAAACAGCAGACCTTAGTCCCTGCACCCAACGTGACTACCTCTCTCCTTCCTTGTCTCCACGGCCAACTTTCTAGAAGAGTACCCTCACCTCGACTTTCCTCCTGTATCAACTCCAATGCTCAACCCACAGTTGCACAGATGGCAGCTCCTTCCCCTGGAAGGCCTCCTGTTTGCAAATTCCACATCCTCTTTCAGTTTCCTTGCTATGATTTTTAGGCCTGGGGCAGCATCCGCCACTCCCTCCTCCCGAGCCCCTCCCCCTGGCCCCCATCCTGGCTCTGGGCCTCTGCGTGCTCTCCCACCTGCCTGCTCTCCCCCCCCAGCCTTCCTCCAGGGCACTGCCCTCCCTCTGCTGGCCGCTGGGAACGTCTGTGCCCCAGCTTCCTTCCCTTCACAGCTGCCTGGGCCGGGGGCAGGGGGCTCGCAGACCAACCTCTCTGATCCAGCCTCTCACCCAGCAGGGCCCTCATCTGTCCTTTGAGAGAAGGGACCGGCTCCCATCGCGGTGTCCCCATGTACACAGGCCTGGGCCTTTGGCCAGAGGGACGTCTGCTCAAGGTCATGGCAAGGTAGCAAGCAAAAGAGGCGAGAGAACTTCCGAGAATGACTCAGACTAGAGATAAATGGAGTCTCAGGAGGGAAGGGGCATGAGGAATTCTTTCCTTGGGGCTAAACAGAGACCCCAAAGGAGATGGAGTTTGGGCTGTGCTCTTCAACCAATGTGAATTTCACACACTTACCATTTAAAAACAAAAAACTCAGCGTGCAATTGTTGAAAGGGGGTTGGAGGAGCGCACAGGAGGGAGAGGCACCCCCGACACGGGAGCAGAGATTGCAGTATCTTTCTTGGGCATCTAGTTTGGGCCGGACTCCCGGCTAAGTGCTTTCCAAGGACCACCTCACGCGGTCGTCACAGCAACCTCAGGAAGAATCATTATCGTGCCCATTTTACAGCGAAGGAAACTGAGGCTCAGAGGAGTGAGTGAGTCCCCCCAGGTCCTGCAGCCAGCCTGGGGGTCAGAACCTTCCTGTCTTCCATCTGCCCAGGGCTCGCAGGCTGATGGCCGGTGCTCCCAGGAAAGCACCCTTGACCTGATGTCAGGTTGTGCTGGGAGCCTCCTGAGGCCACACATTTCCTTTTTTGTTTCCTTTTTTTAAACACCTCTGAATGCTGATTACTTTAACTGGAAAGTTCTTTATACCGCTACATACACAGAAGAGTGAAAATTCTAGCAACCAGCTGCAGAAGGTTCCAAAGAAAATCACAGTTAACTTTACGTGGGCAGTTCTGTGACTCCCCCTTATTTTCCCGTTCCTCAAATTCGAACACTGTAATTAGAGAAAAATTCTAACCGTCCTTCCCCATGGAACGCTGTTGAGGGGAACCGCAGTCAATAGAGACCACGTGACGTTCTGTGGTTCCTGTATGAAAAGAACAGCCCAGGATAACAGAAAATGAGAAAAAAAACAGAGACCTACAAACGCCCCCTGCCACCTGGTGCACAGGGCATTCTGAGGTCACTGGGTCTCCTTTGCAGAAACACCCGGTCATTTGGTCTTAGGCTTGAAGTTGCCACATCCCTTCTGGTCAGTAGGATCTGAAGCTGCATCTCGGGGAGGGAGCTGGGGAAGGGGAGGAAGGTTTACAGATTCCACGTTAATAAGGGTTCAGATGACCAAGAGCTCCTCCTGTGTCAGGCGTTCTCATCCCCCCACCCCCGCCCTTGCCGCCGCCCACCCAATCACCATGGAAAACACGAATCAGAAGCCGGCTGCTGGCTGTGCTGCAGGGTCGCAGGGCCTGTGAGTCACAGGCCTGGCTCTGCGGGAGCTGCTGCTCCAAGCCAGGTCCAGGGGATAATCCTTCCCTGGACGTTCAGTTTCTTCGGTCCACTGGTCTCCTGGACGTGGCCCAGGTGTGTGCTCTCTGGCTGAAAGGACAGTGCTCCAGTGATGAGCACGTCTTCAGAGATCAGCCTGCCTGCCTGTGGATTAACCCCTGGGGTCCTCAGAGCAGCTCAGGAGGAGGCTGCCCCTCGACCCATTTCACAGACCAGGAAAGCAAGGTTGGGGCTCATCAGCTTCAGGCTCGGACCCTTTTCCAGGGCTTTTTCACCGGAGTCCGTGCTCTTAATCCGTGTCATGCATTACACCCCAAACTAACTGAGCACAACCGGGAAAGCACTTCTGACGTGACCCTTTGCTTCTCTGTGGTGATGGCCACAGAGACGTGCATGGGGGTCGCCCTCTCCCCCACCTCCGCTGCACAGAGGAGCCCACTGCCCACCCAGCCTGGGGCTGCAGACAGAGGGTTCAACCTCGCAGTCTCTCAGCTTCTCTGGATTCAGCAGCTTCTGCAGGGAGAAGAGGGCGCTCGTTCCCCTCTCCTCGCCCGCCCCGCTCGGCCACTCAGCAGGTGGCAGGGGGAGCAGCGGAAGACCTGCCCCCCAGGCCGCGGTGAGGTGCCTGCGAGGTCCTGAGCCCCCCGCTCAGGACTTTATACACGTTGTCGCCGTTGGTTCAACAACAGCCCTCAGCGCCAGCTGCTCACTGCCCCCATTTTACAGGCCAGGAAACTGAGGACCAGAGAGCTTCAGGGAGTTGTCTGTGGTCCCTCAGCCGCTAGGCAACAGGGCCAGGATTTGAACCGTGCACTGCTGGCTTCAGCGTCTATAGTCTAATTTATTCTGACTTTGCCTCCCTCCTCCAACCCTCCGTGGCTGGCCGTACGGGTGGTAGAGAACGCTGAACCGTTTGCATACGGCATGAATAAATTGCTTCTATCCCGCTGCTCTGCTATTTTGCGAGGTCCTTCTTGCCTGACTTGTCATGATATCCAGCAAGCTCCCCTGCCTCGAGGAGAACTAGGTTGTGCTTCAGCAGAGTCTGGATTTTGATACGGCTCTTATCCAGGGACAGACAGACAGCGGGTCTCGACTACAGACAGAGCCAGTGGTCTATCTCCGATGGCCAGTTCAGACAGGCTCTCACGTGCTGTGTTAGAACTCAGGAATTTTGTGAGGGAGTTGTTAAACACAGCCATCGTTACAAATGAAATTGTACACGTTTACAATTAAATAAGTTATTATCAACAAAGGTAATAAATTCCCCCAATTTACCACTTTTTCTTATTGGATTACAGTTCACTGTTACCTACTATTTATTTAACTAGATCTGAACGCTCAAGTACTGTATAGTTGGTGTGATGCTGTGTATCTCTTCCCAGCTCTGTGTTCAGTTACTTCATGTGGGTAGCTTAAAATTGGCCGTGGTGGAAGTATCCACGCCCTGGAAACTGGCAAACACTACAAATCAGGTGGTTTCGGTTTTGGGTTTTCCCGGAGAATCGGTTATTACACATTTATGTGCACCCCACTGGAGAGAGCATGTCTGCAGCACCTTTCGTATTCAAAGCAACAGTTATTTACAATAGTTTTCATCTAAGTAAACGTGGATAGAAAGACAAAGCCTTTTGGAAGTCTAATTAAAGATTACAGGATTCTCATTGAAGCCCGGGGAGAGCATCCACACAGCATTGCTACAGTTAACGTGGAGAAGAGAGCTGCGCACTCCATGGCCTCGGATGAGGCTCGGATCGGATGAGGCTGCATCTCAGTGCTCTCGCAAAGGCCTGTCCTTACTCAGCACTAGACGAATCAGACCAGTCCTTACATCGTGTTCACCATGGAGACAGTGGATCTGGCTCCGGGGTTCTCTATTTTTTTTTTTTTTTTTTTGCGGTACGCAGGCCTCTCACTGCTGTCGCCTCTCCCGTTGCAGAGCACAGGCTCCGGACGCACAGGCCCAGCGGCCATGGCTCACGGGCCCAGCCGCTCCGCGGCATGTGGGATCCTCCTGGACCGGGGCAGAACAAGAGCAGCAAAGTAGATCTTTAGACTAAAAAGCTGAACGAGGTTCCTCACTCTGCGGGGCGATGGCTCTGGGAAGGGAACCGTGGGCGGGAGCTCCCCGGAGGTTCTTACTAAGCCGTGAAGGGCTGGCCGGGGAGGCTGGTGAAGTTCTGTGATGTCTGTGACAGTCTCCAGAGGAAGAGTGGTCAGGCCACGTCTCAGGGACAGCCCTTGGCTCAGGAGGCTTTCTCAAAGGGTCACCTGCCCTCCAAATGTCCCCTTAACTGGATTGCCCCAGGGTCCGAAATACCCACTGTTATTGAAGTCACTAGAGGCCCATCGACAGGTGACCATGCTACCTAGAAGGTCACCCATCACCATCTGGAGAGAGAGAATAGGCCTAGAGCTTCAGTGAGGACCGAGGGCAAGTGAGGCAAGTGTATTAAGTGGGGCTGGGGGAGACCCGGGGCTGCCAGTTCAATGATGTCAGCCCAGTTACCCCCAGCGCCAAAGACAGTATTTGTGGGTCTAACCATGTTTGAAAACTGGTTGCAAATTTTTACAAAATTACTTTTGCTTGATAGTTTCATTTTTTAGTACCTTCTCTTAAAATTTGGGCTTTTGAAAAGTTGAGAAGCAAGTATCTCATCTTGTTTTAATCAACATTAATTTGGATTTCCATGAATTACTAGTGAGACTGAATGTCTTTTCAAAAGTTTATTAGGCATTTGGGTATATTCTGCTATCAGTTGACTACTTACGTCTTTTGTTCATTTTTCTATCAGAGCGTTTATCTTCCAGTCCATGTGTTTGTTTGTTAGGTTTAAAGGATTTCTTTATCTAACCCCAATACTAATCTTTCATCAGATTATATAAGTTGCATGTTGCTTCTCCTAATCAGAGACTGCCTTAACTTTGGCATGTCTTTTGTTGCACAGAAGTTTTTAATTTCTAATTCATTAAATTTATCTTTTTCTCTCTCTCTTTTTTTTTTTTTTTTGGTGTGTGTGTTTTCTTTAAGAAATGTTCCTTTACCCCAAAGTTAGAATGATGTTTTCTTACAGTCTCTTCTAGAAGTTTTCAAGTTGTACTTGTCACATTTAAGTCTTTGATCCAATCCAATTGTCACTGCTCCATTTTCTAGATGGCCTGTTTCTTCTCCATCGATTTGCAAATACCATCATGGTTGTAGCTCAAGTTCCCATATGTGTGTGGGTATATTTCTTGGATTTTGTTCTGTTCCACTGGTGTATTTGTATTTTCCTGAGCCAGTAACTCACTGTTGTAAATACTATAACAATATAATAGGTCTCTATATTTGGTTGTGTGAGTCCTTCCTTATTCTTTTTAAAATAGTTTGGCAGTTTGGGGCCATGTAATCCTTCACACAAATTCTAGAATCAGTTTGTCACATTCATTAAAAACCCTGTTAAGAGTTTTTTTGAACTGGCATTAAATTTACACATTAATTTGGGGTGAATTTGAGTCTTCCCATACGTAAATATAATCTTTCCCCCATCTTTTTTTTTTCTCTTTCCATTTATTTAAGGCATATTTGATATTCTTCCAATAGAATTTTCTTATTTTCTCTCCAAATAGCCTGTTTTTAGTTATTCCTATATGCTTCATAACTTTGTTACCATGAATGAGATCAGTATTTAATTTTATTAATTTTGTCATTTGTTTTTACTAGTATGTTGTGATGCTGTTGCTTTTAGTACATTGATTTTATATCCGAGAATCTTGCTGAATTCATTTTTAAAGAATGATAGTATGTAGATTCTTTCAATTTCACATGTCAAGAATCATATCCTCTGCTAATAATGACGATTTGGTTTCTGCTTTTCCAATTTTTTACCTCATTTAATTTTTCTTTTGCTATTTCAGTGTCTGCGACTTTCAGTAAAATGACAAATAGAAGCTGTGACAGCTGGGTAGTTTTTTTGGTCTGATGTTTAGGAGCATCAAAGAGAATATCCCCATGGTTTTAGCATTTCATGTGCGATTTACTGTGGTTTTGTGGTAAATACCCCCAATCAAATTAAGGAAGCTCTCTTCGTCTCCCGGTAATAAGTTTTACCAAATGTGTTTTCTACATTTATGTATATTGAATTGACCATATGATTCTCTCTTTTAATCTGATAATATAATGAATGATATTAACACTCTTCTAATATTTAGCTCTTCTTATATTATTGGTCCAAATCTCACTTCATCGTACTTAAAAATAAATCTTTTAAATGCATTGCTGGACTCAGTTTGCTAATAGTACATTTAGGATTTTTGTATTTATGTTCCTTTGATAATTTTTTGTATTGTATTATCCTTGTCTCATTTCAGTGACTTAACTTATAAAATGAGTTGGAAAATATTCCAGCTTTTTCTAGTCTCTGACACAGTTTGGAACACCAGGATAATCTGTTCTCTTCAAGCCCGGTAAAACTTCCCCATAAAACTGCTAAAAGTGAGACTGGCCTATATATTTCTTTTCTCCTGCTGTATTTTAATGTTAAAAATCATTATGAGGTATGAGTCTCTTTTAAAAGTGAATTTGATCCATTTTTAGGGATAATGATCACATTTAATTCTATGATATTATTTTGTGTTTTTTATTGACTGTAATTTTGTTTACCCCTTTCCTACTATAGTATTGATTGAGGTTTTTCTTTCCCTTTTCTCCATTTTCGTGCCCCTTTCCTCCTTCTGTGTCCGTCTGTCCCTTTCTGTGATAACTCTCTCTCCAGTATTTATTTCTCTTAAATTTTTATACTTCTGTAACCTCCGTCTCATCATCTCTCTTGCTGAATTCCGATGTTCCTCGTCTTTCAGTTTGCTAATATTTTTTGTCAAAAAATAAAAATATTATTTTATTTTATTATTTTTATTATTAATAATTTAAATTAATAAATTATAATTATTAATAATAAAATTAATTATTATTATTATTAAATTATTGTTTTAATTTAAATATTAAATTAAAATATTAAAAATTAAAAAAAATTTGTATTTTTTACTCTAGTAGGCCTATTTGGTTCTTTTATTTAAACTACCCGCTTTTCCTTTATAGTTTCCATGTCCTTTTTTATCTCTGTAATCATTTTAAAGATGCTTTTTTTGAGTCATCTTTAATAGATTGTCCTATTTTTAAAAATTTCTTGGAGTAAAAATCATACCATTCATTGCACATGCTGTCCTTCCTCATGGTGGCTAATTTCCCTACGTAGTTTGTATCTTTTATAGTGAGTTCACTGTCAGTGGACATGGTTTCATGGCTGAGAAACTGTACCTCTGATACTGGCTGTGCTTTGGTTTGGGGTCTTAGAGGATGCTCTGCACCCCAGACACATTCTGTTCATTTCTAGGCTCCAGATTCTCATAGTGCACAGGCCACTCCACTTCTTATCTGTTGCACATGAGCTCCTGACATGAGATTATTTCTCATAGGAATAGCTCTTCTCCAACCAAAGAAAAGCCTTCCTTGTCACGTTTCTGGTGAGTGGTGAATTTTAGTCCCCTCCTCACACAAAGAACTTTATGCAGGCATCTCAGTTCTATCTCCCTAACTCAAATGCATCCAAAGTCCTGTCTCCTGCCTGATATGAACATGAAAACTCAAACACAGGGTCCCAGACTGCCCTGGCACTGGTGGGAGAGTGCCATCTTAGCTTTGAGTTCTTTTTATGTTTGGGGTATCTGATGATTCCCCTCCTTGCTTTGAGTGTGGCTGTGCATTTACTAGGAGCACGTTCTTCTCCTGGTCCAAATTACTTGTGTGCATTTGTAGGGTGAGAGGTGGGGGGACAGGCGTCAGCCTGGTCTACCTTGCTTCCAGAAGCCTTCCCTACTCACTCTACAGTACCTGGAACCCTTGTGTACCACTCTACCCGGACACACTGATGACTCCCCTCCCACCAGATTCAGACCTCTGTCAACGCTCACGGTGGTCGAACTTTAACACAACTCCACGTGGTGGTTCCCACACTGTGGGGGATACTTTTCACACGGCTTCCATGGTGTGGCTTCCGGTTTTCCTCCAGTCCTGCCGGTCTGTCTTCCTTTGTTTCCTCTGAGAGCTCACTTGTTTCACCAGTTCTCCAATACCTTACCTCTTGATGGTATCAGAGTCAGATATTTCCTTTTTCCTTCTGAATGGCACAAAAATAATCCAAGAGCTACCTCAACAATTGGAAGCTGCACTTCCAATAAGCGTAAGAAACATCTTAATCTCTAGATCATCCACAGATACATAATTAAACTCTGCGAGGGGATATGGGTCTAGAATTACATCCTAACACAAATATAAGGCAAAAAGATTAGGTTGTGTATGTGAGTCAAGGATTTTTCTTTTTTTTTTCCTTCTTGCTATGAACTTTGTAAACCCGTGTATTCAGAGAGTTGGATTTAATATAGTGGAAACCAAGTACAATTTTACTCTTCATTCTGAGACCCCTGGAAGCCTGGTCTCTTGAATCTTTCTTTCTATCTCTGTATTAAATTCTGGGCAAAATTTCATTGCTTTTCAAAATCATTGAAGATAAGGACAAAAGGATAGTCTCTTTTTTCCTGGCTTTGAAAAGTTAAGTGTAATGTCAAACCTCCAAACTCTTGTCTGATTTAAAATATCTTTCTCTCAGACCAGCCTAGGGCTTGGACACTTGCAGAAGAAGGATTAGGTTGTACCGATTTATTTTTTGTTTCTCCTCTTTGCATTTCAATGCATTCTCCCAGAGTCACACTGTGCTTTTCCAGGTAAGAAGTCTCCCCTCTAGGGATAACCCTAGGGTTCAGAAGAAAAGGCATCCATCCTCGGCCTCCCAACCCCAAAATGCTCCTGTATACAGTTAATGCTGATTCTTAACTCTGCCACCAGGTGAACCAGTGTGGTCACAGCCTTCAGATTTTCCTGCTTAAATCACAAAACACCTGTCTCAGCATCCCTCACACTTGAAGATCTCTCATTTGACTTCAGGTGAAGGAGGATGAAGATGAAACATTCTTCCCATGGGGGGAGGATGGAAGGTCACAATTCCAGACAATGATCTCCAAAAATCTTCTTTGGTATATTTATCACCCATTCCAACTATCTAATAAGTTCTTAGCCTTCCTTTATGTAGCTGCAAAAGGATAATAGGCTAATGCTGGCAGAAGTGGCTTTGGACACTCTTGTTTCTGGTAGGTGGTTTAGCACCTTGGTCAGGTGAGAGGGTGCTTGGCAACTCTTGCATTACTCTCCACCTTTGGTGCCTCTGAAGAAATGGAAAGATCAACATTCTGTGGCAAATGATTGATAGAAAGACTTCGCTTGTTACATTCCTTCCGCAAATGTGTTACTAATAACACTCTATCCCCAATTTTAAAAGTAAAAGCACACTTGAAAATTGAGCGTTTTTATTTAGCAATTTTTCAGCATTTGAATAACATACTAAAATTCAGCTTAGAAAAATTCCATGTCATGAAAAAGAGCTAAGATGTAATCCAATTTGAGCAAAGTCTTGAGCTGGACAGGAGTACACTGAGGATGATGACAAGGAAGCCAGTTCTCCCTTTATCTGAGAGTAATTGTGACAGATAAAATTCCCTTTTCATCAAAGGGCATGAGCTTGACTCACTTCTCTAATGCTACTTACGGTTTTCGTTAAAAAACAAAACCAAAAAAGCAAGCCACCCCAAATAACCTTAAGTTTTGGGGTTTTTTTGCTTTGTTTGTTTATTTGTTTGTTTGCTTTTTTGGCCTCACCATGCGGCGTGCGGGATCTTAGTTCCCCAACCAGGGATTGAACCCACGCCCCCCGCAGTGGAAGCACAGAGTCCCAACCACTGGACCGCCAGGGAAGTCCCAACCTTAAGTTTCAACTCAGCCTGAAAATCAAGACATTTCTGAATTGCAATGACAGCCACCTTCTAAAGTGCTACAAGAGGCACTGTGTCCCCTACACTGTGTTGTTTTTCTTCACCTATGAAGCAGGATGGTTCTCTCTTTCCGTGCAAAGGAAAATGGTGCTCAGAAGGGTTCATGCATTTGCTGCAGGTCACACAAGTTTACAACTGAAATTATAATGAACATAAAGCTTAATGATTGAATTTTATATTTTGCTGAACTCCCCAAAACATCACCAAAATGTTGCTAATAAAGCAAAACTAAGATTATTGGGGCTCCCTGCAGAAAGGGGGAACACACCTGGCCAGTGTCTCAGCAGTGATTGTGGGGAGTGAGAGCAGGACACCTACAGGCCAGTAGGGGTCTGGGTGAGGCAGACTTTTTGAGGCAGGAAACTGACTAGGTCTGGACAAAGTCTGTGACACAGTGACTTCACGATGATGGACATGATAGGTGAGACTCTTGAAGCAAGTCTTGAGAAGTAAACTGGTGTTTATAAGTGAGTTGTTTAAGTGAGCAGAGTGTTGTCTCAGGCAAATTGATCTTCAGGAAGTTTCTGAAGCAAAGAGCAAATTTACTGGTGGGTGTATTTTATCTTTCACGGGCAGAGGCAGAGCAAAGCATGAGATCATGTTGACACAGGTGGTCGGTTCTCATCTTAAAAACCTAATCTTGTAAAAACCATTTGAAGTAACAAGTTGTGGAGTTAAAATGGCATTCTTTTTCTCCATCTTTCATTTCATGTTGTATTCAAACTATTGCAAGACGTTTCACTATTGAGGCTGGGTTTGGTTAGGTTTTCCAGCGGAGGTCTCACTGATGCTAAAGAAGGTACAGGAGGCAATTTGAAGTAACGTGAGCAGGAAAAATCTAACACGCGTCTCTCTCCGACCCTCCCATTCCCTGCCTCCACCCTCCCAACACCTTTCTTCCCCATGATTTATCCTGCATATCCTGCTTCAGCTCTTGCCCCATTTTTGCTCCTATTTGGCAACAACCAATTCTGGCTCAAGTTCCACCTAATAACTAAAGTGTCACCTGAGAGCTCACGTGGTGGCCTTTGCTAGATGCCTGGGGTAAAGGAGATGGGATGGGGTGAAGGAATGAAGTACCCCGAACTCACCTTGACACCTACCTTCAAAACTAATGATTAACATTACTATTTTATTTTATTTTATTTTATCTCTAATGTTTTTATTAGAAGTACTTTTCCAAAGGATAAACAATTATGAGTTACATGCATTTTCTTACCCACAGATTAATAATTCATTTCTTTCATTTAGGTACACTTAAGTTCCCACCAAGTTAAACTCCTAGGGACATCAATTCCTTTCTTCATATGCTTTCATAATTTCAGGGTTAAAATTAAAAGAAGTTTTCTGTGCTCTCTCAAGAGTGAAGTGATCTTAAGAATTTCTATAACCCAAGAAAACGATACTATCTTAAAAACAGCCATAAAGATAGATGGCTCTTTTCTCCTTAAAGGCAGAACATATTTTATGCCTATTTATTCATTGATACTATTTGTATATTTGTATTCACTTAAAAAATAATTTATGTAAAGTTTATTTCTCGTTCAAATGAGAAAATCTGTTTGGCACCTGGAAATAAATGAACTCAACATTTTCATTAACTCCTCCAAAAAGATCTATTTTTTTCCCTGAAGTTTTCAAACCTAACTTTCTCAAGTGTCCCTCTCCCTGGCTTTCAAAAACTCAGAGATAAAATATATGATACTCTGAAGGTTGCATTATGTGCACTTCACAATGAACTCTTAGAGTTAAAGCTAAGCAGAGGTTCCCTGACCTTGTCTCATGAGATGCCGACAAAAGTCTGGTGGACACCATTTCCACTTCCTTGCATTTCTTATCTCTCCATCTAGACATTTGAGGGTAGAGTCAGGGTTGAACCATCTATGCCCTCCATCTGGGCAGCCTGGGGAAGTTGCCAACTATCTAGGGCTTCTCCCTCTATTCACACCCTGAGTTCTCTCCACTGAGGCACACACATTCTTGACATCTTACTCTTTTTTTTTAGATCCTCTTTACATGGTCACCTTTATTGTTTTTGTTTTTGCTTTTTTAACATCTTTATTGGAGTATAATTGCTTTACAATGGTGTGTTAGTTTCTGCTTTATATCAAAGTGAATCAGCTATACATATACATATATCCCCATATCTCCTCCCTCTTACGTCATCTCCCTCCCACCCTCCCTATCCCACCCCTCTAGGTGGTCACAAAGCACCAAGCTATGCGGCTGATCTCCCTGTGCTATGTGGCTGCTTCCCACTAGCTATCTATTTTACATTTGGTAGTTTATATATGTCAATGCCTCTCTCTCACTTCATCCCAGCTTACCCTTCCCCATCCCCGTGTCTTCAAGTCCATTCTCTATGTCTGGGTGTTTATTCCTGTCCTGCCCCTAGGTTCATCAGAACCTTTTTTTTTAGATTCCATATATATGTGTTAGCATATGGTATTTGTTTTTCTCTTACTTCACTCTGTATGACAGACTCTAGGTCCATCCACCTCATTACAAATAACTCAATTTCATTTCTTTTTATGGCTGAGTAATATTCCATTGTATATTTGTGCCACATCTTCTTTATCCATTCATCTGTAGATGACCACTTAGGTTGCTTCCATTGACATCTTACTCTTATTCTCTTTAAAGGTCTCTGCATTTTGACTTGGATATATTTTTCCACTGCCACCTCCTAATTACAGTCTTGTATTTTAGATCCTGAAGTTCCCCAGGTTATTGTTCATGCTCTGGGCACCAGGATACAGATTCCAGAGATCTTATTTCCTGTTTCTTAGCTCTTTCTCATCTTTTTCTCTCCTGAATAACCATATGCCTTTTGCCCTTCTGGTCCCACTTCCAAGGCTTCTGCTTATATCAGAAACCCACTCTGGCACAAGAAAAGGGTAACAGGGGGCTCTCAAGCTTGATGAAAGGCTGCAGAACCAGACCCAAGAGAAAATAGGAGAGGCACACAAGCCAGCATTTTCCCAGGAGCTGCCCACTTGTATGAGGCTGGGGACAGTGGGTACCACTGTGCTTGGTTTGGCGCTGCTGTGGTGGCATTTCATTGCTGCAGCCAGGACAGCTCATGATGCAAAGCTCCAGGTGAAGTCACCTAGTTTGCTGTCCCTCACTGGCTGCCTGTAAAGTGTAAGTCCTGCTTCCCATCTATCTAAAACATCCCCCCACATATATGGTAATTAGATATTGAACAGCCTCAGTAAGAAATCCTCACTATAATGACATGAAAATGGACGTGTACACTTGTCTAAGCATTTCTGCCACATTCTTGCCTGAGGATGCACCATATGTAATTAATACCATTTCTAACTGTAATGTTAATACTTTCAGCCCTTAACTGCTCCCTACATCCCATCAGGCCATGAGTTTTGGGTTCCTTTGCTGGTAATTCTAAATATGTTTTAAAAATACAGAATGCTCATGTACTGTAGGATCTCATTTTAGTAGGGAAAATAAATGAGTAAGTCTATGTGTGAGTAGAGAAGAGAGAAACATTGTTATTTAATATTAAAACCTGTTTATAGCTATGCATTCCTTCTAATAAAAGCAACTACAGCCACATCTGCAGGAACATAAATCTCTAATAGCACCGCTTCTACTTGTAGATATTGGGAGAGAGAGCAAAGGGACAGGGGACCTTCTGATACCCGCCACCACTTCTGCACTGACTGAGAGAGATCCAGGTGAGCTATTGTTTAGCAGAGCATTAATGAGACTGAATACATTTGATAATATATATATAGTACATATGAGTCCAAGCCAAATAGAGAAATTTTTGAGGGGAACTCAGGGGGAAGGGACCCTAAAAGTAGAAGAAGTCGAAGTCTTTAGGAGAGAGGAAGCTAAGCAACGCAATGTATAAAATTCCTCAGTTGTTTGCTAATTAGTAAATCTGCTAATCCCACAGATGCCTTGTGTAGGTGGAAAGGGTGAGTGAAAATGGAGGGGGAAAAGCTGTGAAACATTTAAAGCAATACAGTTTACATAAATTAAAAATACATGTGCATGATTCAAAAGTACACATTTTGTAATAACACATGCCAAAAACAAAGATCCGATTTAGAAGGAAGTACACAGAATGATTTACTAACAGGAAAGGGGAGCAGCAGAAACGTTTAGTAAGTAAAAATAACGGATGGAGAGAGAGGTAGATAGATAGATAGATAGATGATAGATAGATGGATAGATAGATGATCGATAGATAGATAGATGATCGATAGATAGATAGATGATAGATAGATAATGGATAGATGCTTAGACGGAAAGACAGGCAGATGGGTGACTTAGCAGGGACCACAGATGATAATGATCCATGAACTAAAGAGTCTAATTAACTCAGCTTTTGCACCTGAGGCTTAAGGAAAAAAATTAGTATGTTTGGGATAACAAAGCAATCATCATTTTCTGAAGTAACTGGGAGAAAACTGAGCTAAAAAACAAAGGGGGGCTTCCCTGGTGGTGCAGTGGTTGAGAGTCCGCCTGCCGATGCAGGGGACACGGGTTCATGCCCCGGTCCGGGAAGATCCCACATGCCGCGGAGCGGCTGCGCCCGTGAGCCATGGCCGCTGAGCCTGCGCGTCCGGAGCCTGTGCTCCGCAACTGGAGAGGCCACAACAGTGAGAGGCCCGCGTACCGCAAAAAAAACCCACAAGAAAACCCCAAAGGGGACAGGGGTGGGATAGGGAGGGTGGGAGTGAGACGCAAGAGGGAGGAGATATGGGGATATATGTATATGCATAGCTGATTCACTTTGTTATAAAGCAGAAACTAACACACCATTGTAAAGCAATTAAACTCCACTAAAGATGTTTAAAAAAAAAAACAAAGGGGACTAAGAAAAAATGATACCCTATTTCCTTCCCTTATCAAATTCTCAGACTGGTTGGGAGGAATGTGGAATTCCCACCACATGTGGGACGAAGTCCCAGAAAATTTTATTTGAATCTTGAAAGACAAATTTCCTCGTCTGACGTCTGGTTTTCAGTCTGTATGTGTGTGTGAGTTGGGGTATGTAAGTATTTGCATATGCATTGAAGCAAAACTTGAATGGAACATTTGAAACTGTTAGGAATGATTATTTCAGGAGGGGGAAGGTGTTGGGGTAAGGGTTCGTTTTTATTTTATATCTGTTTTAAAATTCCTGAAGAACATGCATTACTTTTGTAGTAACTTCAAATCTACTCGGGGGATACATTCAGTTCTGGAAAGTATTTCTTCAATTTTGTGGCAGCGTTTGGATGTGGGTTTCGTTGTATAATGATTTCTCACTGCCTTCGCTCTCTGACCAGTAAAGAAAATGAAGAGCAGGGAGGAGACCAACTATTGGCATTTCAGCCGCCTGCCCATGGGTGGCTTTCTTTTACAAACCTAGACATTTTATCTCTAAAAAAATAGCCCTAAACTCCTAATTTACCCTTTCCCCTTTGGCAACCATAAGTTTGTTTCCTATGTCGGTGGGTCTCTTTCTGTTTCGTAAATGAGTTCATTTGTTTTTTTGTAGATTCCACATATAAGTGATGTCATATGATATTTGTCTTTCTCTGTCTGGCTTACTTCACTTAGTATGACAATCTCTAGGTCTAATCTTTGGGATTAACATATACACACTCCTATATATAAAATAGATAACCAACAAGGACCTACTGTATAGCACGGGGAACTATACTCAATATTTTGTAATAACCTATAAGGGAAAATAATCTAAAAGAGAAATATATATATATAAAACTGAAACGCTGTGCCATACACCTGACATTAACACATTGTAAACTAACTATACTTCAATTTTAAAAAAATAGCCCTGCAGTGTTAGATTCTAGCTGTTCAAGACATTTAATTATTCCTGAAATATACCATTTAATCAAACCACTCAAAATCATAGCATGATTTGAGCTGACACTATTGGGGTAATGAAAGTGTGGTTTTAAAGATCTCTCCCTTCAAAAATTCACAGACACAACCTTCTCCTCGAAAGGCACCAGGGTGAGGAAGCAGATTCTTGTACCCTGCAGCCATTTCTTCACACAGCGTGCTGATCCCATAAACTCAGTGGCTGGAATCTGTTTCCAGTTTTCACCATTGCTTCCAGCACTGAACTGAGAGCAGGAGACCTCATGATCCTGTGGGCTGGCCATTCAGGGTTAATAAATGTCTCAATAAAGCAGTACCTCCCTCACTACAGACTAGTACAGACAGTCCTCTCAGACCGCTCCCATGCTCGCTTTCCAGACCACATCCAGGCTCGCACGGCAAAAGCAGCACGAGCCGTCTCCCCGGGCTTCTCCCTCCTACACATCAGCCAAGAGCCAACGATGCTCTGAACATCACAGACTTTGAGTTATAAAGCACAACACTTACTAGCATACATCAATGATGTTATGTACCACTACTTGGTGTCATTTGATAAATGAATTTCGTTAATGGAAATTGCAGATTTCTCTGAGCAAAACGTCCTTGGCTTTGTGGCTTGTTGTGTGCGCATCTCAGGAACTGAGAAAGTCACATCTGTCCAGCTAGGCGACTGCCTCCTGGAATAATGCCTCTCTGGTTTCAGCCTGTTCTCTACCTTTAGCTCCCAAAATTATCTATTTCGTACCTGAAATATTGACTTCGTGCTTACTAATTAGAACACTCTCCCTCCTCATTAGTTATCCATTCATTTATAGGAAAAGTCACTGTGTACTACTTTGTGAACAAGTGATCTGAAATTTTGATGGTTTCATGTCAGTGTTGAAAACATTTCATGACAGACCGTAATGATAGAGCACGAGGGGTCCAACACCCAGCATGGCCTTATGTATGTTGAACGACACAGCAAAGAAAGAGAACAGGGGTGAATTTTTGGCTTGGGGCATAATTTGGACATAGAATTCGTTACTATCTGTTTTAATTGTTTCAGAAGTTTCAGAATTCGTTACTATCTGTTTTAATTGTTTCAGAAGTTTCTGAAGGCAGAGGCAGAATTGGATGCCAGGTGAGATCAGAACATGATGTTGGGTCTCATCCCCAGGGAAGCTTGGGGACACAGCTGGTACCCTTGGGATCACCGGTGTTAAGCCCCCTGGATGTTAAGAGAGCAGACCCAGGGGAGTTTGAGGGTGTCAGGGAGGCTAATAATTTCCTTCTCCCCACATTCCCACCGTGGTCCATGGCTCCCTGTCCTCACTGGAAGTGCCAGAGCTGGGGAAAGGGTGAAGATTTCCCAGTTGTCCTTCTGTCCCCTCTCCAGTTCCTCTACAAAAGGAGAGAGGTCAACAACCTGGTCAGAGCTGGATTCTCTTTGGCCATATCTGTAGTATGGCAGTGTTACAGACTGCACGTTTGCACCCCCCCCAAATTCATACGTTGAAACCCTAATCTCCAATATGATGGTATTCAGAGGTGGGGTTTTGGGAAGTAATTAGGTAATGGGGGTGGAGCCCCCATGATGAGATCAGTGTCCTTGTACAAAGAGACCTGAAAGAGCTTGCTTCCTGTCTGTCTCCTGACCACATGAGGACACAGCAAGAAGGCGTCGTCTACAAGCCAAGAAAAGGGTTCTCTCCAGGAGGTAAATTGGCCTGCACCTTGATCTTGGACTTCCCAGCCCCCAGGACCATGAGAAATCAATGTCCATTGTTTAAGCCACCCCATCTATGATATTTTGGTTACAGCAGAGGAATCGTAGTATGTAGGTCAGTCTCCACTCATACTTCTCTTTGTCAGGATATTCAATGGCTCCCTGCTTTGTGAGTTGAGCACACAAGCTTATATCAGGGCCTTCGGCTCTGTTCTGCCTACCAGTTGGTCAAGTGGACTTCAAGTCTGAAATACAGACCCAGGGGCGCAGAGTGTGGTCCAAGAAGCTCCCCTCAGGGCCTCCTCACCCAAGGCTCATCCTCTCCCTCATTGTCAACCGGAGGAGACCTGTGTCCTCGGGGGGTAAGGAAGGAAGTCGACAGGCATTGGCTCACACTAACGACCAGAGCTGTATCCCATCTGGCTTGGGATCCTGGTGTGGATCACTCCTGGAGGGGTCACTGGAGCAGAGAAGGAGTGAATGGTAGGATTTGGATGTCAGAGCTCATTTCACACAACTGCCTGTTCAAGCAGGTGGTCCAGGACCTGGAGGTTTGGGATGCTGACCATCTGCCTATACATCCCCAGCAGAGACATGACTAACATCCTACGTGATTCTACATCCGGAGGTCAAGAAATCCAAGCCCAGGAATGGAAAGTTTATTGGTTGACCCAGGAGCCTGAAACTTCACAACAGCCGCTCTTCTTATGAGTAAAACTTGGGGAGTGACATGTGAGCCACACATGTCCAGCATCTAGCTAACCAGCCCTGCCTTTTTCCCATGGCTTCTGGGTTCCAAAGGCAGCAAGAGAAGACAAACCATCATGGATACTTTTCAAGCTGCTACTTATGTCATACTTGTTTGTGACCCATTGGCTAAAACAAGCTGCATGATTAAAGGGAGAGAGAAATAGACTCTACCTCTTAATGAGGAGGGCCTGCAAAACTTTGCAACCATAGTTTTTTCTTTTTTTACTGAAATATAGTTGACATACAATTTTGTGTTAGTTTCAGGTGTACTACATAATGATTTGATATTTGCATACATTACATTATGAAATGGTCACCACAAAAAGTCTAGTAACCATCTGTCTCCACACAAAGTTCTTACAATATTATTGACCTTTTTTTTTTTTTTTTTGCGGTACGTGGGCCTCTCACTGCTGTGGCCTCTCCCGTTGCGGAGCACAGGCTCTGGATGCGCAGGCTCAGCGGCCATGGCTCACGGGCCCAGCCGCTCCGCGGCATGTGGGATCTTCCCGGACCGGGTCAAGAACCCACGTCCCCTGCATCGGCAGGCGGACTCTCAACCACTGCGCCACCAGGGAAGCCCTGTTGACCATATTTCTTATGCTGTATGTTACATCCCTGTGACTTATTTATTATATAACTGGGGGTTTCTACTTCTTAATCCCCTTCACCTATTTCACTCCTACCCCCAACCCTCCCTTCTGGCAACCACCTGTTTGTTCTATCTATGAGTCTGTTTTCATTTCATTTTGTTTTGTTTTTTAGATTCCACGTACAGGTGAGATCATGCAGTATTTGCCTTTTTCTGACTTGTTTCACTTAGCATAATACCCTCTACATCCATCCATGTTGTTGCAAATGGAAAAATTTCATTTTTTCATGGCCAAGTAATATTTCATTGTATATATATCATGTCTTCTTTATTCATTCTTCTGTCGATAGACATTTAGGTTGCTTCCATATATTGGCTATTGTAAATAGTGGAAATAGACATTATAACTCAAATTAGAGTTTTTTCTTCCAGTAAATACCCAGAAGTGAAGTAGCTGGATCACACAGGAGTTCTATTTTTAATTTTTGAGGAAATTCCATACTGTTTCCCATAGAGGCTGCATCAATTTACAAACCCACCAAGAGTGCACGAGGGTTCCCTTTCCTCCACATTCTCATCAACATTTGTTATTTGTTGTCTTTGTGATAACAGCCATTTTGACAGGTGTGAGGTGGTATCTCATTGTGGTTTTTTTTTTTTTTTTTTTTTTTTTTTCATTGTGGTTTTGATTTGCATTTTCCTGATGACTAGTGACGTTGAACATCTTTTCATGTGTCTGTTGGCCATCTGCATGTCTTCTTTGGAAAAATGTCTATTCAGATCTTCTGCCCCTTTTTAAATTAGGTTGTTTGTTTTTTTGATGTTGAGTTATATGAGTTTTTTGTATATTTTGGATATCAACCTTTTATCAGATATATCATTTGAAAATATCTTCTCTCATTCAGTAGGCTGCCTTTTCATTTTGTTGATAGTTTCTTTCACTGTGCAAAAGCTCTTTAGTTTGCTGTAGTTCCCTTTGTTTTTTGGGGTTTTTTAAAATTTTTATTGGAGTATAGTTGCCTTACAATGTTGTGTTAGTTTCTGCTGTACAGCAAAGTGAATCAGCTATATGTATACATATATCCCCTCGTTTTTGGATTTCCTTCCTATTTAGGTCACTGCAGAGCATTGAGTAGAGTTCCTTGTGCTATACAGTAGGTTCTCATTCGTTATCTATTTTATACATAGTATCAATAGTGTATATATGTCAGTCCCAATCTCCCAATTCATTCCATCCACCCCCCCCCATTCTCCCTTTGGTATCCATACATTTGTTCTCTACATCTGTGTCTCTATTTCTGCTTTGCAAGTAAGTTCATCTGTACCATTTTTCTAAATTCCACATATAAGAGATATTATACAATATTTGTTTTTCTCTTTCTGACTTACTTCACTCTGTATGACATACTTTTGTTTTAGTTTCCCTTGTCTAAGGAGACAGATCAAAAAAGAAGTATTGCTTAGATCAAGGTAAAAGAGAGCACTGCCTCTGTTTTCTTCTAGGAGTTTTATGGTTTCAGGTCTTACATTTAGGTCTTTAATATATCTTGAGTTTATTTTTGTATATGGTGTGAGAAAGTAGTCCAGTTTGACTCCTTTGCATGTAGCTTTCCAATTTTCCCAACACCATTTATTGAAGAGGCTGTCATTTCCCCATTGTATATTTTTGCCTTCTTTGTCATAAATTAATTGTCCACGTAAGTATAGGTTCATTTCTTGGCTCTCTATTTGATTTCATTGATCTATATATTTGTTTTTGTGCCAGTGCCATACTGTTTTGATTACTGTAGATTTGCAGTATAGTTTGAAAGCAAGGAGAGTGATACCTCCAGTTTTGTTCTTATTTCTCAAAATTGTTTTGGCTATTTGGGGTCCATTATGTTTCCATACAAATTTTAGAATTTTTTTCCCTAGCTCTGTGAAAAATGCCATTGGTATTTTGTTAGGTATTTCATTGAATCTGAAGACAGTCATCGGTAGCATGGCCATTTTAACAATATTGATTCTTCCAATCCATGAGCACAATATATCTTTTCATTTGTTTGAGTCATCTTCAATTTCTTTTACCGATATCTTTTAGTTTTCCAGGTACAAGTCTTTGACCTCCTTGGTTTGACTTATTCCTAGGTATTTTATTCTTTTCAGTACAATTATAAATAAGATTGCTTTCTTAATTTCTTTTTCTGATAGTTCATTGTTAGTGTATAAAAACACAACAGATTTCAGCATATTAATTTTGTATACTGCAAATTTACTGAATTCATTTATTAGTTCTAATTGATTTGGGTGGCATCTTTGGTGGATTTTTTATATACAGTATATCATGCCATCTGCAAACATAACATTTTAACTCTTCCTTTCCAATTTGGATTCCTTTTATTTCTTTTCCTTGTTGGACTGCTGTGGCTAGGACTTCCAATACTATGTTGAGTAAAATTGAAAAGAATGGACATCCTTATCTCGTTCCTGATCTTAAAGGAAATGTTTTCAGTTTTTCATAATTGAGTATGATGTTGGCTGTAGGTCTGTCATATATGGCCTTTATTATGTTGAGGTATATTCCCTCTATCCTCACTTTGTTGAAAATTTTTGTCATAAATGGATGTTGGATTTTGTCAAAAGATTTTTCTGCATCTATTGAGATGATCATTTGATTTTTATTCTTCAATTTGTTAATGTGGTATACCACATTGATTGATTTGTGGATATTGAATCATTCTTGATCTCTAGGATAAATCCCGATTAATCATGTTGTATGATCCTTTTAATGTATTGTCAAATTCAGTTTGCTAATATTTTCTTGAGGATTTTTGCCTCTACATTCATCAGTAATATTGGCCTGTCATTTTCTTTTTTTTAAAATAAATTTATTTATTTTATTTTTGGCTGCATTGCGTCTTCATTGCTGCACGCGGGCTTTCTCTAGTTGTGGTGAGCAGGGGCTACTCTTCATTGCAGTGCATGGGTTTCTCATTGCTGTGGCTTTTCTTCTTGTGGAGCACAGACTCTAGATGCACAGGCTTCAGTAGTTGTGACTTGTGGGTTCTAGAGCACAGGCTCAGTAGTTGTGGCACATGGACTTATTTGCTCCACGGCATGTGGGATCTTCCTGGACCAGGGCTCGAAACTGTGTCCCCTGCATTGGCAGGCGGATTCTTAACCACTGCACCACCAGGGAAGCCCCTGTCATTTTCTTTTTTGGGGAGTCTCTGGTTTTTGTATCAGGGTGAGAGGAGCCTTGTAGAATGAGTTCAGAAGTGTTCCTTCCTCTGCAATTTTTTGGAATGGTTTGAGGAGAGGTGTTAAGTCTCCTCTAAATATTTAGTAGAATTCACCCATGAAGACATCTGGTCCTGGATTTCTGTTTATTGGAAGTTTTAAAATTACTAATACAATTTCATTACTGGTAATTGTTCTGTACATATTTTCTATTTCTTCCTGGTTCAGTTTTGAGAGGTTGTATATTTCATACTTTTCACATTTCTAGTTGCGACCTTTCCTTTTTCACGTAGAGAAGTCCCTTTAAGCTTTCTTGTAAGGCTGGTTTGGTGATGTTCAACTCTTTTAGCTTTTGCTTGTCTGTAAAACTTCTGATCTCTCCATCAAATCTGAATGATAGCCTTTCCAAGTAGAACGTTCTTGTTTGCAGGTTTTTCTCCTTTCATCCCTTTGAATATCTCATGCCACTCCCTTCTGGCCTCTGCAGAATTTTATGGGAGCTCCTTTGTCCTTAGCTAGTTATTTTTCTCTTACTGCTTTCAAGATTCTCCCTTTATCTTTAATTCTTGCCATTTTAATTATAATGTGTCTTGGGGTGGGCCTCTTTGGGTTCATTTTGTTTGGAATTCTCTGTCTTTCCTAGAACTGGATGTCTGTTTCCTTCCCCAGGTTAGGGAGATTTTCAGCCAATATTTTTTCAGATAAATTCTCTGCCCCCTTTTCTCTCTCTTCTCCTTTGGGAACCCCTATACTGTGAATGTTATTGTGTTTGCTATTGTCCCAAATGTCTCTTAAAATATCCTCATTTTTAAAAATTCTTTTTTCTTATTTCTGTTCAGCTTGGGTGATTTCCCCTACTCTGTCTTCCAGTTCACTGATCTGTTCCTCTGTATCATTAATCTGTTATTGATTGCTTCTAATGTATTTTTTAATTTCACTAATTGTATTCTTCAGCTCTGTTTTGTTCTTTTTTGTATTTTACAACTCTGTTGAAATTCTCACTGTGTTCATCCATTCTTCTTCCAAGTTCTTTGAGCATCATTTTGATAATTACCTTGAATTCTTTATCAGGTAGATTGCCTATCTCCACTCTGTTCAGACCTTTTTCTAAGGTTTTGTCTTGTTCCTTCATTTGGAACATATTCCTCTGTCTCCTTATTTGCCTAATTCTCTTTGGTTATTTCTATGTATTAGGTAGGTTGGTTATATTTCCCAATCTTGGAAAAGTGGCCTTATGTAGGACATGTCCTATGGTGCCCAACAGCACACTTCCTTCTGATCAGCAGAGCTATAGGCTCTAGGCGTGCCCCCTGTGTGGGCTGCATGGGCCTTCTGTTGTGGAGAGTCCAACTACTGTGAGTGTTCTGGTACACTGGGCTGGCCCCTGGCCAGGTTGGCTGCCAAGCTCTGCCTCATGTGGTAGCTTCTGGCCCACTGGTGGGTGGAACCAGGCCCAAGCATGTCTGATTGTGCAGCCTGGGGGTGCTCAGGGCTGATGCCAGCCTGCTGGTGGGTGTCTGCTGCATGGTCCAGGGGTTCCAGGACTGGTGCCAGCCCATTGATGGATAGGTAAGCCCCTGGTCCTAGTAGGCTAGAGAGAGGATTTCAAAATGGTGTTTGCCAGCACCAGTGTCATCATAGAAGAACAAGTACCCAAAAACGGTTGTTGCAAGCATCTATGTCCCCAGGAGGAGTCTGAGTTGCCCCCTGCCTCTCTGGGACACTCTCTAAGATCAGCAAGTGGGTCTGACCCAGGCTTCTTTCAAACTACTGCCTCTGCGCTGGGACTAGGTGTATGTGAGGTTTTGTGCATGCCCTTTAAGTATAGAGTTGCTATTTCCTATAGCACGAAGTCTCTATTTTCTACAGCCCTCAAGCTCTCCTGTTCTCAAGCTCTGCTGGCCTTCAAAGCCAGATGTTGTGAAGGCTCATCTTCCCAGTGCAGGACCCACAGGCTGGGGAGCCTGATGTGGGGCTCAACCCCTCAATCCTTGGGGAGAACCTCTGCAATTGTAATTATCCTCCTATTTGTGGTCGCCTACCTGGTGGTATGGGTCTTGACTATACTGTGTCTCTTCCCCTCCTGCTCATCTCACTGTGATTCCTTTTTTAGATCTTTAGTTGTGGAAACTCTTTTCTGCTAGTCTTCAGGCTGTTCTTATAGATAGTTGCCCCATAAATAGTTGTAAGTTTGGTGTACTCACAGGAGGAGGTGAGCTCAGGGTCTCCCTACTCTGCCATCTTGGTCCTACCTCCTCAACCATAGTTTTTTCAATCAACTAGAGTTGTAAAAGCAAAATATTCCAAAAAGACCTCCTAGAATATTTACAGAACCCTGAAAACACTTTCTTGGACGCTTGTAACGAGTAGCCCATGTGAGGGTGAACTTCTGAGCTGAAAGAGAATAAGTACATTTTTCTGATGCTCCTGTGATGCTGGGATTTACAATCAAATAATAAGGATTAAATCATATTTACACTCAGGTGTTACAATGTGGTTGCTTGCCAAGTGATATTAGGAAATACAAGGCACGAGAAAAGGTCTTTCATTTCTGGCTATTGCCAACGTGTTCTGGTCTCCACTGCTAGATGCTTGATGTCAGTACAGGACAGCATTCAGCTGGGAAGATTACAGTGGTCTGAGCATCCCTGCCTGAGTTCAGGGTCACTAGGAATCTTCCAGGGACACATGGGGAGGAAGGTCCCCAAATATAGTAAGACATCGGACAATTCAGATTGCGATGACTCGCTGTTAAGTAATCTATAATATTAAAGGGAGAGACTTTGCAGTTCTAAGGAAGGCGTGGGTGAGTCCTGGGAGCAAACTACGGCTTTTGTGTCACACAGAAGGTTTGCATCTTTCTCAAGGGCAGGTCAGGAGAGCAACAACTGGATCACTCCTCTGGCCAAAGAAGTAAAAAAAGGCCTACAATCATTTCTGAAGTTAATGGATATTTTTGTGTGTTTGTGTGGCTTAAACAACATTTACTTCTCACAGTTTTGAAGGCTGAGATGTTCAAGATCAAGGTGGCAGCAGATTTAGTATCTGGTGAGAGATCCCCTCCTGGTTCATAGATGGTTGATAGATTTTTATTATGCTTTCTCCCATGGGAGAAAAAGCCCAAACCTCAGTGCTGCTTACACAAGAAAACCATTGATGCTGGTCCAGGGTGGTGGTCTGGGCACCAGCTTTGCCTGAAGCAAATGTTAAGGAAACGTTTCGTGTCCACCTGGGGCAACATCACCACACCCCAGCCACTGGTCTAGCTTAGATGGGGGTGGAGTCAGGAAGAACTGTGGCATGTGTTATTTATTTAGTTAATAAGTTTACTGTAGAAGTAAAGTTTGAGTGATGTTAAAAAGCCTCCTTGCCAGTTTCTGGGAAATAATCTGGAAGCAGTACTTTGGGGAACAAACACGCAGGTGCAAGCTGGTAGATTTGGGGTTCAGAAGGAACGTGTTCTGAGTCCATAGTCTGCTTGATGTCCCCTCTGTGCAATAACCATGGCAACAGGTGGGCTGGGCAAGCAGGCTGGTTATTCAGAGTGATCTGCATGAGAATGTCTGCCTTAGCAAAGTCCTTCAAACCTGTCTACCAAGCAGGAAAGTCCAGCAGGGTAAGGAAGGGCTGGAATTGGGGAGGACCTCATGATGTGCTGAAGCATTGGAAAAAGAAGAAAGCAAACACAGGGCACATTAATAAGCAAAGCTTCCACTGTGAGCAGTGGAGGCTCAGTCCCCCTGGGAAACTGCACCCAACTCACCTTCGAGGGCAAGGGGTCTGGCTATTGGACCACCACCTTCCACCCATCCTTGCTTTAGGGCTGTGTCAGGGTGTTAATCCCATGGCATTCCGGTCTGCCTTGTCCCCTGGCTGGTCATGTTTCTGGCCAGTGAACAAGTAGTATGTTGTAGCAGCGTCCCATGTCACCTGATACTCAAGACATGCGACTACAAATCACACTGCTGATGAAACCCAAAGCCTCTTAGTGCATCATCTTTGACTATTAAGAAATGAGGACTGAAGATATTTATCTGTTGTTTCCCATGCTGAGATGCCTGAACAGCACAAAAGTGAGATAGTTCATGTCTCCCTCCTAGTTTTCCATTGCTGTTTCTCTCAGTTAATCCTCACCTTCTGCAGTGCACATCATCAGAGGCTTAAAAAAGGGCACTTACCTTCCTATTTTCCCAAGATACATTGTTCTTTATTTAAAACACAATTATAAATAATATTGGGGCCAAGGTGCTATGTATGTTGAGTAAATTTTAAAAAGAAAGGAATTATACTCGTTTTTATGCATGTGATGTCTTGTGTATAATTGGAAGTTGAAAATATTTCTATGTGAATAAATTAAAAAATTAATCAGTCTTTAAGTGCACAAAATCTTCTTCTACTTACAAAATGGGTCTAATTTTACTTATAAAAATACACTTAAATAAGCAAGTTCTGTACTAGAGACAGCCCTTCACGCTTTTAAGTAGAGCAATATTCTCGGCAAACTAAGTTTGTTTTTCTTTTTTTTAAAATTGAAGTAGAGTTGATTTACAATGTTTCACGTGTACAGCAAATTAATTCATATATATATATACATATATATTCTTTTTCAGATTCTTTTCCATTATAGGTTATTACAAGATATTGAATATATTTCCCTGGGCTATACAGTAGGTCCTTGCTTGTTATCTATGTTGTATATAGTAGTGTGTATCTGTTAATCCCAAATTCCCAACTTATCCCTCCCCACCTCTCCCTTTTGGTAACCATATGTTTGTTCTCTATGTCTGTGAGTCCATTTCTGCTTTATAAGTAAGTTCGTTTGCATCATTTTTTTTAGATTCCACATACAAGTGATATCGTATGATATTTGTCTGTGTCTGACTTATCAGTGAAGTGAGATTTTATGGTATTACATGGATTCATTTTAATTTGTGCTTTTTTTTAACAAGAAAAAGAAAATGGTCTCATGGGCTGCAAGCCCAGAGATTATGTTTTCTTTCTCATTTTCTGTGTGATTCACTGTCTCATTCCAGGCAAGCTGCACTGTCTGGGTCTTCACTATCTCACCTTTTTAGAGAAGCCAAATTGTACCTTTAAGGACCACCTCTCCTCAGAGGGTGTAAATATCCAGAAGGCCGCGTAGCCTGCTGTCTATAGATGACAAACATCAGGTCTGAGCTTCTCATCACACTGGGAATTTAGATTCTAAATGCCCAGGGGGCTGGAGTTGTGTCACAGAGTCCACTGTAACTTCCCCGGATGGCTGAGATAGTGTAGGAATTCCTCCCTCCCTGTTGGCTGAATACTGGAGCCCAGTGGATGAACAGTGTCTCTGGGAGGAATGTGGTGAGAATCATTTCTGAGGAAAGGGAGACCCCTTTGCTTCTCCATAGGCGCCCAGTGAAAATTGCTCTCTGGGCTGTACATTGAGTTTTATCCTCACTTATTTATGGGCATGTACAGATAAAGGGAAGGGTGATGGAGACAAGCCATGGGTAGTTCCTCCAACTCTCCCTGGAGGTGGGAGGGGTAGGAGGGGTGAACTGACTAGTTGTCTGTCTGAAGCCACCTTTCTGGGATATACTGGAGGACTTGTGTCCGCATCCTGTCCTGGGCCTTCTCGGGGTTTACCTGGGCCTTCTTCCTCCAGACACAGAATCCCACGTTTTACTTTTCTCAAGATCAGAACAGAAAGATCCCAGATCTTGGTCCCCAATTGTAGAAATGACTAGGATGCAGGTCCTGTGGAAAACGTGACTTTCCTATCTGGGAGTCTTCGTCGCTTAACTGGAGGGTCAGCTGGTGAGTCAGTCTGGGTGCTACCCTGGTTCTGGAATCCAGGATGATAGCACTGCTTCCTGGGAATTGAAGCGAATATTCTGGGCTGGAAGATGGGTGGGAGACACAGACAACTCGCTGACAGTAAGTTCTAATCCAAGCCCTTGGGCCCAATTGTGCAGGCATCTTCTCCAACCAGCTTCCCTCTCTGCCCTCCTACAAGGCCAAGACAGCAGCTCCCTGTAGCTCTGAGTGCCTTGGGTTTGGCCTCTGTATCTAATTTCATTCTGTTTTTTTAAGGTTTCAGACAAGTTGGAAAAATGAATTTCATGTGTTTTGAGAATAAAATTTGTAATTATGACAGAATCCCAGAAAATAAAAAGTTTAGAGCTCGGGAAAGACATCCATCCAGTTACAAACTTACATTGTTGATGAAAGTGAGGGAGAAGCTTCTGTGAATGTAGCCCAGAGGATTTCCTGGAAAGTCCAGCTGGCTGGACCTCATCAACATCCATTCTTAGACATATAGCTTGGCTTGCAAATCAAGCTGTTTTCAGAAAAGTTCAGCTCATGGCTCACAAGTTCTTTATTTAACTAGAGGAAATGGTCTATTTTGCAGAACACTCATAACTAAAAATTCATGTGATGTGAATTTTTGGAGACAAAATCTGTTTTTCTGACTGTATAAAAGTCAGGGGGAAGGCAGAGTGTTTGGTCTCAACCTGTGCTGATGGGCTGGATCCTCACTGTGACTCCATCTCCACTCAGGCTGGACGTCCCATCCCACTCACAGGACTGCATGTTCTTCCTTCCAAGGATCTTTGACCTTCTCCATGATTCAGATCAGCCCCTGGGATAATTGGGAAGGAGAAGCTCATCCTCACCATGTGATGCATCCCTTCTTTTTCATGACTCCACCATCCATGGCTTCACCCTCTAGTGATCAGATACAGGCTTGGCCATCAAGCCTCCCTTTTTTATCTTCTTCCTTCTGTGCAGCTGAAGGGGAACAAGATACAGGAAGTATCTGTAAGTTCTCTTTGTGGTTTAACTCAGACAGAATCTGGGCTCCACCTGGTCCACACTCAGCCTGGAGTCAATTCAAAGAAACAATCCCAAAGTGATCAAGACCTTCCCATGTCAATCACCGCAAGCAAGGACTCAGGCACATGCTTGCCTTGTACAGAGTCTGAGCCCTTGATGGGGATTGCACCCTGAAAACAGGTGAGGTCCAGTCTCAGGTGGGGCTGACGTAAAGCACATCCTGTTAGCCGATGTGAAATATTGAACTCCATTTCAAGTAGCTTCATGTTCTCCAACGAGAGGTTTGGGGAGGAGATTTAAGCAATCAAGTTATTCCTTTTATGCACCAAACATTTATTGATAACCTAGTATGTACTAGCTCATGTCCTAGGTACTGGAAGTAGAATAGGTATAAAAATATTAATAATAAATAAAAACTCTCCCCTCAATGCAGCTTATATTTCAGTTGGAAAGATGGACAATAAATAAAATAAAGCTGGTGACAGGAGGGTTGTAGAGACCATGGTGAGGCTTGGGCTTTGTCCTGAATGAGACCAGGTCTGCAGAGCGGTGAGCAGCACAGTGGCATCGACTGACACATGATTTAATAGATCACAGTGCTTGCTGGGTTGAGGATAGACTCATGGGGCAAGGGCAGAAACAGGGAAGCCAGAGAGATTACTGTGATAATCCAGGTGAGAGCTAACGTTAATGGAGGCTTGGGTCAAGGTGGTGGCCATGGAGGTGGAGATATGGTCAAATTCTGGATTCAAGATGTGGGTAGAACTGATCAGTGGGTAATGGGTGCTTTCCAGCCTGATGGACTAGAAGAATGAATTTCCCCCCAGCAGATTTGGGAAATGCTGTGGGAAGAGCGAGTTTGGTCGGGGGAGGGGAGATAAGGAGTCTGGCTTGTGCATGTTAAGTTTGCTGTGTGTGTGTGTGTGCGTGTGTGTGTCCCATCCCAGAGGACATATCATGTAGGCAGTCGGGGATCCAGGCATACATCTCAGGGGAGACGAGTGGAATGGGGTGAGATTTTAGAACCATCAGCACTTGGTGTGAGGGCGGAGAGTGTGCCTCTTGTTCGTGCTGACTCCCGACACTTAGAAGAGAACCTAACACCCAGCAGGCTTTCAACAGGGATTTGTTGGCTGTGACGGCTCCCTGATGCTCCACCCAGCTTCCCTCCTCCAGACAGATGCACCCTCCCCAGCTGCAGGGAATATGGGCTGCTGATGGCTCATGGCTGCATCCCTTACTGGGAATTGCCCTCAGCCCCAGGGAACTCCTGACTCAGGGTTCTCCTGGTCCCAGAGGTGTGCCATGGCCAATGACCACCTGACCTGGGGACACAGAGACCCAACTCTCTCCCCTCGGTTGGGACGACTCTGCAGGAGCATCCCATCTGCAGAGTTACCTGCCGGTTGCCTGGGGGTCTTATTTGCAGCCACGTTATAGGTCAGCTGTCCCTGTGTCCAGTCTCCTCCATGTCCTTGTGGAGTTCTCCTGGGAACACTGCCTGGTAACCCTTCTGCCAGTCTGTTTCCAGGGAGCCCAATCTCACGTATACTGAGAGAATCGGTACAGGGCTCAGCTGATTTCACTGTCTCAGGAGAATCTTCTCTGCTTCTTTGGAGTAAATCACGTCCCTGTTAGAGGCACTCATGGTTCTTTGTATTTTTCTTCCAGGCATTGCTTGTTTGTTATTTCTCAGATTCTTTGGTTCATGTTCCTCTCCCTGAGCCTTTGTGGCAAGGACTAGGGGGTCTTGCCCAAGACCTAGTAGATGTTTAGAAAATATCAATAGAATGAGTGAATCTGCCAGCCACAGCCCAGCTATAGCTGAGCCGGATTCACCCTGGGAGTATAACCCTTGGAAAGTGTGTCAGGACTCAGTGTAAAACTCCAGCAGGGTTTGGCCTCCATCCCCTGATGGGTCCCTGCTGTAGCCCTTGGTGTAGGCTTCACGGGCTCCAGCCTGTGGCTTTTTAGGGTCCCCAGCTGGCCCTCCCTCCCCCACCATGGGGGCTGACATTTCTCAGCCCATCTCATCACTCCCCACCCCACACAAAGTCAAAACCTCCAGTGTGAAGACAAAGCGGGTGGCATGTGGCCATGTTTCATCTGAGGATAAATGTTGGGAAAAATAAATAAATAGAGGAAAAAGACAATGATCTTTCTTCAAGGAAAGTGGAGAAACAAATGATTTGGAATCCTTTTCCAAAACAAGACATCAAGGCTTAGGGAGAGGCAGCCAGACTCTATCTCAATGGAGAAGTATTTATTCTGCCTCGCCTAGTTCATGGAGAATCTCTAAGGCTTTCCCCCAGTTTCTGACAGCCTCCCAGCAGACCATCTTTGAGATCAGCGCTGCTTTGTGCGGATGTCCTTACAACACTGTGCTCCGCTGGTCTCTCAGGCCATGCAGCCCTGAGCCATAAGTCAAGACCGCTCAGGAGGTGAGCTGACCAGCCTTATTCTACCTTTGACCAAGGCAACCTGGAGAGGCCTTTCTGGAGGCACCAGTGTCCACCCTAGTCAGGTTGCCTTAAACCTTGGCCCTGACATACAGCGTGTGCCCTACCTCTTCCTGTGGCATTCAATTTCATGGGATTCGCCATGACTCTTCGTGCAGGACAACTGACACACCGCATCACCTCATCTGACCTTCACAAACAGCTGTAAAGCAGGTGATCCATCATCATCGTTCCACAGACTCAGAGACTGAGGCTCAGACAGGTGAAGCAACATTCCCAAAGACACGCACCTGGTAAGAGACAGATTCCTGACTCAATCCAGGTGGGCGACACCAGCAAACAGGACTTGAACACCTGTGCTTTACAGCCTCTTGCAACGGCACCTTGTGTTGGCTGCTTTGCTACATTATCTCAAATCCCCACAACCACCCAGTGGGGGTGAGGTATGATTGTATTCATTAGAGATGAGCGAGTTGAGGTTCAGAGCAATTAAGTGTGTGTCTAAGACACACAGTGTTAACTGGTAGAAACAGGGTTTGAGTCTTCCAGGCTCAAAGGCCTTGTGACGCTTGACACTATGGCATCTGGATCAAGTAGGCTCAACTCTCTGTGTTCCAATACAGTAGTGTCTTCGTTGCAACCGTGCACTCGACAGACTGCATCTCTTCCTGATTTTACACTTCCCCCAATGGTGGTTCAACCAAAGCTTCAAACGAAAGATTTCAGTGCCTCCACGTCAGAATTGGAAGTTATGGGCTCTGATGCAACAGAAGCAAAGCCTCTGTCTTTGAACATATAACTGCCAAAGACCACAGAGCTCTCAGAGAAACCCTTCACCCTTGAGTCACCAGCAATTCTACAACTGTTTGTTGTCCCTTAAACAAGACAACCGTCCTCACAAACCAGAGTTCACATGTTCCCAGGTTAAAGCAGCTCATGTGTACAGCTGCTGATCATGAGCTGGTCCATTTCAAAAGCAGCTGTATTCCCAAACCACTCTGAATTAAACAGTCATGTTCTAAGGGAATCACTGGGGAATGTTCCGTTATCAAGATGGTGACATAAATTCTCTAAGAATCTTATTTTGCTGCCAGACTCATGTCAGATTATCAAAGATGTGTTTTGGATAAGATTTGTACTTGGGATGAGTTTAGGAGAAGAAAGAAAGAAAGAGAAGGAAGCAGTTATCTGTCCTGGTCTCTATAGCTCTTAGGAAGGAAAAGTAAAAGAACAACTTTAGCTATCAAGCCCCTCCACTGACAGAGGGTCAGGCAGGCTGGTGGGGGGATAGACACCAAACAAGTGTGCTAGTAGGGAAAGCTGTGGTCGCTGGAACCAGGCAGAGGGGCTCAGCCAGAGGAGTGCCCCTTAGCCCTGCTGCAGGGCTGCATGCCACTGAAGTGCCCCGGGAAGTTACAGGATGAGAGTTGTGTGTCAGTCCAGTTGATTCTTATTCCTGTGTTTGGACAACTAGACCAGGACAATGCTGATCTCACCATGGAACAGACACTTGGGTCTGTTGAACACACACACACACAGCAGCCAGGGAGGTGGGAAGCACTACAGTTTTACAGATGGCTTTGGGCAGTCTGATAGTTTGGGTGATTATCCACAAATACACACCGCCACTCCCAAGCAGCTTCATCACATTGGGACACGCTCTGTCCAATGGAATGTAGGCAGATGTGGAATGAGCACAAGCCTTTGACGTGCTTGGGCAGTTTGCCTTTCTCTTATGCACTGAGGTCTGCTATTAAAAGAGCTTCCTTTGTGTGGCTGCTGCCTCTTTAGCCTTGACCCCTGAACTAAACTTCGCAGCAGACCTGAGTTTATCCTAAAGCCCAGAGCCAAGCCCAGCTGACCCACAGCCTGAAACAGAGCTGCCCACCAAGCCCAGGGCTGACCAGCTCCGCAGCATCAATATGTAGGTCCATGAACATGAGGGTAAAAATTTGCAAAAAGCCATTGCATTTGGGAGTGTTTGTTATGCAGCATTACTGTGGAAATAGCTAGCTGATACAGAAAGGTTGTGTAATTAACCAAAGTCAGGGAGAAGTTTGATTTCAAGCATTCATATTTTCCCACCTCTAAATCCAGTGTTCTTGTAATTATACGACATACAGCAAACAGTGTGGAGGTGGGAAATCATGACAAATTTGAGGAAGAGTTCCCACTGCTGGCTACTGAAGCTTCCAGAAGACAGAAGAAGAACATTATACAGGAGCTTATTCAGAAGAAGGATTTACTGATAAATATTCCTAGTAACCGTAGATTTAGGTTTCCAGAAGATGTTCTACAGGAATTGTTTGTTATTTTCATCCAATTGAAAAAATTACAGCCATGCTAATTCATGTGTTTATCTGTGAACCTAAAATGTTTCAATATATAGTTCTCCCTGTATTTAAATTTGGCTGAAATACCTGTTTTCAACATTGTAGATAAGGTCCTGAATCAGCATAAACTATGTGATAGTCTTAACATTTAGCATGGGAGGATTTTTTTTTTTTGGAGGGAGTTTCAAATTTCCATTCTCACTTCAAGAATAAAAATTTATTATTACATGCAAAAATTTTAACATCTTTTTTTTTTAACATAAAGCTCTTGAATCATGGTAGATAAACAGATGCCCCTTACTTTTTACTTTTTAAAAATTCCATTGGGAAATGCTATGCGTAAATATTTTTAAGCATCCTATGAGTTTAAAAAAAGAGGTTTTCCCATCCAAAAAAAAGAAATTTAAAAATCACTCCTGTGCTCTAAAATCCCTGGACTTCTACCATTAAGTTGCAGGAGGCTGAATTGGGATCTGCATTTTTATTGGCTTTCCATACACGACAGGCACTGTGCTCAGCGCTTCATATACACACTTGCGAGTCATCAGAAAAGCCTGGGTGGTCTGTCGTGGAATCTACACTTTGCAGACCAGGCTCAGAGAAGTTACTTTCCCAGAGAATTAACTAATAGGCGGTGGAGACCAGGACTGAACCCAGGTGTGTCTGGCTCCGAATTCCATGCATTTTCCACCGCTTCAGAATGCCTCCTCCCAGGCTATTTCTTCCTCATTGGGTCAAGGAGTCAGCAGGAGTGATGCTGACCCTTTCAGCAAGGACAGGGAGCATGGGGCTGGGTTGGGGCCGGTTTCTGATGCAGGAAGGACCTCAAGCTCAGAGCATCTCTGTCACTAATGCTGGACTTCACCCTGTTCATCTGACCCCTCTCTTTCTTTTCAATTTGAGACCCTTTTACTAGCTTGTCTAGTGGAGGGATGTGTGTGAGGCTCGGTCAATTTTCCTTTTACTTAGAAATTAAACTAAAACCTTTGTGTTTAGAGAGGGGGAATTTATGGGTAAAGAAGTTAAACAACAATCATGGAAGGCTGGGGGTTTTAGTTTTTCCTTTGTGCTTACCTTTTGTTGAGAGTATTCCTCATGATTAGCTACATTATCATAGAAGCATAGTTTTTAAAATTAGTCTTGACTGTTTCAACTTTAGGAGGAAATATGATATCTTATAATGTATTTTTTTCCCACAGAATGCCAGCGTCAACAGCAGCTAGGTTGAGTCATCAGTGATTTGGTGAAAATTAATGATCAAAACTAAACATTGACATTTTCGCATTTTCTCTAACAATTGCTGACACCACTTTTTTGTTATTCATATATGATAATTTACAATTGCTCAAGCCAAATATCCAGGGATATATTCTTGATTCTTCTTTTTCCTCTATCCTTGACATCCAATACATTAGCACAGTGGTCCCCAACCTTTTTGGCACCAGGGACCAGCTTCGTGGAAGACGATTTTTCCATGGACCAGGATGACGGGGATGATTTCAGGATGATTCAAGCGCATTACACTTATTGTGCACTTTATTTTGATTACTATTACATTGTAATATGTAATGAAATAATTATACAACTCACCAGAATGCAGAATCAGTGGGAGCCCTGAGCTTGTTTTCACTTGCCACTCACTGATAGGGTTTTGATATGAGTCTGCAAGTAATTAATTTGTTATGGTCTCCGGGCAGTCAAACCTCTCTGCTAATGAAAATCTGTATTTGCAGCCGCTCCCCAGCGCTAGCATCACCACCTGGGCTCCACCTCAGATCATCAGGCATTAGATTCTCATAAGGAGCGCTCAGCCTAGATCCCTCGCATGCTCGGTTCACAGTAGGGTTCGCGCTCCTATGAGAATCTAACGCCGCCGCTGATCTGACAGGAGGCGGAGCTCAGGCGGTGACGTGAGGGATGAGGAGCGGCTGTAAATACAGAGGAAGCTTCGCTTGCTTGCCCACCACTCACCTCCTGCTGTGCGGCCCGGTTCCTAACCGGCCGGTACTGCGGGTTGGGGATCCCGGCATTAGCACATCCTATAGATTGGTCTCCGAAACCTCCTCTCTCTTCACTTCTCTCCGTTGCTATGGCTATGTCTGGTCCTGGATGAACCTGGATGAATTGGGGCATTGGTAATAGTGATGCCAGAACAATAGGTTCTAGTAGGGACTGTGCCCCAAACCTGAATGTATGGTGACTCCCCCTAAAATCCATCTTCTTCACTGGGGAGGCCAAAATCCAGGGTCAGGCCAAAACCCCACGTGTGATCTTTCAGGCTGGACCACAAGCAAATACAAGGCTTTGCCCAGCAGACCTCGTCGGGGAAAGCCTCCCCTTCACACCAGACTTGGGGCACAGTCTGCATAACTGCAATTTTCTGGAGGAAGCTGCAGTCAAGGACTCAGGTGCTGCCAGGGCAGCCGTGCTCTGCACATGTCTGCTTCCCCAGCCCAGGTACCTCTATCTGGAGGCCTCTTAATTGGGAACATTGGCTGCGCACTTTGCCCTACTCTAGGCCTTTCCTCTCCCTCTTACCATGGCCTATAGGTCCATAAAGAAGCAGAGGCTCCTCTGAGTGAGACGTTCCTCCCATCATCTCCGCGTCCATCTGGCCCCTGCCCAGTGCCTTTCCCTGGGGAAATGGAAAACTGGGTTGGTGAGGGAAGTGCCTCTTCTTGCCTGTTGCTTGTACTGTTGCAGGCAGGGATAAAGGCTCATTGCCCTACAATCACCTCAATACCCAGCAGCTTGATCTACAGAGTAACAGAGAGTCACTTTTCTGCACCAAGAATAAAATCCACACTCTACATGGTCCAAAGGCCCAGCATCGTATCGTCTGGACTGTCCCAGAGTCTCCTGCCCGTGCTGCACCTCTCAGAGCAGCTGCACTTAAGCACATCAACAAGCCCTTCTCTACAGGGTCACCACTTTAATTTCCTTTTAACAATGATCACAGTTTGTCACTATCTCGTTTATTATCTGTCCCCCATACTGGAAGAGAAGCTCTACACACACAGAGTACAGACACACTTTCACTGTGTTTGCGCAGCACCTGGCACAAAGCACAGACTCAACAAGGAAGTGAAGAGTGACCATTGGGCTTGTTAGAGGTGCACCCGTGTCCTTTTCCCAACATGATTGGATTCAGACAAGGAACGAGTCCTAAATCAAATGCAGGGAATGGAAGGGACCCCATCCAATGACAACTTGTTTTATCAGCAAATGACATGAGGAAGGTCCAAAGGAGCTGTGTGATGTTTTACACAGACAGGAAGACAGGGATGAAATTGACTTCTTCATCATGGTAATTTTTTTAATTGGTCTTTTCTGACTACAATATAAGGTCTATAATGACAGGATTCTGAAGAGTTTTTTGCTTGTTTTTTACTGTTTATTTTTGGTCTTTTTTTGCTGCTGTTTCCTCAGTGCCTAGAACCATACCTGGCAGGTAATAACAGGTGCTCCACAAATATCTGGAGATATGGGAGTGATGTCAGAACTACCGTAGCCTCTGTCTTAAGTCTCTGAGGACACAGAGAAAAGTAAACGAGCATTCATCAACAAAACACTGCTGATTGGGGGACTTGGGCTTGAGCGAGAGTCACACAGGTCAGGGTGGCAAATACCAAACCCCCTCTACCCCTCCCCCTCCCGGCCCCCAGCAGAGGTGGGAGCTTTTTGCACCTGAGCCCAGAGTAGCTTCAGACTCTGCCGTCAGTGCTCTTCATGCCTCACCCAGATCCCCTCGGATCCTTTCACCACCTCGGTGTTTCCAGCTGCCCAGCTTGTCTCACCATTGAGCACCAGCTTCTGGCCAGCCTGGCACTGGGAAACATTCTCTTCCACGTGGAGGTGACATGAGACCCAGGAAGAAGGGGAGGGGAGGAGAAGCAGAGACTGGATGAGTCCTTTTCCTAGTTAATCACTTTCCTTTTTCTCTTCTTTTCCACACATTTGGGGGTAAGACTCAGTGAGAGAAATCCAGAGAACTGAGCTGACTGCACTGAGGCCTGAGGAGCTCCGAGAGCCTCTTTATGGAGGCTTGGAGCGACCAGTGGTCCGGGATCCCAGTCTCCTTCCCTATACAGGACACTCACTGCCAGTGAGGTGGTGGGACCTGGGGACTCTAGGATGACTGACCAGCCTGTTTCAGTGGAAGCATTGTTCTTCCTGCAGCATCAATGATCACAAGTTTCAAGTTCCTAGAAAATTCTATGGTCTGCTTCTCTGCATAGGCCTCTCAAAGCTGTTATACTCAAGGCTTACTTGAGGTAGGGGACTAAAATTAACTTTGAAATGCAGTTACAACTTTTCCATTTCTTACTTATCTGGGTTACTTTGGCTAAGCCTGAGCTCACAACTTTCAAGCATTCAACTTTTTTGGAATTAAAAAAAAAAGTCATCAGAAAACACTCACCCATCTTGTCCTGCTCTGACTCATTCTGAAACCATGGGTACTTTCTTTGAGCTGTGAGAAATACAATTTGGTGGTCCCGTCTTGACTCTGTCCTGTGTGTGGGTGCCCGCATAGCCAGGAAGCTGTGGGAGGCCCTGAGGTTGAGTCACCCGATTCGATGCCTCTTGGCCACATACGTTCAGCTGTTGTCACTGCCCCTGGAATGACTCAGACTCTGAATCCCATGGATGCCTTGGTCCCTGCAGAGCTCTGACAGTCCTCACACAGGACATTTCTTCTTAATTTTTCACCCACCTCCCAACTCTGCCAGTGACTAGATCTTCCCACTGGGGGTTGCAACCACAAGCTAAGGACTGCTGACCTAAGGAATAACTATTTTTGCTTTTGAAGGTTCTCAACCCAGGGAATGGAAGTATTTATATTGTTGGCCTCTGAATTAAGGGCTGAGTAGTCTTCTGGGGACAGTATAGGTTATCCCATTAACTCTGGGAATCAGACATTTTCTTAGCTCCTTTGCTGAAGGCTCCCAAGAAACTCAGCACTAGGGAACAAAGGAACAAAGAGGAGGTGTCTGAGGTTCAGGGAAGAGAGATAGTTAAGAGACAGCAGACTCAGACGTCATTGCCTTGAAACAAGGAAAAGCAATCTTCCACGAATCTGCCATGAATCTCTGGGATTTGGTGTGATGCTCTTAGCTCACAGGCCTCAGACGTGAAGCCCATACTACAGATCCAACAGCCCCATAAACAGTCCTGGACCCTGTCCACTTCTGTGATATCCAAAGACCAGTGATGTCTTTTCCATGGGTTGCCTGAAATTCTCATCTGGGTCTTACCCCTCACATCCATCTTTTCTTGCCATGCCACCAATGCATGGTAAACTGTATCTTGCTGTATAAAGCCTGAGAGCTGCAAAGAAAATGCCTTACCTAACCCAGTTCCTCTTGCGGGCAGCATCCACCAGAGGTATATGTAATGGCCTAGTGAGAAATGCTAGCTCAGTCAGGAAGAAATAGGACCACAGAGGTCTTTTCAGGGTCACTTGATTCCACTTCCCAACTCTAAGGCGGAGGTCTGGGTTGAATTGGGATGGGTTGGGTGGAAGGATGGGTAGATTTTTTCTGTGTTGTAGGTGAAGTGGCATTGGTGATTCCTCTTCCGAAGGCCACTTCCCGGCCATCCCTCCTGCTCCTAAAGATCAGGCCTTTAGCACTAATCACTTCACTGCAGCCCCACAGGATTGAGGAAGAGGTAGTTTTCCTTAAATGCTTTTAGCCATTCACCTAGCTAATAATAAAGAGAGCTATTAGTTAGTATCAGCATCTTCATAGATGGGGGAGGGTATGCACCTCACCAAATACACACGTCTGGGTTGAGATAGAGCCAGGTGATTCCAGACGCCATGTCACTAGGTTGCTGGGAACATCGGGAGGGGAATCCCACAGTAGAGATGCCTGACTTGGGCTGGATCCTGGGGGCGGAGAGCTCAGTATTACTCCTGCTTGACGTCTAGTTTTTGACACTGACTTTTTATCCTCTGTCCACACCACCACCTCCTTAAATGCAAGTGGTCTCCAAGACCCCACCCCCGACCTGCTCCCTCTGCCCCCGGGGTTAGCAATGTCCTGTGCTGCTATCGCTGCCGTGACAAATTTCCACACACTTGGTGCCTTAGAATAATGCGTTTATTCTCTTACAGGTCTGGAGGCCAGAAGTCCCAAATCAGTGTCACTGGGCTGAGATCAAGGTGTTGGCAGATCCCACTCCCTCTGGGGACTCAGGGGGAACCCATTCCTCGCATCTTCCAGATTCTGGTGACTGCTGCAGTCCTTGGCTTGGGGCCACATCTCTCCAAACTCTGCCCCTGTGATCCAGTGCCTTCCCTTCAGTGCATCAAATCTCCCTCTACCCCCCTCTTATAAGGATGCATGTGATTGCAATTAGGGCCCACCTACATAATCCAGGATAATCTCTCTACTTCAAGGTCCTTAATTTAATCATATCTGCAAAGACCCTGTGTTTTGTTTTTGTTTTTTGTACATAAACTAACATTCACAGGTCCCAGGGATTAGGACACGGATATCTTTCGGGAGCTATTTTCCGGTTTACCTCAAACTCAGAATCCATACCTTCACCCTTGGCCTCTGTATTGAGCTGCAGATCTAAATTTCTAACAGCCCGCCAAGCACCCAAGGTCAGGGAGAGCAGGTTCTGGACTTGCTGCAGACCACTCCCTCCATACAGCTGCATTAGATGTATAATTAATTCTGAGCCCCGGCGCTGCAGTGACCCAGGAGGACCAGGCAAGGTCTTGCTTTGTCCCTGGGGCAGGTCAGGTTGCACTCAGTCAGCGAGGAGAAACTGACCGCAGCTGGAAATTTGGGGGCAATATCCCAGGTATTTGGGGAATTCGGTATGCCCGCTGGATCCATTTCCTTGCTTTGTTTTTGCAATCATAAACCTGTCGCAGTGGTCCAGGTTCTGGAACTGTCTGCAGGCTCTGGTCTGTGCGGAGCATTCCATGTGGATTCATTTCCTTGCTCTGATACATCTGGAGGGAGGGCCTCTCATCAGGAGGGCGACATACTTGATATAAGACACATGAAAGGCACTGGAGGAACAAAAGGTCAGAGGCAGCAGTAAAGCAGTAACTCCCTCCTAGGGTGGAGTCTCTGTGTCAGGAAGGAAACTTAAAGACACACAGGCTGTGGTCGGTCTCCAGCCACACTGGTGTCACATGTACATTGTGAAGACGCATTTCCCCAGGTTGGGGGCCTGACCAGGAGTGTTCAGCACAGGTGTTGTGAATTTTGAGTCCACTCTTTCAAGCGCTGGGTAACATCTGGACCTGTAGCTCTGCTGGCTCAGCCACTTGCCAGGAAATGAAGTATTCCACAAAGAAGGGGTTTGTGTATATAAATGAGGGCGTGGGAGAGGTCCCAGAACTGCAAAGAAAGTTCTGTGAAGCTGTACAGTTCTCTGGGACTTAGGGGGAAGAAACAGCAGCTGTCCTGTGCGGTCCTTAGGAAACTGTTGGAATTTACATGACAAAAGGAAGCCCCCTATCACCATCTGGCATCATTAGGCTAGCTTTCTCTTTTCTTTAGCAAGAATATCAAGTTGCCTCCAAAGGCAGTGGAAAATTCTTATGAAAAGCCTCACTTCGATGGTTCCTGAAACTTTGCACTCACATGACCAAACTATTTGATGCCAAACCTCACCTCTTCCTGGTTCCTAAATCCTAATTCATTGCTAACAGAATCCACCACAAACTAGCTCTCCCACTGGAAAAATCACCAAACCCACAGTGCTGAAAAGTAATCACTATCACATATGCTTTCAATTCCGATGGAGCTTTGAGGGAAACAGGCCTGTTCTTCCACGGTTGGCCTGTCTGCTCCCACCTATCTGGGAGACCAGCATTAAAACCCTTGTAACTCAAAGCTTTTCCTCTCAGCTTGCCTGTGGTTCCCTCCTTAGCCGTGTTGCTGAGACCCACAGATGGTCCCCAGAGATGGAAAACCCAGTCCTGCCTTCTACTCTAAAAGTCAAAAAGCATACCTAGGGGATTTTCATTCTTTCAAGAAGAATTCTATGTTATTTTGCTTCTTTTTCCCTCATTTAATTTTTAATGATCCTAAAATAAATCAAAGAGTTGAGTAACATACCTGATTTCTAGAGCACGGGTCTTCTGCCAGCCCCAAATTAGTATTCTCACAGGCAATTATGACACAGCAGCAGGAGGGAGGGACTCGCCCCACAGACCTCGCCCGGCCTCCAGGCTTCACCACTGTCCTCCCAGAAAGATCAAGAATGGCAGCCAAGCAAGCCGCTTCCAACCCAACGGGGACTGAAACAAATCAGCAGCTGTGCTGATAATTGGTTGTACCAAAGGGTTAGAAACCCAGAAGTCTGGGTGGAGAGGGAGAAGGTTTCATGCTCTTTTAAAGGGAAATCTATTTGAATTGTGGAGCTTTCTGAGTTTGGCTAGACGCTGCAACTCCAAAGCCCGGAATATGGACGTCTTCCTTGTTAAGAACCAGTAATTACACCTAGCAGAATCCTGAGCTTTACAACAGAACACAGGAGACTGTGGTCCATGTACATGACTCATCCAAAGGAAAACCTTTGTTGGTGCCTCTTCTTCCCACAGCCACAAAGCTGCTCCTTTGGTTTCCTTTTAAAACGCTTTGGAAAGCCTTAGAAGGAAATTATTCAGGGCTGGGACTGTGACTTTTGTGCCTTCTTGCCCCGTCCTGGGACAGTGTCTCGTGGCTTGGCTTTGAGCACCCTCTCCCCTGCTGCTGAAGGAGTCTCAGCTAGAGATGGTTCTCAACCTTGGTTTCCTATTGGAATCATCTGGGGAGTTTTAAAAATGCTGAGGTGTGGGCTGCACCGCCAGCGTTTCTAGTTCACTCGGTCTGGGGCATGGCCTGGGGATGACATTTTTGAAAGCTCCCCGGTGACCCTCAAGTGGAGTCAGGGTCAAGAACCGCGGGTCCTGGACTCTCCCTCTATGAGCGCTGCTTGTCTCCTTGTATTTAAAGAGTATTTGACTAAAGATAGGGTCTTAGTCTGTTTCAGCTGCTGTAACAAAAATACCACCAACTGGGTGGGGGGCCTTAAATAGCAAACGTTTATCTCTCACAGTTTTGGAGGCTGGAAGTCCAAGACTGAGGTGCAGGCAGATTTGGTGTCTGGTAAGGGTCCTCTTCCTGGTTCATAGATGGCCATCTTTTAGCTGTTTCCTCATAAGGTAGAAGGAATGAGGAGCTCTCTGGGGTCTCTTTTATAAGGGCACTAATCCCATTCATAAGGGCTCCACCCTCATGACCTAATCACCTCAAAGTCCCCACCTCCCAAAACCATCACCTTGGGGGTTAGGATTTCAACATATGAATTTTGTGGGGGGACTCAAACACTCAGTTCATAGCAGATGGGCTTTCAAAGTGTTCCTGTGATGACCTGTCAAGATTGCCAGATGCTTGCTTCCTGAAGGAAGGGGAGCAAAAAAGGGTAAGGAATGAAAGGGAAGTAAAGGTACAGATAAATATAAGATGGCCCTAAAATCCCTTTTGCAGGACGTGAAGTTCATGCATTTCAGGGAGCCTTATTTAAGAAAAGCAGTATAAAATTAGGAATACAGAAGTAAGAACAGGGCTTTTGAAGATTGGTGGAGAGAGAGGTCTTGATCCTTCATCTCTGTGAGCTGTCTGCAAATCTATTTCAGCTTAAATAAATGAACGATGCAGCCACATGGTGGATTGAGGGTGGTCTTTGGACATGTCGGAGTTGAAGCACACTTTTCACACAGAGAGATGTTTGTGAAATATTCATTTGAATTAAAAGGGTCACAAAACAGCATGTAAAATCTGCCCCATTTTTATAAAATGCTGTATGCACACTCATGAAAGTGTGTCATTATCGTCCAATAGAAAAATGGATGATGCACTACTATATGTAAGATAGATAACCAACAAGTGCCTACTGTCTAGCACAGGGAACTCTACTCAATGTTCTTTAATGAACTATATGAGAAGATCTGAAAAAGAATGAATATATGTATATGTATAACTGAATCACTTTGCTGTACACCTGAAACTAACACAGCATTGTAAATCAGCTATACTCCAATAAAACTGAAAAAAGAAAAATGGATGATGGTACCAGTGAGTTGTAAGACCTCAGGCTTCAGAATGAGGTTACTGGATGGGAATGTCGCTGTCCATCATGACGTGGCATCAGTGCTACGATCATGGCACACCCAGACCCAGTACGTCCCACAAGGATGGAGCTGGCACACTCAAGTCCGGATGAAACTCCTTGCAACTTGCCTGTGGAACTGCATTTCATGAGCCTTAAATACTCTCTTTCTCAGACTCATTATTTGGGAGAAAAGGAGAGATAGTTTCATTCATCCAATGACATACAATCAACATATATTGTACCACTAACATATTCTAACAATTTCTAGAATTTAACATTCTAACTAATGTGTGAAGGACCATAAACACGTATAATGAGACTCTTTGGGAGAAAGACATCTTTCCTAAATGAGAGGAAAGAGGAGGTAGGAAGGGACAGAGATTCAGACAACAGGGCTTGCACACTGCATGTGTGCTGGGAAACATTTGGATCAAGGGCACATGGTGCGTTTTGGATTTTCATGGTATTATGTGGCGCATGTCTCATCCTTAGCAGATTCCGGCAACATCTAACTAAATACCCGCATCATGGAATGGTCCACCTGGCATCAGGGAACTAGCTCTTCCTCGCCACACAGACCATCCCTACTTCCTCTGTAAGTGAGTTCAGTGAGGCTACAGACTTCTTTATGGTATTGAAACTTGTAGTAGAGTTCTTTCCAGGAGTGCTTGCAAAATAAAATCTGCAACTTGGAAAGAACCCCCTTGTTTGGTGTGATATATGGCCTGTGAATACCACGGGCAACCCAAGGAAGGCAGTCAGAGCATCATAATATGCTCCTGGGTGCAGAGACAGTCAGCAGGGAGTTTACAGTGACCTGAACAGGAAGCACCGCTCTGCTCCCTGACACAGAATATGCTTCAATATAATGTTTGGCTGCTTCCACCTTCAGAAAAATCTGAAGACTCTGGTCTAGAGGTTTTGGGCTTTATGCTTTGTTAGGATAGAGACAAGACCAAATCAGAGAAACATCAGAGGCAGTTCTTATAACACTCCCCCTCCAAAAGAAAGAGGAAATGATCTCTGAAAATTGCAAATATACGCGGATGAGATCAATAAAATGCATGTGTGCTCACAGCTGGGCTGTCCCCACCACAAACTCTGAATGTCCCCTCAGCCATCTCAGTAGGATCTGCATGACTATGCATGTTGCCATGCATGCATCTTTGCAAACAAATTGGAAGCTGTTTTTTGGGGTTTTTTTTCAGTTGCAATCATGCTCCACATGCACATGGCTTTGATTAGCGGGCACGTACAGCCTCCAAATCTAATGTCATCTGCGGCTTTTGATTTTATGGAACTGGAAAAATCTTAGTGTACAGCCTGGAGATGGTTTGTCTTTGTTATTCTAGTGGCCCCATGGCAGAGCTGACAAAGAGATGGAAGAGAGCAGAGATTCTCCTGACTGCTCGTTCTCAGGACAGTAGGCTGGCTGCAGGCCCGGTCTCCCTCGTGTCCCCGTCTCCCCTTGGCAAAGGCTCTCATCTGCCTTCTTAACTGATCTCTGAGCCCTCCATAGACATACCCCGATGTGAGCAGCTGAGGAATCAGTGTGGGCCAACCTCACACAACCCAGGAAGGACAGGGCACAGTGATAACGAGATTGTGCATTCCTAATTCCTAAACACAAATTGCAGACACTAGAATATCTGGCACCAAAGATGGTGCTGGCACGGAGGGAATTTCTCAGTACACCCCATGAAAACAAACACCTTGTGGTGATGGGGGGTGCCCTTTGATGGCACTGTCCCGAAAATGTACCCCAGGAAAACGCTTGCTGAGTTTTAGGATGGCTTCTTCCAGAGAAGGGTAAACAGTCCTCACCACCATTTTTGACCCTCTTTTCTCTGACTCAGACTAAATCATTAAATACAGTCTTTTCTCTTAGAAAAACAATAAAATGATAACTTCGGGGGGGGGATATTTTTAGACTATAAGAAAAAGGCAGGCAGTCATGTATTGGGCAGAGCAGTGAAAAGGGGTTGAAGAGTCTCTGCAGGAATGAGTGACGCCTAAGACCAAGTTAAGGACACCGCTTCTGGGCCAACTGTGAGAGTTAATCAAGGATGTCTCTAAGGAATGAATCTTACTCTGTAGGCACATAAGATGCAGATAATTTGAAACGTGTGCTGATTAAAATCTGTAGCGTGTCAGTGGAATTGTATCCAAATGCTGAGAAGTAGAGGAAATGCAAGGCTATTGTCATCCATGGTCAAACAATATAATGAATTGCACACCGAACCTTCTCAATCAGTCATTCTTCATTAGGAAGTAGTTTCGCATACCTGGTATTGTATTGAGCACTGATGGGCATCCACACAGGGAGAGGAATGAAACTGGTGCAACCTGCCCCACTTTCTCAAGATACAGACATGGCCTTTTTCCTTTGTGTTTCCAATTAACTGCTCAGATTATCATCTTTCCTATTGCAAACAGTACACCCTTCCCACCCCCAATTTATCCCAAAATTCAGTCCAAAGAAGCGTCAAGCTTGAGCCCCAAAGCTCAGTGGAAAAATACAGAGTCTATTATTCCACCTTCACACACGCATGATCACTGTGAGCAGAAGCCACTCAACTGACAGCTGAGATCGCCCATCTACTGCCACCAGCATGACCCTCTCTCTGGTCCAGGCTTTGCCCATGGTTGGGCCCCAAAGTTGCATTCATTCATTCTACGAACATTAATGAACATTGACTATGCGTCAGGCACTACTCTTGGTTCTGGGGTTACAGCACTGAACAAAACAGAAATCCCTGCACCCTCTTTCTGGGGTAGAGATGGACAAAGAATAAAATTAGTCATTAAATTACTTCTAATTAAATCATGAGTAGAAAATATTAAGGCAGAAAAAACTTCATTTAGAAATGGAGATATAAAAGTTTGGAGGGGGAGGGTTAAATTATCTTAAGCAAGGGCATGAAGGATGTGAAGGGACTCATCCTGCAAATATAGCGGAAGAGGGCTTCCCTGGTGGCGCAGTGGTTGAGAGTCCACCTGCCGATGCAGGGGACACGGGTTCGTGCCCCGGTCCGGGAAGATCCCACATGCCGTGGAGCGGCTGGGCCCGTGAGCCATGGCCACTGGGCCTGCGCATCCGGAGCCTGTGCTCCGCAACGGGAGGGGCCACACAGTGAGAGGCCCGCATACCACAAAAAAAAAATAGTGGAAGAAAGAGCACTCTGGGCAGGAAGAACAGCCCGTACAAAGGCCCTGAGGCAGCAGTGAGCCTGGCTTCATCTTCATTGAGGAAGAAGAGCAGGCTGGCGTGGCTGAAGGGGACTGATCAGCGAGGCAGAGAGGTAATGAGGATTGGGGTTTTCGTTGTTGTTCACACGCATGTTTTCAGCTTTGGGTATGAAAGCACAGGCACCATGACAGAGCAGCAGCTTCGGCCAGCATTCCTTCCCATGACAAATCCTTAGGCCTTTGTGCCTGATGGGATCATCTCCCAATCCTTCACTTCCTTGATGGTAAGATTTCAAAATATTCTTCAACGCATGTGTTATTATCCTTGTTTTATGAAAGACACATATGAAGCTCAGACATTAAATAATCTACATAGAAATAAGTAATAAAGGGGGGTTTTGAATCTAAATCAGTTTATTGTCTTTCTAATCCACCAGTCTCCTTGTACTCTGGAAAAGATCTCAGTCCAAGTAGGGAAAGACACATGGAAAAAAAGTTCACTGTGAAAAAATAAATAAAACCCACTGTACTCAGGGACAGAGGTCTTCACTACCCTTTCTGGAAGCTGAGGCTAAACAAGGATGGATTCTATAGAAGGGGGTCAGGAAAAGCTTCAGTGAAGGAGTGACAAACCAAAGAGGCCTTGAAGAGCGGGCAAAGATGCCCACTTTCACCACTCCTATTGAGAATTGTATTGAAGTTCTCGGCCATTGCAATAAGGCCAGAAAAAGAAATAAAATGTTTAATGATCACAGAAGAAGAGGTAAATACATGCAAGTACAATGATCTCCTCAGAATTGTCCTAGCAGAGACTGAGGAGGAGAGGGCACTTATCACCCACTCCCATCCCCCATCTGTTCATGGCTATACCTAGCAGACCTCTCCCCTGCCACCTTTCAGAGCTAGTTCTACACATAGCCAAGCAAACCCCCAGAGCATGGGCGGAAGCCTCCAGAAGAGAAGTGGGGCACAGGTGCTTTAGGTGGAAAGCTGTCAGCATGCAGAGAACCATTCAAAGCTGTAGGTGGGCTTACAAAGGAGAGGCCATCACTGCAACCTTTCTTACATTCAAGAATTAGTCAAAATTGCCACTTCTTACCACTAATTAATATCACACAGAGTGTTCTAGTCACCCACATTAAAAAGTGAAAATATTAGAAATATTAAAACTGAGTCCAAACAGTTCCATAATTTATAGATGTGGTTATTCCCACAAATTAAGATAAGAATGAAAATTGAATTTGAATTGAATAAGGTGTCAATTTAAAAAATAATAACCCCCAGTCGCTTTTCCATATTTCGTCATTGGCAATCTTAAAAATAAAAGGAGAAAGATTCTCCCTACAATATAAATGAAATATAAAAGAGCTGGATGTATACCCTCTTACCTATAGTCACTATCCTGGTTTTTATTTCTCTTGGGTAAATATTGTTTCCTATATACATTTTCTATATACATTTCTATATACATTTTATATCTTGCCTGTACCATGTATTCATTTTGTATTCTAGCTTTGCTTCCCTTAAACAGAATTGTTCATGAAGGCTCCCAAAACTCAATGTCTCTAGTCAGACATCCCTTCTTTCTCTTAAAATTATATACACTCACCCCATCCTATTTAGGCCACAAATAGCAACTATGTCCTGCTCTCATGTTTCTGAGGGAACTTGCCTCTATCTTTAATATCCAGGCTCAATTTCAATTGCTATGGAAAACTGGCTGAATCAGGAAATGCTTTCCTCAGCAGCACAAACCCCTTGGGATAAAAGTTAGCTCCTGTGCCGCCTGTAGACATTATCCCCCTGTACTTTGAAGCATTTCTCTACATTTTAATCAACCAATTTATTGAGATCTTTTAAAATACCAGATGCCCTGTTTTTAAAATCTGATATTTTTATTAGATATTTACAAGGCCATTATACGGTGAAAATAGTTTTCTTAAATATGCACTTATTTGTGGCAAAATAAACAGAGACTTCCCATTACATTAGTTGAGTCAAGGATGGCAGAGCTAAATCATATATACATTTAAATTAAGCCATTGCGATTATATGAAAACAGGTAGATGAAAAAAAGAATTCCACAGTGAGTCTGTCTGCCCTTCCATGTGACAGCATAATGGCATATGCTCTCCCGACTGTGGAGTGGGATTCACCAGGCTGTTGTCTCCTCAGCTGGTCTCAATCTCCTGTATGACAAGTCATTCCTAAGCTTAAACTGTTTACTTTAGTGACACTGCACTGAGTGAGACGTGCATGTTAATGTGAGATATTTTTCAAGCTGTATCCCCTTTATATCATCAACTGTTTCATCTGATGCTCAGCCTTAGAGAAATAAGTGATTATGTTGAATTAACCCACTGGAAAAAAAGTGTGTTGGACTTCAATGAGGCACATAGATAGGATCTATTATATTTACGGATTTTTGCAAGATAATTAGAACCCAATCCTCACCAACGCAATGCCACACATAAGTCAAGGACTTAATACGTGCCAAGTTTTTGTTTTCCTTAGTGAGACTGAAAACATAGAGGATTTAGACCTAATGCTGAGAGGAAGAGTCTGGGACCAGATGCTAGGAAAGCGTGTGTGTGCATGTATGTGCACAAGCAAGTGCATGTGTGACCATGTGTGTGCGTGTGTGAGCGTGTCTGTGCGTGTGCATGTGTGCACACGTGCATGCGCATGCGTGTGTTCACGTGTGTGTGCGTGTGAGAGCGTGTCTTGTGTGTACGCGCACGTGCATGTGTGAGCGTGTGTGCGCACACGTGTGTGCGTGTGTGAGCGTGTCTGTGCGTGTGCGTGTGTGAGCGTGTGTGTTTGGAGCAGGAGTAAGTAAAGGGAGAGTGTGGCCCTTCAAGTAAGAGCAAAGATATTGCAGAGAAATGCTTGCTGGTATTTTGTTCTAAGGGATGCAGTGCAACCGCCTCCTCTCTTCTACTTTCAAAAACCATAAATGTCATCAGAAAGCTTTGTTACTGATTGCAGATCTCTGGGATCCGTTAGTCGTCGGGGCTGTGCTACAACAGAGTTAAAGCAGGAGGAACCAGGGGAGGTTTGGACATAAGGGTTTTACAACAATAAGCTCTAATATCCAACGTTTGGATGTTTTCCTTGGATGAATCAACTGCTTTTCAGAAAGAAGAGAATTATGGAGATGGAGTGCTTGGCAGACATAGAAAGAAGCTGCTTATCATCATTAATTTTCAATAAATATGTATTAAGCAACAGGATATATATTACTCTGTGGGGTTCGGGACCTTGGGAAAATATGGTATCCTAGAGACAGCATTAACACAAAGAATGCCTCGAGGCAGATCTATGTCATCTGCACGCCTCCTTCCCCCGTGCTGCTGGCTCGGCACCTTCTGTCTGCGGACTAGGGAGAGGTACCACATACTCCTCAGAGTGCTGGCAGTAGTCCTGCTGTATGCCTGGGACTCATCAGAAAAATAAGCAGGGAGAGGTGATGTGGGAAGGGACCTTAATTCCTTTGAGATTATGGGGAGGGGACATTTCATTTGAGGACATTCATTTCCCAGGGGGGAGGGAGGATTTGTAGTTGAGGTTCTAATTTCTCTAGGGAAATTTAATAATTGAAGAAGGCTCATCATTAAAATTTGGGGCATTTTCTATTTCTGGCCTTATGATTTTCAGAGTCTACCATGTGGTGGTGCTCACTGCATGACCCTCTTGTAAGTAAGGTTGACCAACTCACCAGTGATGGAGTAGGGCTGGGAGTGAATTTCCAGCTGATCAGAGTAGACATGACAGTCAATGAACGTTCTATTTTCTCCCATGCAAGGGCTTCTCAGGGACAAAGCTGGACTGCTCTGCTGGATTGTTCTGGGCTGGCAGTACCAAAAAAAAAAAAAAAAAGATGCTTGGGGAGGGATTGTTGAGGGGCAATTTTCTAACTTGATCAGTTAAATTCCAGACATAGTTTTGGAGCAGACAGAGTCACTGTGAATTAAGAGGTCAAATATATACATGAGAATCTTTTTCACCATACAGCAGAACCTCTAAATTGTGTATGACTCCCCTTAGGGCCTGATGATACCAATTCTCTCTCCATGCAAACATACATGCGTGTACTGGTCATGCCTTTGAGTCTTCTACCATGTGAGTGGCAGGAAATGCTGAGATCCTGTGCTTCAGATTGAGATTTAAAGAAAGACATAAAAAATACTGACCAGATTCTCTGACTGTAAGGCAGTGAAATTAATGTAATACCTTAAGTAGAAAAAGTAAAAGAAAGGAAAAAAGCAAAAACAGAAAGCCTTGCCACGTGGAAATTTTAAAAAATCTTCCTAATCAAATTTTGCTAAAACTAAAGAAAGAATAAAAATTAGTTAAGTATTAGGCTCAATATTTAGTAAAATAACAACTAAATTACGCCAAAGAAAGCTGATAAAATCAATGATGATAAACATTGTACTGAATACATTATAGAGAAAATAATTTCTTAAATGAGGAGTAAAGCATAAACCATTAAGGAAAAAATAATAAATCAGGCTTTGTGAAAATGATAAACATTGTGCAACAAGGGATACCAAAGCCAAGTGAAAAGATAAGTTGCAAATTGGAAAAGAAGATATTCAGAATGCAGAATAACTGACAGAGAGCTGATAAGCAAAATGTATAAAGATGTCTTTCAAATCAATATGAAAAAGATAAGAAACCTACAATGACCCAAAAATGACCTACAGAGCTGAACAGGAAATTCATGAGAAAAGAAAACCTCGATGGTAATTAGGTATATGAAAATATTCCCAAACTTCCTACTATTAGAGGAAATGTTAATTAAGTCAATGAGACATTTCACCCCATCAGATGGCAGAAAGTTAATAACTCTGAGTTTTGGTGATGTAAGCAGAATTCATATATATTGTTGGCAGAAATAGGAAAATTTTTATGTGCAATACAGGTCAAAGTTGAAGATATGCAGGCTGTGACTCAGCAAGTCTACTCTGGGCCACCTGGAAGTCTGTTCTTGGGAAATCTTGAAAGTGCTGAAAGAAAGAGAAATAGCAATCTAGACCTCTATACGCAGTAAAAGTATTCTTCAACAGCAAAGAATAAATAAAGACCTTCTCAGACAAGCAAAAACTGAGGGCATTAATGCCCAGCAGACTTTCCTTGCAAGAAATGTTTAACCTTTGTCAGAAACTTGGAACCACAAAAATAAAGGAAGAGTGTTGGAGAAGGAATAAATGAAGGTAAAATAAAATCTTCACCTCTCCTATTCTTATTCTTAGTTGATAATTGTTTGTTTGGAGCAATAATAATAGCTATGCATTGGGTTTTTATAACATATGGGTAAGAGAAATAAATGACAGCAACAGGAGGAGGAATTGGGAATAATCTATCATAAGGTTCCTGCACTACACATGAAGTGGTACAGAGTTATTTTTAAATGGGTATAGATTATTTAGAAATATACATTGTAAGCCATAAGTCAACCATTAAAATGTTTTAAAAGTATAAATGATAAACTACAAGAGGAAATAAAATGGAATCAAATAAAATGCTCAACACTAGAGAAGAAGAGACTTCATTTCCAGGAAGACAGCATAGATGTACTTCTCCCTATGCCTCTAAGTCCAACTAAAACCCCTGGATGTTATGTATAAATGAACACAGGAGACTCTGAAAGGTGGAAAGAGGAAGGCAGATTGGTTAGGGAACTGGAGACCCGAAGAATCACACAGCAGTGGGTTCTCTGGGTTTTCTTTATGCCTCACATATCTAGCTGGGTGCTGAAGAAGGTGGCAACCCAGAAACTCTAATGAGGGTAGTCAGAAAAAGCCCTCCCCAAAAGCCAAAGGAATGGGGCAGCCTAGCAAGACAGAACACTTTCAGACAATAACTACTCTGCCCCAGGCAACCGCCTCACACACACGTGCATGCACACACAAGCACAGATACACAGCTGTGGCTCCAACACACACCAGCAAAGGCTGAGTGGGGAACCTGTTCTTTGACTTCTCCTGGCTGTGATGAGGTTGCAACCCACCCCACCTCCCCACCTTGCTCTGCCATAATGGGTCAAAGGAAGCCAGCTAACACCTTAAGTTTAAATGACATCTAGATTTCATAAAATAATAGCCCTAATGTTCTGGTTTCTATTAAAAAATCACTATACAGAGAATCAGGGAGATCTCAGACCGAATAAAACTAGATAACAGCACCAAGGTGACAGAGATTAGAACTATCTGACACAGATTCTAAAGCAGCTGTCAGTAAAATGTTTCAAGGAGCAATTACAAACATATGTGAAAAAAATGCAAAGAAATAGAAAGTCTCATGAAAGAAATAGAAGCTATAATGGTGACCCAAATGGAAATATTAAAATTCTATTCTTGGAATAAATCCCTCTTGGTCATGGTACACAATCCTTTCTATGTGTTGTTGGATTTGGGTTGCAAGTATTTTGTTGAGAATTTTCATGTCTATATTCATAAAAGACATTGATCTGTAGTTTTCTTTTCTTGTGATGTCTTTGATTTTAATATCAGAGTAATGCTGGTCTTAGAGAATGGGTTGGGAAGTGATCCATTATATTCCTTTTATTTTCTTTTCTTTTTTGAAGACTTTGTGAAAGATTGGTGTTAATTCTTTAAACATTTGATAGAAATGACCAATGAGGCCATCTTGTCCTGGAATTTTCTTTGTGAGAAAATTTTGGATTAATAATTCAATCCCTTTACTTGTTGTAGGTCTGTTCAGATTGATTCAATTTCAATAGTTTGTGTCTTTTCAGGAATTTGTTCATGTCATCAGGTCAAATGATTTCCATAAATTTTTTTTTTATTTTCTGTAAGGTCCGTAGTAATGTTCCCCATTTCGGTATTGATTTTAGTATTTTGAGTCTTCCCCCTTTTTTTCTTAGTTCTTAGATCTGGTAGTATGAATAGTACCCATGTAAATACATAAAAAGACTGTTGTTTCCACTATAAATATTGTAGTGGCATTTCACCTTTTGTGTACATGTGCTGTTTTAATTTTTAAAAGAAAAGTACAAAATAAGATGCATGCCATGTTTCTGTAGGGAAAAATCGATTGTGAATATTAATGATATCAAAATATACCCATAAATTCAAAGAAATGTAATAAAAAATCCAGTAGGAATTTGGCATATTAGCATGACAAGGAGAACAAACATGGGAATAGAGCTCAGAAAATTCTGGGGAAGGGAGGAAGGAGAGGAATCAGACTTACTTTGTCAGATACTGAAACGCATTATAAAATGACAATATAAAATATAGAAGTGACACTGGAAAAGATAGGCAGATAAATGGACTAGAAAGAGAGCCAACAAATAGAAACAAGTATGTGAGAATGGAATTTACAATAAAAGTGTCATTTCAAAATCAGTAGGGAAAATGAATTATTCAATAAACATTTTTGGTACATTTGTAATAAAAAAAAATAAACCTGGATCTTTGGCCCATTCTCATTATTAAAATAAGTTCCAGATGGATAAACTATTTAAAAGCAAAATATAAAATCATAAAAGAATGAGGAGTTAGTGAAATCATTAATAATATTGAGATCAAGTGATTTCATAGCCAAAAATTATAAAGGAAAAGAAATAGATTCAAATATATAAAATTGCTTTTTAGCAAAAAAGAATAGTTAAAAGGAAACTCCACTTTAAAACTTCTATTCACCAATTATATATTAAGGAAAAATCTTTGCAGCATATAGTAGAAAATGGTTGATTTCCTTAATGTACAGAGTTTTTTCAGAAAAAAGATGAGCACACCAATTAAAAAAAGAAATAGATGAGGCTATAAGCAAACACTTAAAAGAAGAACAGACACTTGAAAAGTTTCAGCCTCATGCCTCATCAAAGAACTGTAAATAAAATTAATAAGATATGAAACCAGTATCAGTTTCATAAGAATTTGAAAGATTGGCAAGAGAGCTCAACACTTTCTGTTAAATATTTCTCTTAAGTTTCTATTGGCTTAAATTTTTAAATTTAGGTTACTATAAATCTTTTCCTTTGTGACTTCTTCTTTTGCTTTTGAGAGTCAAGTCCTTTCCTATTCTGAAATTAACATGTGCTTATAATTCATATTGTTTCTTAAGGGAATTTTGTTTTACATGTAGTTCTTCAATACACTTAGAGTCTACTGTGGATATAAGGTATGAGCCTAATACAATTCATTTCCAAATAGTTTATCAGTTACCCAGGACTATATATTGTGCAATCCTTGCTTCCCAAATTGATAATAAAACCAACTTTATCACGCCCTTTAGATGAGTCTCAGAGTGTTAGGCTGTCTCCACTTATATTTATATCTACACATGTTTTGTCCACCAGACCTCTCTTTTCACAGGTAAAGAAAATGAAGACCAGAAAAGGTATGTGCTTTTCCCCAGGTCACACAGCTGATGTAGGGTGGAGTTTGGGTGGGGGCCCTCATTCATCCCCTGACCCCCAGCACAAAGTTCTTCTCCCTAAGCTACACTTCCTCTCAACCAGACTTTGACGAACCCACCCTTCCCCACCTGAATATCCCAACCTCTGCTCAGAAGAGATGACCTACCCCGTGGGCAATGGCCAGTCCTCCCCCATGTCTGCAGAAGGGAAGAGTGTGACTTTGTTCTAATTCCCAGGCTCTGTGCTATGACATTGTGTCCCATGAGAGAAGGTCCACCTGGCTGGAGAATCCAGGCACTGCTTTCTTCTCCTGCCATAGGGGCCAGTGCCCAGGCTTTGAGTAGGAACGTGAGCATTGGACCCAGCCTGCCTAAGTTCAAATCCCAGCTCTGCCACGTCCTAAGTGAGTGACTTGTCTTTTCCTCAATTCCTCATCTCGAAAATGAGGATAACAAGAGTGCCTAACTCAAAGGGATTTTGTAACGATTAACTGAGTTAACCCATATAATGGGCTTACCACAGGGCTTGTAAATGTTAGCTATGACGATTAATTTTCCTGATTTTATTCAGTCGGAGGGTATCTAGTCAAATTTATACTGCTTCTTTTAAAAGATACAGGTCTTTTTCTCTAGTATGGAAATTGGAGTCTTAGGGAGCTTGCTGTCATCTCCTAACCAAACAAACCCACTGAAAGCCAAACCTTCCCTCTGCACGTGTGGCAGGATCACAATAATCATGGTCTGTTAAGTCAAAGATGCAGGTGGTTTGCTGACTGAAGGGAGAAATAGCAACCACAGATGGTGGACTTCCTGTTTATAATGTGCATGGGGAAATGACCATTTTGCTCATGAAGAAAATATTTTTTTTATCTTATTGGGCAGAGAAAAACAACAGATGACAGAGGCAGAATATTACTATCACAGCATTTTTGTCTGATGAAAAATTGATTGGCTTCCCCAAATATTGATTAAACATTCTACATGCAGTTATTCTCTAGGCAATAAAATCCCTGGCATAAAATAAGATTGCAGGCAAAGTTCATTTATGGTCAGGGAAGTTGCCCCAAAACAACAATGTTCCAATATTGTGGATCTCAAAACCAAAATGCCTGAAACCCTTCAGGGACAGAGATTTTTACTGGAGAAAAAAAAATTGCTCACAGAGTTACTATTTCGTATCCCTTCCTTGGTTTCCCTACAACTGAACAACATGAGAGGCAGGATGAAGACAGCTCAAGCTTCATTCACCCAGGTGTGTATGGTACAGATGTGTGGCGTCTGCCCTCATCTTACCTAACAGAACGCAAAGCAGCTGCAGGGCGGATCTCTGAACGCAAACCACCTACAAGCTGGTAAGACCAGCACACTCTGGAGAAATGCTTTCCTAGGCTCAGATAGCCAAGCAGAAAAACTCCTCGCCTTTCTCATGGCTCCCACCTAAAATGTCCCTCCTTCAAGATTACCTTACATCTAGGGAATTCTGTTAGGGGATTTATCTTCCTCGGTTCTATTTATCCTCTGGTTCTGCTGTTAGCCTTACGTGGTCTTTTCTTGTAGGTCCAAAGTATACAACAATATAAAAACCAGTAATTGTGTTCTGCAGTGAGACACATGGCCATATCTCACCAGCCAGAAGAGAACAGAAGAGCCCCCATACAGTCCTATGAACATTTTGAATTGACCTGGAAGCCGTCCCTTTGTGTGCTCTACACATTGATCACATCTGCATTCTGTGCACGCAGACACACATGTGCTCACACTTATGCACGTGTACTTTTCCAGGATGACCTCAGGGTGGTGGGGGTCAAAAGGAACTTGTGGTCCCAAGGGTTGCTCTCAAGACAAACTCCAAGATCCAACTCATTCTTGAATTGTTGCCAGGGCCTCAGCTGGCCTTAACTGGAAGGGAATCCTCCCAGGAAGAATGTGCATATTGGTCTGGTGTGCCATCAGTCACCCCCGTCTTTCTGACATCTGGGACTGTGGCCTTTGATTCAGAGCAAACAGGGGCCACTGAAACCTTGCAGTGGGCGCCCTCTGTACCCTGGCAGCATCTCTGATCTGGCGTGCTGGTCTCCAGCTGCTGTGAGCTTTGGCTGCTGAGGACTCAGCCGCCCTTTCCCAGAGAAGTACCCTTGGGACAATGACAACTTTGTAGCCCAGAAGTTCACATCCACACACATGGCAGTCAGGGACCAATCCCTGAGTAGTACAAAAGGCCAAACCCTTGCCCCAAAGTGGGACCAACTCTGTGGTGAGATTCACACTCCAGAGCTCCCCGTGGGATCGGGCAGAGGCTAGGCTCCAGCCAAGGCCACATGCTCACTCAGCAGCTTCCTCCACCCCCTCACTCTGCTGTCCTCACTCCATTTCTGATGAAAGTGCCCCCTCAATAAATCACTTTCACAAGACCCCCCATTTAGGCTTTGCTTAGGAAATCCCTCATCTTTCCACAGATCACTGAGTCCATTTACAACAGTCTCCTATGTAAGCAATCAAAGTTCCCTTGGGTGGGTGAGGACGTGGACAATATTCTCATCCCCAAGACTATTGGAACAGCTACTGTCCCTTCACTCTGCCCTACAATGGAATTATTATCAGCATTCACCAAGCCTAGGTAAAGAGACACAAACTTGGGGAGTAGGAAAAGACAATACTCCGTAGGTAAATTGTAGTTTTAAAAATGCAATCAGATATTAAAAATATGATATGCATTTGTTAGAAAACCATGGAAAACTAAGAACTTCAAAATAATTTCTACAAGTAAATGTGCCAATCAGCAAATATTCAGGGCCCCAGGGTACCATTTGAGCTAATGACCATCGTATAAAATTGTAATTTGTGCTTGAAACTTCGAATTTTATCATTGGCCACAAAGACTGTCAACTTTTTTTCCTTCAAGTGACAGGCTCATTTCATTCATTTTTGAGCAACAGTTTGCCAAATCCCTACATCTGAATAACTATAATTTGTCAGGTATTCTTTCAAGTAAAAATAGTGCTCCATGAAAAAAAGAGACTAGTTCAGGTCACACCTCAATCACACAAGAGCTCTTCTTCAATGTAACCTACCTTTATATTTTGGTGCTTTGTGTGTACTTCTCATTTTGTCACTCAGAATATTCAAAGGAAAAGTACTCAAGGGTCAAGATTTAATAAAATCACTCATTTGTACTGCTGTGGCAATGGAAAACACAAGGTCCACTGATAGAGTTTAATGTCACCACCTAGATTCCTGCCCAGATGTTGGCACCATTGTTTTTGCACATCAGGGAAAATGTCAGCACAGTGGAAAAAGCCAAAAATGTGTTGGTGGGTTTTTTTAAATAAGATTTTTATTTTAGAATACTTCTAGATTTACAGGAACATTGCAGAGATAGTACAGAGTGTTCTCAAGAACCCCACACCCACTTTCCCTTATTATTAACATCTTGCATCAGTATGGTACATTCGTGTCAACTGAAAACCAGTACTGAGATATTATTATCAACTGAAGTCCAGTCTATATACAGATTTTCCCAGTTCTTACCTAATTTGTTTTGTTTTGTTTTGTTTTGTTTGTCCAGAAATGCCTCATTACATTTAGTTCTCATGCATCCTTAGGCTTGGCAGTAACAGTTTCTCAGACTTTCCTTGGTTTTGATGTGACTTTAACAGTTTTGCAGAGTATAGGTCAGGTATTTTGTGGGATGTCCCTTAATTGGGATGGGTCTGATGTGTTCTCTTGATGAGAGTAGGTTCATGGATTTTGGGGGAGGAAGACCACATAAATAAAATATCATTCTCATCATATCTTATCAAGGGTACATATTATCAATATGATATCATCGTTGATGTTGACCTTGATCACCTGAGTGAAGTAATCTTTCTCAGATTTTCCCCTGTACGGTAACTCTCTTTCCCCCTTTCCGCACTGCTCTCTTCGGAATGAGATCGCTTTGTGTATCCCACACTTAAGGAGCAGGGAGTCTTGCTTCACCTCTTCGAGTGCAAAGTATCTACATGAGTTACTTGTAATCCTCTGACACAGGATATTTTCCTAGTGTTATTTGGAAAATTGATTTGACCTTACAGAATCCTGTAATTTGCTAAATCCTGCTAATGTGAGAATATGTCAAGACAGTTCATTATATTATATAATTCTAAATTTTTCATCTTCACATAGGTAAAAATATAAGATCCTTTTACCAGCAAGCTCAGAATTCAAACTCTATCTGCCACTTACTAGCAAGGTAACTTTGGGCAAGTCACTGAATATTTCCAGGTCCTTTTTAAAATAAACAAATCAGTAGATGGGGCTAACACCACCTATATCTTGTGCATCTGGTCTTTGTTATTTTTTGCAAGAATGAAGTCAGATAATGGATGTAACGTGCCAAATACAGTGCCTGGCACCAGTATATAATTAAAATTGGTATCTGTCATTTGTAGTATCCTCAGATACTAATCAGGAACCCCTCTCCAACTATGCCAAAATCACCACCCTAAAACTATCTACTCTTGAAAATTAGGTTTACTATTCCTTCTCACTCTTTTAGTCTGTTGGTCCTAAATGGCTCACTTGTTCTCATCTCATCCATCACTTGCATCAACAATTCCAGATCAGGCTCTCCACTCCCTTCCTTCCTCTAATTATGCACTGAGATGCTCTGTCATCTTAGCCTCAACATGCCTGAAATGCCTGCTCACCATCTGTCTCTGCCCAAGCCTCACCTCGGCCGTTCCAGAGCTAATGCTCACTTTTGTGCCTTTCTGCTGCAGCCACCATGACTAGGGCAGCCCACGCTGCTGCTGCCATTGGTGGGAGAATGGGCAGTCGGTACACCTGAGCTGTCCCGGGTCACATGCACCACACCCAGCAGCATTGGGGATGGGGCTCAAGCCTTCTCTGAGTGTCCTTCTAGAATGGATTCCTTTTCACTGGCACCATTGGCAATAGTCTTGCAGACTTCTTAACTCCATTAACTTTATCCATTAGTTGAGTCATGCTTAAACACATGGTGATAGAGTCAGTACAGTTGAGCTTTTAGCTCAGATTCTTTAGAAAATAGCTTCCATGCCTATATGCATTTTGCCAGTGGAGACTCATTGACTGGGAGAGCCAGCGACCATGACAAAGTAGGACCAGATTTTCAGTGAGTTTCCATCTTGGAAAACTCTTGAGAGTTGAGTCAATCAAAGCAGTGACCTTTAATCTTTATTTTTAGTAAGGAAATTCAATGTTTCAAATAAATTTTATACAGAAAATATATGAAACAGAGAAAGGAGGAGCAAGTCTGACTAAGTGGCAGAGAGGCATGGAACCCAGTCAGTCCCTCAACTCCTCTCCCCAAGTACCCCAGAGATACCACCACTAAATTTAGAGCACCTAAACCACTGCTTTAAAGACCACAGTGTTCTCCAAAAAAGCCACCAAAGCATGAGTGAACCAGCAGCAGACACCTGGGTGCAGCTTGGGTGGGACACGTGGGAAGGCAGAGTGCAGCCAGACCAGATCTCCACCTCTAAGAGCATCTCCCAGATGAAGAGCCTCTCTGAGGCACAGTCTCCCCTTCAAACTCATGACAGCTTGACACTTAAAATCACAGAGAATCACAGGCAGATCTGTGTCACTTTGGATCCTTTGGCTACAGGCAACAGAAATTGACGCTACTTCAATCCCAAAGAAATTTGTTAGATGAATATGGGATGACTCACAGAGTTAGAAAAAAAAAACCCTGGAAAAGCAGGCTTAGAAGGGGAATCGGGAAGTTCCAAACATCCAGGGGGCAGGAGATCGCTGACATTCTCACCTGGGTGGGCACACTGAGACGAATGGAGTCCTACGTGGAAGAAGTGGTGCCCACAAAAGCAAGTCCCAAAGTAGATGGCCAAACAACAGTTGCTAAACACAGGACCCCAGAGGACCTAGTGTCTGGGGGAGGGAAGTTGCTTGATTCATTACTCACAAGGTCACCACAAAACTCAAGCTTCTTGTCTTGAGTTGCTCTGGCTCAATGTCTGCCCTGGCTCCCCAGACTATAGGATTTTAGTTCAGGTAGGCAGCAGGTGTGATGAGACCAAAGCTGCCCAACATCTCAGAGGCTATAATGATCTAGGTAAAAGGTGGAAGTCTACACCTCTAAGTCCAAGAAAATGAGCACACACTTCTGCCCAAGCATAAAAAAGATGTAGTGAGGATTAGGTCTTCTCCTTCAATCTTCAGTAGAGTTGGGAGGTGGAGAGAGGATATAAAGAGCCAGAGGTACATGCACTACATCATCAGAACATATCCATACAGAGCATCCCCACTGGTCACTCCCAGTTACCTCCTATTCACATTTCCTCATGCCTTACTACCACCTTCCCATTGTCTACCTTCTTGTTTGACCACTGATTCTGTCTCCTTCATTCAGCTCCTTCTCTGGAACATGACATCCTGTCCTCATTCTCTACACCATGCATCGTGAGAACAGATGAGGCTCCCCATCATTCCACCTCCCACTCACCCACCCCTATATTGCCCCTCCCAATGCAACTTTGACCAGACTCCTATGTTAAGAAAAAGACTCTTATTTGGAATAAGTGGGGCATTGAGACATGAGATGGGAATATTGGGTAGATAGAATAATCTGGAAACCTTGAAGCTCTAAAGAGTTCCCCTTCCCAGAAGAATTAGACCTTTCTCCAGGTCTGAGGAGGTACCCTTCCCTTGTTTAAAGAACAATGCTTGGGGCCGTTTTCTGAATGACTGTGCTCCTCAAGACCATCCTCATTACCTCTCATTGCCTCTACTCCTACAACTAAGACCCATCATGACACAAGAGACAATCCCTAGGTCTTCAGGAGAAGGAATGGCTTATGCACCAAAAGCACTGCAATGATTTGTATATGCAGGAACCTAAGAAAAAGCTTTTAAGGATATCAGACCAAGGAGGATGAAATATAACTGGATTGGATTGAATGTGCCAATGTGGGAACACTTGCGTAAGATTCAGGATTTAATGTTCTAGTTTTCACAGCTGGAATGGCTTTACTAGCTGGCATTTTTCATTGACTGAAACTTGGATTTAGTGGGGACCTACATTCAACGAGGTCAGGGTGTCAGAACTTCCACAGCATTGTGTGGAGAAAGGAATCCAAATGTTGAGGGAGATGAGGATAAAGAAGTAGGTTTTATTATGGGCAGCCCACTCACCTTCATCTTGACTGTATCTTCAGGTGGTCCCAAATGACACTAAATAAGGAATTGAGAACGAGCATTCTTGAAGATCTTTGTCATAGCATCCTCAGTAAGTGAGGATGAAAGGAGAGATCTGCTGTTGAAATAGACTCCCTGGCCTGATTTCAATAGGAATGATGGTCCAGTGTGACTGAGGCCAGATGGCAGCACCTAACCATCAAGATCAACGGGGGCTGTGAGGTCAGTGTGGTGATAGGTTTTATACTGCAGGAAATCACAGTGATGGCTAATTTACTGTGCGTCCTATGGATGAAATAGATGTGAAGCCTACTAAAGTGTCACTTTCTATATATAACTAGAAATATTCTGAGTCCAGTGAGCAGAAATATGACTGAGTCACCTAGTAGGGAGCTCTGGCACCTCACTCAGTTCTCTTTTTTTCCAGGTTTATTAAGAAATAATTGACACACATCACTGTATAAGTTTGAGGTATACAGCATGATGGTTTGATTTTTATATATTGTGAAATGATTACTACAGTAGGGTTAGTTAACATCCATCATTTCATATAGATACAATAAAGAGAAAAGAAAAACATTCCTCCTTGTGTTGAGAGCTCAGGATGTACTCTCTTAACAACTTTCCTATGTTTCATACAGCAGTGTTACTTGTAACCATCATGTTGTACAGTACACCCCTGGTACTTATTTGTCTTATAACTGGATCTCACCCAGTTCTTATAATGAAGCCACTTAATTGAAGGGGAGGCTGGTGTCCTATGTAAGGACCCTGCATCACAGCCACAAATAAATACTGTAAATTTTCTATCAAGCCTTCCTCATATGGCCCCATATGGCCAGATTGCAAGGGTTCTAGATAGCCAAGATCATACTAGAGGACCTAGCCAGTGCAATAAGACAGGAAAAGAAATAAAAGGCATTCAGTTGGAAAGGAAATAAAGATATCTTTATTCATAGATGACATGATGGTCTACATAGAAAAGCCAAAAGAATCCTGATACTAGAAAAGTTGCATGTATTGGTACATCATACAAAAAAAGCATCATTTGGTGACAAAAAGAAAATAGTTATTAAGCCATGAAAAAAATAGAAGAAACTTAAATGCATATTTAATGTGAAAAAGTCAAGGAAAAAACGCAAAGAAGCCTGTGTCAGATTCTGCCTGAGTCTGGCAATGTGAAGAAAGCACTTTGTTCCCATCTTAGGAGAAAGAAAAAGCATTCTTATGCCCTGTTAAATGTTTTAGAAGACATACAGCAGACAGGCTTTTTTTTTTTTTTAAGCCAAAGGACAGGGCCATGGAGTCTTCATGAGAACAGTGACTTGGAAAACCAGTCCCCATCAATTGAAGTAAATGGAAGCTCTCTTCAGTTGGGGCAAAAATCATAAGGGATTTTCATAAAAGTCACCAACATCCTGAGGTGGTTTACTTTTCTTTTTTTCTACTTTGAAATGAGGTCAAAGGGGAGTTGAGGGGAAAGCAGCACATGAGGAAGAAAACAGGGCTCTTCTGATTACTGTTAGTGGCCCTCGAGCCCTCCTGACCAGAAGGGAGTTACCCTTAGGGGTTCCCGACAAGGGTAATCATGGTGTTCATCAATCTTTGTTGGATGATGATGGAAAATAGTAAGGGCTATAAACATGTATTTTATTTTATTTGGCTGTGCCACATGGCATGGGGGATTTTATTCCCCGACCAGGAATCAAACCCGTGCTCCCTGCATTGGGAGCTCAGAGTCTTAACCACTGGACCACCAGGGATGTCCCTGTAAATGTACTTTAAGTGGTATGACATATATTAAGATCTGGCTTTGCATGTATGTGGCTCTTTGATGGGCCAGATTGCTGAGGTTATCACTCTTGTCTGCTTAAAATTCTTTAGTGGCTTCAAGAAAATGCCAGCTGCCCAGCAAGATAACCCACCTCCTGATCATCAGATCCCTGCCCGTCTCCGCCTCTTCTCCAAAAGCTGTCACCTGCCTCCTCAAGGCCAGCCATTCCCAGTGGCCGTGGTCACTTGACGTCCCCTTATCTCAGGCCCCCAGTCCTGCACTTGGTGTTCCCTCTGGCTGGATCCTGCCCCCCTTCTGCTCCCCACTCTGTTTATTCCTAAAGCCTCCACACAAGCCCCCCCGCCCACTCCAGCCTGGGTAATGGACCCTGTACTTGCAGGTCCCCTTGGCTCTCCCCCAGCAGCCTGAGCCCTGGGTGGAGAAGTGACTGCCCTGAGTCCTCTTACACACGGGTGCTTAAGAAATGCTTGTTGAATTGCTGTGTTTGTGAAATATGAACTCCCCGGAGGAAAAAATGACCTAGCAGTAAGGAAAAGTCATGCATTATTTGATCAAAGGGTGGAGTCGTTCATGACTTACTGGTTTCAAAAGGAAAAACACACAGGCAAAGTCAAAGTTGCTAATGTACCTAAATGCTAAGGTGCCAAATTTCACATGGAGCCAAGTGTGAATTTCACCACCATCAAACATTCATCTTAGAGACTGTTTATCAGGCGTGTTTGCACTGAATAGATGCGTAACTATGGCATCTGATGAAGGTCAGATGATGGAACTGAGTCAGCAGTGCAGAGGCCATTCGGTAATGAAATATAAGGACAGCCTGGCAGGGCTCTGCCAGTTTCCAGAAGCTGTTCCGTTCTTTTCTGGTGATGCTCTGTACAACGAGTTCTGTCCCTGCTGCTTATAACCCTGCCTGCCCCCCACCTCCTCCCAGCCTGGCACTGACTCACATTGCTCTGTCATGTCCCTCCCTCCCATGGGACTGTGAGCTCCAAGGCCCACAGCTCAGAGACCAGCCACACACGCTTTTCAAATAACCGAAGTGAATAAATGAATGGAAAAAAGGTAAAAGATAAATGAATGAATGGGTTCCAAACCATCCTTTTGTCTCAGATGCCCTTGACATCCACCCCAAACTCTCTTTTTCCTTATGCCATTCGGACTTTGGAAGGCTGAAGTTCTTCCCATAGAAGAAATCGGGAGGTGGGCATAGGGGCTAAAAGTGTGCATCCTGGAATCAACTGTCCGAGATTCGACACTCTTCTTCCCAGTTGTGCAGTCTTGGCTAAGTACCTAATCTCTCTCAAACTCAGCTTTCCCATCTGTAAAACTGAGGTATCGATAGGACTTAACCTCGTGAGGCCATGCTTCCCAAATTATATGCCAAGGCACCCTGGGGTACCGCAGTAAACTCACAAAGGCACCAATGGGCACTTTCAGTCTTTGAGGATGGTGGAGATGTCTATTAGATATAGTGTGATCTCTGGACAGACTACCTTGATAGACGTCTATCACAAAACTGCGACTCTTGGGTTGGTTAGACCTAACTGCTGAAAACTATTTGGTATTTCTTTTGTTCTAGGGACACTGGGAAAATCTACTGAGATGCTAAGGGCACAGTAAACTGAGAAAGACTGGGAGTCCATGTCACGGGGTTGTTGTGACAATTTCAGGAGAGCATATATAACGTGTTTGCTACTTGTTAAGCAATCCACAATTGCTGGCTAAACTCATTCTCACCCCCATTCTCTGGACCAGTTTCATCATGGAATTATATTGTTTGTCTAAATCATTATTTAACTTATGAGCAAACTAAAACTTAAGCAACAGAATTATAAATAATAATTCAAATTCCTTTATTTTTCCCAACTGCAAATTGGGATGACAAAATAGTTTAAGAAAAAATATATACATGGACGTTCTTCTAGGAAGGGACAGACATTACTAAAATGTTAACTGGGCACAAACCATCAGAAGAAAGTAAATAATCCTCAAGCTTACTACACTGGAAATTCACACCAAAGACAGACGTAATCCGATGAGAGATGATCCTAGAAATACATCATCTTAAATAGTAATTTGAATAATTCGTTGATTGTTATTAACCAAATATCAAGCAGTCTGCTCCTAAAGAACAAAATGTACTGGAAACAATTGATTCTGTTATCTCTATTTAGTTGTTTTTTTTTTTAATGGATGTCTTGTTTGTTTGTTTCCAAGGTATTCACCACTACATTCATTACTGTTTTTAACCCAAATGTCATGAGTTGGTTAGTGATTAATAATATATAAATATTATGTGTTTAAGTGGGAATTGCCATGTCATTTTTAAAAAAATATTCCGAAGAATCACTGAAGCCAGAAACTAGCTTTTGGTTCAAAGGTACAAACACCAGACAAGATTTGTTGGTTTTTTTTCTTCCGAAGAAATTCCAAACCAGTTGCATTCTTGAGTCTCCTTTTTTTAATTGAACCCATATATTAAGTTATCCTGGAGTCCTGAAGATTGTCAGAGTCCCGGACAATCTCAGACAGCAGTGGGAGAAACTGGCCACTAACATTTACAGGATGCTGACAAGTTGCTTAGGTATTTTGGCCATCGAGCCTATTTTGTTAACTGTGCAGTGATGCCTTTTCCTTTCACGTCCAAAACTATTCATTGTACCAGGAGCACCAGAAAGTAAAAGAAAAACCTCACATTGAGTCTACGTAGAACTTAAATGATTGAATTGTGTTTCTAAATGTTCAAATATTTAAAAACAGCAGATTCTTGTGTGATAAAATATCACTGTGAGTAGTGTGCTCACGAAGGAGTTCAGAAAGTTTTTCCACCCAAAATATTCTCAGCTCCATCCTTAACGATTGAGGGAGGTAAGCATGGTAATCTCTTTATCAGGAGAGGAGCCCGTATGGTCACAAATTCATACTGAGGGTTCGAGCATCCCAGGATCCTGAATTTTAGTCCTAGAACCGGTTGCAAAAGGGTTGCCTCTACAAAACCATTCAAAGTCATATGGTCATTCATGGAACTTGGATATCTTTGCTTTGTGACTTGTGTCACTAGAATGTAAGGTTTTGGGGCGGTGGGTATCATGTCCTCCTTTTTCACTGCTGTGTCTCCAGTGTGTGAATAGTATTAGGTCCAGTAAACAGTGGTGAAACTGATAGATAAATGTTCAAGTGTGATGATATGTTATAAAGTCATCCATTCAGCCCCATATGCATTGCTTCATTTAATATTTACAACACTATGTATAAAAGATAAAGCTAAGATTCAAGGAGGCAAATAGATCACCCTGGATCACACAGCCAGCGAGCATGAAGCACAGCACGGAGCCTGCCCCGTGTTAGGTGCTCAAGAAACTATGTGGAAAGGAGCCAAACCACGCCCACAGGCCCACACATCTCCTGGTCCCATCGGTGTTTCCCATCCACTAGGGTCTAGAGCTTGTAGAAGGGGTGACCAGAGGCAAAGCAAATGGGAGTAGGAACACAGAGAGGGGCGAGGGGAGGGGCAGCCTCTCTCAACACGACTGGGGATTGGGGACAAATCTCCCCAACCACCTTGTGATGTAACCCGTATCTTCTTTGGAAAATGGCAGGATCCAGCTAGACGGTGAGGGGTTCACCAGGGACTGGGGTCTCCCCATCTCCTAACAAAGTTGGAACTCTCCTGAGATGTCCACTTGGGGTGCAGGGAATGACGCACAGCAGGATCCCCGGCAAATGCTCCAAGTCCCAAGCGCACCGCGCTTGACCGCGCAGGAATCACAGAGCCCTCCGCTCCGCCCTCTTCCCTCGCAGCCCACGACAGACTCGCATATGAGTGCCCATTTCCCTCCTTCTCCAACCCTGTCCTGCTTGGAGCCTTCTGCCAAGTTAACTTCCAAAGCCTTGATCACACACACACACTCCCACCTTTTTGTTTTAGACTATCCTGTGGGACTTACATCTGTGGAACATCCTTTCACAAACTTGGTCATCTTCATCCTAATGGCTGGAGTAGGTGGGTGTGGTCTTTCTCACGTCACACAGCTATGCAGACACTTGGCAGGGGAAGCCGTGGCTCGTTGCTGCCACAGCCTTTCCAGGGTGGGGTTCTTTATGAGGAATTTAGAAGGAAACTTCAGGTAATAACATTCCCGAGCTCGAAGGAATCCCAACCCTTCTCATTGCCAGTGTGGACACGGCCCAGAGCAGGGAGGCAGCTGCCCAAGGTCACACAGTGAGTTAACCATGCGGGAAATTCACATTTCCCTCCTTACACTCCACACCCTTTTCTTTCCAGAAAATTCCCAGACTCATCTGGAAGAACGACAACACTCCAGAAAAGCACGTGGATGTGCAGCTTTACGCCTTCACCTGTGACGACTCCATCTCCTTTAATTTCAGTTCGTTCCCTAGTTACACGTGTTCCATCCACAAGGCTTCATGAATAGACACAGGACACACGCATAAATGTTTCCTGGCTTCTGATCCACATGTGCAGATGTGGGAGGTGGCTGTACACTGATTGGGGGGGTGGGGGGAACTTGGGAGCAATTCAGCCACATGAATTCAACAAGAAACACTGCTCCCTCTAAAAGTTAAAAAAAAAAAAAGCCACACAGTGATCCAGATAATATTTTCTTTCGCAGATGGGGGAAAAGGAAAGCCAGCCTTCCTGAGGGAAAAACAACCCCCAGAAATCAAAATCAGACGGTTATGCCCCGTCTGGTGCCCTGGAGAGGGATAGCCCAGCCTTGGCTGCGTCTAATTGCTTCTGCTGAAGAGGTCTGATATCACGAGTCGAAATAGTTTCCAAAATCTATATCCGGTACAGATGCGAGGGCTTTGCTCTTAACTGCCATTCCACTGAGAAATTAAAAAGCACTTTTCCTTTGAAATTCTGGAGGGCTTTTTTTTTTTTTCATTTAAGATTACAGTTTGAGGTCAGAAAATGAGACACAAGGAATTCACAAACATGTGCGCATTCGATTTGGTAAAATTCCATCCTCCACATCCCTGTTTTAAGTTGTCCTAAGTCCCAGATGGTTTCCAGTTTGACCAAGCTGAGGCTGGCAAGCCCTCGAGGGATTCGGCTTACAACGCTTTCCTGAAAGGGAGGTATTTGATGCATTAAGCTGATCAACGCTGGAGAAGATGAAGCACGCGAGCTGCCTCTAAATAATATTTATGGAGCTATTTTAGCAAAAGGAGCAGAACAAAAGACACACAGGAACCAAATGCACAACCGATGAAGAAGATGTTTCAAGTTGCAAGAGTGGGAGCAGCGTGTGGTTTATTCAATGCCATGTTGATTCTTAAAATTTTCAAACTTGTATTTCTTCTCCTCCAAGGATTATAGTCTTGTGTCAATTAGAATCGAGTCAAGAGAGGGAAACCACATGGCAATGTAGACTGGGAACGTTTACTATAAAGAATTGAGTTAAATGGGAGATTGGGGTCACATGGGATTGGCTAGTAAGAAGAGAGTAGACCTCTAGAGGGTACGGGGTAGCAGATGGAAGGCGCACCCAGTCCCTGGGTTGATACAGCACATGAGGGAGTCCCCGCCCCTGCCGGACCTGTAGGACGGAGCACACTACAGAACAGTCTCAGTGGCTGGCAGAGAAGATGCTGCAGTGTCACACCAATAGAACTTGCTGGGACACAGCCCTCTAGAACATGCTGGAAATTGTCCTCTAGAGAACCAGGGAAAGCTGTTCATGAGCAGTTGTGTTGGTGGAGGTGCCCTGTCACCAGCCAAGTGCCGGCTGCCAGGTACCCATGAGCTGCCGCTGGAGCAGCCATCCACACCACAGACAGCTCACGTGGGAACATCACCTAGGTCTCGGGAGCTGGGATGCTGGAGAGACCACACCCACTGCAGGAACCTGCCGGGAGGACAGTCTAGAACCGGGGGGAGAGTCCCTTCCTCCTGCAATGTCTTTCCAGAGGCCTCTACTGACGAGGACTGTGCCAGCTGGCAAGGGAAAATACATAAAGTGTCCACCTTTCCCTTTGCAGATCCGGCAGTGAAGGTGAACTTGGAGCTGACGCAGCCCACACCTCTGGCTGCTCTGCTTTCACACCCACCCTTCGCACAACTTGAACTCCTGTGTAACCACAAAGCAACATTATATTCTTCCTGACAAGGCACAGGTATGTGTCTTGGAAGTGGAGAAATTCTCACTCTTTTCCATAAATGAGGAGTCACGGTCCCAATAGTCATTGTATGGATTATCAGCTATATTAACCGTTCCTCCAATTCAGTCACCTGGGGTTTCTTGCATAAATTATAAAATTAATTTCCAACAGCTTGCACATAAAATAAAAATGGGGAAGAGAGTGAAGGATGGCGAACATATAGAAAAAAATACTTATATATAATAAGCATATAGAAAATATACAAAGCCCCTATGATCTTTTTTTGGTAATTTGTCATGAAGCCATGTTGGCATCTATGGCTTCCTTCTTCCACTATTTCGTATCCCTCTTATCCTCAGCCAGAACCTTGGCTGCTCTGGATTTTCTACGTGGAAGTGGAGCTGAAGTCTTCACACCCGAAGTGTCCGTGTCCCCCTGCCTTGTCTTTGGTCTCTCTAGTTTTCTGTTAAACTTTACTATTAGTTTTTACATGGAAGTATGAGGAGGCATTCAGAGAATCCCCCAGGTCCCAGGCTCAGTCGGTGTAGCAGTGGTCCTCTGTGTCCCATTTCTCCTGGTAATCAGTATCAATAACTCCAGCCAGGAGACTAATTCTTTGGGCTGTGGGTCCCATGGCATCAGGGCCTCCCAGTGGCCATGTGGAAGTCTCTCCTTCCAGTTTAGTGGAACCATTGTTAGGTCCCTTGGTCGAAGCGTTCTCACCAGGGAGTCTAGGACCTCCAAGCCAGTGGGATGCAAGCGTGGCTTCTGGCTATAACGGTCTCTGAGTGAATCCTGTAAGACAGAGTCCTGCCTTTAAAGGATATTTTATGGAGCTATCTTAGGAATACAAGCGGAACAAAAGATGCCCAGGAACCAAATGTATAAATCGATCAAGAATGTTTCAAATTCAGAGTATTGTTTACTCAATGTTGATTTTTCAGATTTTCAAACTTGTATTTGCTTTTACTCAAAACACTATTGACTATTAAAAAAAAGTTTAAGTAACATCTGTGCCAGGCTATGTTCTTGGTACTACATTTATTATCTTATAATCATAATCTCACCTGGCAGGTAGGTATTAACCTCCATATTTTGCAGAATACCAAAGCGTCTAAGATGAACTTCTTATTTCTGTAAGCATGGCTCCAAGTTGGAAAAATAAAATAAGAAAGGGAAAAGGGGTTAAATTTGACTATATGGTTTAGCAGACTTCTGAAAGCACTTTTTTTTATGATTCAGGCAAGTGCTGGGACAATCATGTATTAGAGTTGCCTTCAGTGGGAGTGATTTTATTAGCAGGGAATTGAGTAAAACAGATGTGGGCCAGGCTTCCACAGCCATCACAGACCCCAGACACGTCTTATCTCCAAAGTCTAGAGAAAAGTGTTTTTCATTCTATTTCTTTTGGGGGGTAAAGGAGGAGAATGTCAAGAAGGAAGGAAGGAGGAAGAAGGAAGGCAGGGAAAGTAATTCTTTGATGTTTGCTAAATGTAGGATATCTTCCTACATGATGCTAAGGGCTCTCATCTCTGAGAGACTGAAGCACTTTCTAGGAATGGTAGAGCTGTAAAGTTATAACCTCAAGTCTGTCAGAGACCAGAACCCACTTTAATCCGGTGGTTGGTTACTTGCATGGTTGGTTGGTTGGTTTTCTGGCTCCACATCCATAATTTACATGGGATTCTCCACGCAGAGCTCTGCAAGGTTGAATCTTTCAGGATGACTTTAAATACAATATTTTAAAGTGAATGTAAGGCGAAGTTAAACACAGTAAAGAATTTATGGTTTTGTGCCCTGTGGGACTCAGCAAGAAGGTGGCCTTCTGAAAGCTAGGGAGGGACTTCCCTGGTGGTCCAGTGGTTAAGAATCTGCCTTCCAGTACAGGGAACCTGGGTTCAATCCCTTGTCAGGGAGCTAAGATCCCACATGCTGCCGGGCAACTAAGCCCACCCATGCGGCACAGCTACTGAGCCAGTGGGCCACAACTAGAGAGAAGCCTGCTCGCCGCATCTAGAGAAGCCCATGCACCACAACAAAGAGCACGTGTGCCGCAAGTAAGACCTGACACAGCCAAACAAATAAATAATTTTTTAAAAAAGTAATAATAAAAGCTAGGGAAAGAGCTCTCACCAGAACCAGACCATGATTGCAGACTTCCAGCCTCCAGTAGTTTGAGAATATAAACGTCTGTTGTTTAAGCCAGTATTTTATCACACGGCAGCCTGAGCTAATATAACTGTCTTCACAACTTTTCTGTAAATCTAAAACTATTCTAAAATTAGAAGTTTCTATTTCAAAAAAAGTATAACCTAATCAACCTATTTCATCAGCCAGGAGTTCAAACATAGACATAACTCTGGTATTTCAAATTAGTTGTTTGCCACTCCTTTACCCTTATTGTCAGAAAAGCAGCTCTATCCTAAAGTCTGCTTCCAAACTCCAGGAGGAGAGACCTGGAAAGGCCATGTACACCCAGACCATGCTCCCTGTCCTGAAGTCTTGCTGTCGGACGCTGGCAGGCATCGCTCACGGATGCTCATCACTTGTCAGGGTGCTTCTACTCAGCCATACCCCTTCCAAGGTCCCCCAGCCACTTTAGGGGTGCTCTCTTGGGTCCCAGGTTCACACCCATTCCTTCTGCCATTGTTTCCCAAATACCAACACCCACAGACTGGGGGCTCCTCAGGGCTTCTAGCTCCAGGGACCCTGAGCCAGAGGTCACGACCTTGGATGTCTCCATGGCCAGGCAGGAAGGTAAATATGTAAAGGGGCCTGTGGGTAAGCCTCTGCCAAAGAACAAATTAGAACTTTGACTTTACTGAGCCATACTGAAACCAGACGATAATGATTTTAAAGTCTAAAGTCAAAAAATTCGAATAGAAAAAGAGAAATCATCTTTTATTCAGTTGTTTATTTGAAATTTATTACTTCTTTAATTTGGAATTAAAATCCTGATTTTTTTTCTGTCCTAAATTGTCAACAACAGGCATTGCGTTTTGCATTGCATTTGGCGTTGCTTTTGAACACTGTATACCCTTGGTAGCATGGGACCTCTACCAGTGGAGTGGTGGAATTCAGATATTCCAAAGTTATCCTGTGGGATCTTCAAGTATCCTTTGGTTTTCTATGTTAAATGGAATGGCGGTTCAACAACTCCTATCTCTAGCTTTCACGCACACTGCCATACAAATGAGGGAGGCACACTGAATGATGACAGGTCACATTCAGAAAGCTTGAAATCAGAAAACCTTTCCTGGGTCTCTGTGTTCATCCCTGCAGTTTGAGGGCTGCCATTCAGGCTGAGCTAAGGAAAATGAGCCATATCATTCTACATGAGTTGCCCAAAGAAATAATGCTACAATATACAAACTGAATCTCAGATTTGTGTAACAACCTTTATGTCCCAGCAGAGACCAAAAACCCAAGTGTGATGTAGATTTGTTGAGTTTATGAGAAAGCTGAGTCTTGATTCCAAGTTTGCTCTTGGTGATACGGATTTTTCCGTGTAAGATGCTACCTTTTGAGTTTAAAACACCTTCTTGGCACCATACCAAGGCTAAAGCCCCTGAGGGTCCTATAGCACAACCAACAGTGACGTTGCACATCAATTCTGCAGTCCCTGTGGACAGCTGCCAGTGGGCCCGGTGCAGGAAAGCATGATATTTACTGAGTTAACTCTATGTCCGAGACACATCCTGCTTTAGCACAAAGCTTCTCCCGGGGAATGATGTAATGGACTAATCAAGTTCTTTCTTGGGGAAAGCACTGCCATCTTGGGTTGAACAGCTTGGACTGGGTCACAAGCCCGGCATTTGGAGCAACTATGGAAGGAGCCTAGTGTGTGGTCACATATGTTAATTTTGACTAGTCTATGCTAAACTGTAAGACTTTTCTCAATATTTCAAACCAAGTCACTTCTCAGATATCCATATCCAGGCTTTCTTGCACAAGAGGTCCAAAAGTTCTGTACTCACAAAGATCCTCCCTAACACCTGGAATCCATGCAGCTTACTGGGGAGCAGTATTTATATTTGGACCCTCATCAGTTACAAGAAAATAAGGCTACAAAATAAGGCTGGGCTTCCCTGGTGGCACAGTGGTTGAGAGTCCGCCTGCCGATGCAGGGGACACGGGTTCGTGCCCCGGTCCGGGAAGATCCCACATGCCACAGAGCAGCTGGGCCCGTGAGCCAGGCCGCTGAGCCTGCACGTACGGAGCCTGTGCTCCACAACGGGAGAGGCCACGACAGTGAGAGGCCCGCATACTGCAAAAAAAAGAAAAAAAAAACATTTACAAATCATTAAGAAAGCGATAAATATATACAAATTGAAAAAAAGACAAATTGAGGAATTACAAAGAAATAACACAAGGAGCCAAAAAATACATTTAAAAGGTTTGAATTTAATTTATCAAAGACTGATTTTAAAATAATTAAGATTATCACTTTTAAAATTCTAAGTGAAAAAAGAAACGAAGATTAACACAACTCCTTTGTTGGCAAAAATGTAGAGAAGTAGGCTTATGACTCTGCTCCTGGGAGAAGACAACTTGGTTTAAGGTTTTTAGAGAACAATCTGGTCACAGACCCTCTGGCCACTTGAAGGGCTTTAGGAAATCCTACTAAGGGGCAGTTAGTCATGTAGATAAAGTTGTTAATCACCTCACTGTTGTAATAATGAAATATTGGGAGAAATCTACATGCCCCAAAATAAACAATTGAAAAGCCAAGTAATGAGATTCCATATAACCATTACATGAATCATGTTGCAGGAAAGTGTCTGATGGCACAAGGAAATACTTCCCCTTTAACTTTAAGTTAAAAATTGGTCCATTCACATAAACATCCATATATGGACAAACATTTGAAGATTTTATACTGAATATTAATGATGGCTATGGTTAGGCGATAGGCTGTAGCAAATTTAATGACATGGGAAAATATGCATATATTAATGTTACAGGAAGAAAAATACAAATTTATGAATGATTGTGATTTAGTAATATTTTAACTTTGTTTAGAATTATATACTTATTTTAATTTTGTTCAGAAACAGAAATAAAGAGTAGGCATAATATCGATATCCAGAGTACAACCGTAAGAGAAGAAAAGCAAAAATATTATATAAATTATTACACATTTCTTTAAAAACACAGAATGAGGAATAAAAGGAGTGAATAAAAGAATGACACCTAGAGTCAAGGATAGATGTGGAAATTAGGGTTTATTTTCTCTTTTATGTTCTTCCTTCTTCCAGTGTTCTTCAAGGAATATTTATTACTTTTATAATAAAAATATTGTTAGGGCTTCCCTGGTGGCGCAGTGGTTGAGAGTCCGCCTGCCGATGCAGGGGACGCGGGTTCGTGGCCCGGTCCAGGAAGATCCCACATGCCATGGAGTGGCTGGGCCCGTGAGCCATGACCGCTGAGCCTGCACGTCCGGAGCCTGTGCTCCGCAACGGGAGAGGGCACAACAGTGAGAGGCCCACGTACCACACACAAAAATATATATATATTGTTGAAAATACTTTTTGCCTTCACTTCTTTATAAAAGAAATGAAATACCCTTTGAAAGGACCCAGACAACATTTGAGTTTCATGGGAAACAAATTCTACTGTTCGTATGTTTACAGATTTCCTTTTCCTCAAACAAATATTATATTGCAACCTATAAATCATGGATCTCATTTTTCTTTGATATTCGATCATTATATTTCATCTGCAGTAAAATGATTAACGACTTTCTTTGGGAAGATCATTCAGATATGTAAGTGTAATAAGAATTTTATATACATAAAGGCAGAGAATCTTTAATTCTCCTGTTGACTGAGAGGAACACCTAAAAGTCACTTTATTCTGGAACGAATAAGATGGTTCTATTTCTGTCCCAAGTGACCTCATGCCGTTTCTCTGGTAAAGAGTCTGTATCAATGGAAATAGCTCTTTCATAGAACACTCGGGCTGCCCAGGTTCAATGTCACATCTATACTTGGTGTCCTTTTTGGAATTGTCACCAATGGGTGATGGTGAGTTTGGACCATCTACCAAGTACCGTGTGTCAAGGAAAATAACTCAGAAGCTGCCATATTGGACCAGGCGTTTGCCTCTTCTGGAAGTTTCCAGACCTTATCTCTTGTATATCAAAGACAGCTTTTGGAATGGCTTCAGTTCTGACACTGGTAAAACTTTAGTCTCAGGCTCCATTGTGTGCACAGGCCTCCTCCAGGGCACGGTCCATCTGGTCCACCCTCCCTCATCCCAAGCCCCATCTCCTCTTCCCCTGGGAACAGCTCTACCCCCGGTGCCCAGAGGCACAGCTCTGCCTTCTCTTTTGGCAGGTCTTCACTCTGCCCTCTCTTTTGTCACACGTGTCCTTCCTCCTGTCCTTTCAGCAGGTGCAGGGGAGACTCTCACAGCTCATTAGGACACCTTGCTTGCACAAGCTCCCAAAGAAGCAAAGAGCTTGGACTCTGGATCCATACAGACTGGGTTCGAATCCCTGCTCGGCCCTCACTGGCTGTGGGGTCCTGGGGAAGCCCCTTACCTGCCCTGGAAAGTGGAACAGTGAAGGCACCAGGCTCCACAGAATTTGTGGGGGAAGAGAAGAGCTAATGCTTTTTGTCAACTGAAAAAGGAAAAGCAGAATGTGAGAGCTGTGAGTTAAGGTTTATTTGGGGCAAAATGAGGACTACAGCCCAGGAGACAGCGTCTCAGAGAGCTCTGGGGAGCTGCTCTAAAGGGGGCAGGGGGCAGTATTACCTGTGATTTTAGTGGACGGGGGCGTGCAGTCAGGCACACATGTTGGCAGAAGCTGGCTGCCCATCACGAGGAGCGGACGTCACTGTTAATAATTTCAGTGCTTTTCCAGATACGAGGAGATGCAAGGAATTGAGCTCAAAAAATCTTCTCCTCAAAGTACCTATCTGAAGGCCTGTTCTGCCAGCTTTTCCCAGAGCACAGAGAGCCTCATTCCTGATCTCCACCCTGCACTCCTTTCAGGGTGTGTTGAATGACTGCGCTGGCTAATGACTCAATCCCTGCAGAGCCAGGTGGCAAGGGCCCATTTTGAGTTGGCATCTCCAAGTGCTGAGCGTGGGGTTGGCAGATCCTGCACGTGGTGAAAAGAAGTAGGTAGCATCATTTCCTGAGCACCTGCTTACAGGCGTTGTATGTATATCTCAGTTCATTCTTAGAACAATCTTCTGAAATGTACATTATCGACATAGGACTGAGGCTCAGAGAGGTTCTGCAGCACGCTGGCACTCCCAGGCACCAGGACTGATGGAGTCCCAAGCAGTCCTCACTCCTCTCTGCTTTCCCAGGCCTTTCAACTCAAACGGTAAAGGAGACTCCCTCAACAGAGCATCTGCCTGAGCACTTCACTCTGTTATTTATTTATATAAATAAATAAATGAACCATCAATTCATTGGGTGCAATTACTGTGTGATGAGGTACTTTGATCTGTAGTGTTTATTCACCTGGCTAAAAAACAATCACAACTAAATGAAAAAAAAAAAAAAACCCAGGGCTTCCCTGGTGGCACAGTGGTTGAGAGTCCGCCTGCCCATGCAGGGGACGCGGGTTCGTGCCCCGGTCCGGGAAGATCCCACGTGCCGTGGAGCGGCTGGGCCCGTGAGCCATGGACGCTGAGCCTGCGCGTCCGGAGCCTGTGCTCCGCAACGAGAGAGGCCACAACAGTGAGAGGCCCGCGTACCGGGGAAAAAAAAAAAAAAAAAACAATTAATGAATATGTAAATGCAGCCACCTAGGAAACACAACGTGGCCTTATGTTTGAATGGCTTGAATAAATATCAGTATTTCTGCCTATGAATATAGACAAAGAGGGCTACCGAGTTCCCTGTGGCTTTTCCCTTGCCCTTTCATTTGGCAAAGGTTGGTTGCAGAACTTGAAATTGGTGTTTGAATTTTTTTTCCATACTGGGCTGGTCACTGCCAACTGGGGAAAGGAGTTGGCCTCCCGATGCTGCCCGCCGGCAGAGGCCTTGGAGGCCAGGGTCCAGGCCAGGAGATGAGGGAGCACGCTCCGCCCTCCCCCGCTCCAGCAAGCTGGCAAGCGGGGCTCACGACCCGCTCTGTGTGTGTCGAGTCCAGGCAGCAGCCTCAGCCCCGCACGTGGGAGAGTGTGTGACGACTCCATGCAAGAGACAGGGCAGTCCTCGTCTTCCTTTCGAGTTTTCTGGAGCCAGGCAGGGAAGCAGCTGTGAGACTGCCCTGCGGATGAAGCCACAGACATCCACCCTGTGCCAGGCCTGACTCCCAGACTTTCGGCCAGTCCTCTGACTCTCCTGCAAGGGGGCTGCTGTTATATCTTCATATACCTTGATGTGATTATTCTCAAGTGGGATTAAGAGTTTTCCAGGGACGTGCTTTGCAGAGTTCCAAACCAAGGACCGCTCCCCATGCATCTTGTTCTCCTCCAGGACTGAGATGGCAGTTCGGCTGCCACGTCCAGCCTCGTGGGTGTCAGGGTCCCTGGAGGGGCCCCGCATGTGCCCCACACTTGCTTCCTCTGCTCTCTAGCAAGTGTCACACAAGTTTCCTGTCTAGGAGAGCCGGGGAGACTCCCTTTATCCCTCGGGGATGTGTTGGGGGACCCCTGAGCTGATCTGGTTAGAAAGGAAAGGCGGCAGTAGGCAGGGAATCTTCCTTCCGTTCAAGCCTGTGATGACAGTTACCTTAATTTGGTGAACTACCCTGGTAGAGACTGCATGGATTTAGGGGAGATAGGACTTTTGTTGCTGTTACCAACTTTGTTCATAAGCTAGGGCCCAAGCACAGCAGCAGGTGATGGTACAAGAACCAGCCTATTTGCAGCCATTCCAGGCCTGGGTGACCCCACTGCCCAGCATCCCACCACCTTGTAGCAAACTCCACTGAGATTCAATCCAAGTCCCCTGGACCCTTGTCTCCTCGCAAACATGAACTCCTAGGACCACCGGGCTGATGACAATGGAGGGTCTTCTGACATCCAAAGACAGTTTCTCAGGCTCCCTGGGGACCCCGCTCGCTTCACGGTGTGTTCCCCCCAGGGCGAGCACATCACTTGCAGAGCAACTGAGACCTTTATGTTGACTTGAGCCGAGCCCAGGAGAGGCTGCTCTGGCATCCAGCTATGCAGATCCCCGGGTTTCAAACTTCCATCCTCTACCCACTCACTCAGGGAAGGCAGGAGGCTCCCTCCACAACCCCGAGGGCCAGGGAAGTTTCTCAGAGAAGGCTGTGCTTAAGCTGAGGCTCGAAGCAGGGTAAACCCTGTGGGGGAAGAGTGTTCGCAGAGGGGAAGGAGGGTGAGCGGAGGTGAGGCAGTAGGCAGGGCCTGGCAGGACCAGGGGTGGCCAGCGGGCGTGATGGAGACAAGATACAAAGCAGGGATGGGAGGGGACACTGAGGACGGAGAGACTGTCAGAGCAGCAGTCCTGAGATGACCCCAGCGTCTAGGGTGGGAGGAGGGCATGGCAACCGTGACCATGACCTCTCCTATCAGCCAGCCAGAGGTCGGACTCAGCCACTTTCTAGACCGTGTGACCACAGGTGGCTCACCATCCTCTGTGAACCTCTGCTTCCTGTTGCAATAGAGGCCCCAGAGAAAAAGCAAAGGCATCTCAGCAAAGGATGGGGCCTGGGAGAAGACAGAAGGGATCTTGGAAAAGGACAGGGACCCAGGAGAAGCCCTGCCTGTAGCAGTTTCTGATCTTTCTCTCTACCCATCTCTCCCTCCCTCCCTGGGCCATCTCCCTTCCTTCCACATGCCAGCACTCCTGGCCTCTCCTCCCAACTCCTTTCCCTTAAAAAAATAAAAAAATCAGTTTGCAAAGATAAACGCCAGAATAGATTAAAACAAAAACTGAGTATGAGAGGGAAAAGAAAAATAATAACGATCCAGGAATAATAATAATAATGATAGAGAAAGAAAAATGATCCAGGAGTGAAGTCAGCACCCAAGATGAAGCCTGTGAGGATCTCATGCTCGATACAGTTGCGGTTAAACGTGGTTCTGCTCTTTCCAGCAGCAAGAGAGGAAAACTCGATTGAGTGCATGAATCAGAGTGTCCCTGAGGAGAAAATAAATGAAAAAGTTACTTTGACAGATGGGCAATGATAGCTGGTTTTCCTCCTACAGTTCATCCTAGGTTTCATATCCATCTATCTATCCTTCTATCTACCATCTGTCCATTCAACCATTCATTCATTCATCTATCTACCTGTCATCTATCATCCATCTGTCCATCCCTCCCTCCCTCCGTCCATCCATCCAACATCCATCATCCATCCCTTCCTCCCTCCATCCATCCATCATCCATCCATCCATCCATCCATCTATCATCTATCTTGATCTCTTGATTATCTATCCATCACACTTTCTATTTTCACAGAGAATGCAGGATCATATTCAGTATACAGAAACTCCTACCCTTCCATACGTTCACCTTGGAAACTTTAATATCATGAAAAGGCCTGTGACCTGAGCAGAAACTCCAGCTAGACCCTCCACCCACATGGGTAATGACAGTAATCTGTTTTGTGAGGCTCTGGACCCAAACACAACAGAACTTAAGGAAAGGGACCTAGATGTGTTTAGAAGGCAGGACTGAATGCAAGCCTGCATTTCTAAGTCACAGTGCAGAACAGTCTGGTTTTAAAATTGTTCAGAACTTACACGGCTCAGCTTCTGGGAGCTGGAATGTTGACCTCCGTAGGGTGATTAGTTTACAGTTATAGATCCTTAGACTTAAATGAAGCTGAACACATGGAATAATTGCCTATTTTTTTTCCCAGAAACTTACATTAGAGCATGAAAATGTTCGCAATAATTCCATAGGTTAGACAGATATTTGAAAACATACACTTTGACTCAGCTCTTACTTCGCCCAACTACTATAAACACAGTAAGCAACAGGAAAGCTGTCACATGTTCGCTCTGTGTTTGGGGTAACAGTAGTTTGCTGCTCCTTCGTGTTCATCATTTTAATAACTGATTAGTGGTCTACATCTCTCCTCTATCAGTCCTAATGCGGGAGGAAATCTAGAATATCCTCTGTCTATACTTTCAGTAAGAAGAATCTAGCAAACAGAGAGGAAGGATATTCTATCTTCCATCCATTGTTAGGACTGATGGAGTCCCACCTGTTCATTTTTGCTCTTGCTGCTTTTGCTTTGGGTATCATATTCAAGAAATCATCTCCAATCAAGAAGTAGAAGAGTTTTGTTTTTATAGGTGACCATGTGAAATATCACACAAATTTGACAAATTGATCTTATCTGTTGAAATGAGTCACTTTTTTTTTTTTGCAGCTTGTTCAGTGGCCCAAATTACAAAGCTTTGCCCTAGACTTTTGATCTTTTTATTTTGTTTTGACAGCTCTCACTTGACTACCAGGCTTTCTGAGCCATGATGTGATCTGTAAAATCCCCTCACGGGACATGAATCTCATAGAAATTCATCACAATTGCTCACAGTCAGCCTGGCCTGGTGTTAGTTAAATTAGTCCTGGTTACCAAATGAGGCCACTGCTTCCCATTGCTCAGAAGTGTTACACCCAGCAATCACCAGAATGCCGACCAGTGATCCATTTTAAGACCCACCTTGGAGAGAATGATTTTAAAGAAAAGAGATTGCCTACCCTGCTATCACTGTCAATATAACCTCGTGACATTGCTTTAGAATTGTTTTGCAGTGTATTTAAATATTGAATGAGCCTTTAATTCATAGCCTAAACTACATTTGTAATCTGTATTTCCACACACGGACGTCCTACTGCCTCTGCTAGGGCCTTGTTTACTTTAAATTGGAAGCAGAGACCCCTCTAATTTAACCTCTTACTGACTCTCAGATCTGAAGGCTGATTCCAGCTTGACCATCACCCCTCCCAAGGCCCCCGAATCACAACTAGAGTGTGCACGCTCCTCTGTGTGTGTGATGCGTGGGGCGGTGGGGGGGGGGGCGGTGGCAAGAAGCATTAGGGGGAGAACGAGAGGAGATCAGAGACACAGACTCAGACCAGATCAGGCAGGACACTGCAGCGAATGGAAGGAAAACCAGGAGACAGTAGAGTCATGGCAGCTGAGGGAAGAAAGGTTTTCAAGGAGGTCAAGGGTACTAAAAGCCCCAGCAGTTTAGGTAAGATGACAACAGAGTCATAGCCATGGGATTGGCAACATGAAGGGCATTGATGATCCGGGAAAAAGCCACTGCAGTGGATATAGAAGCCTGGTTATAGTAGTTACATTATAGCTGATAGAAGGGGAGGCTTCACCAGGACGTAGAGCTGAGAAGTGAGGTGGCTGGACAAGTTCATGGAATGAAAAAAAAATTGACGATGTTGCTTGTTTTAGGACAGGAAATATTAAAGCTTATGTTGCTGATAGAATGGTGTAGAAGAAATAGCTAATGACACAGAAGAGAGAGAGATTTGTAGGATTAAGTTTCTTAGAAGGAAGAGAGGAGAGGATTCAGAACACAGGTGGATAGTTCTGCATCTGATGGGAGCAGGGTACCACCACCAGGTGAGAAGGCGAGAGATGGAAAGAGGTGCAAGCCCCCACAGGTAGGGAGCAGGGGAGACCAGGGAGGTCAGTGAGTAATGAGGCGGCACCCTGAGGACAGCCTCTCTTTCAGATGCCAGTTCTGGAGTCTGTGCGGGGTTGGCTGTTCACATATTCTGTGGTTCTGAGCCAGAAGCTTCACTGAAGAAAAAGTAAGAAGTGATTCCTGTCGCTGAGATTTCTGCTGCCCTCACTCACTGGTGGTTCCAGGGCAAGGTCTTGTCTGCATTTCACATGTGCTTTCACATCGTAGCTTGTGATGTGGCAGGATTCTAGCAGTGCAGCACTGAAGAAAGAACGGCAAAAAGGCTTGTATGTTCCACTCTGATCCCCTCATTTTACAGAGCAGGAAGCCAGAAAAGTGAGCCCAAACTAACCAGCTGGGACTTAAAAGGGATGGATATGAATTCCTGTACTTAAGTTTAAAAAAATTCAGAACATGTTGGAAATTAGAGGAAACCTGACAAATAGCGTTGTACACGTAGGGGCTGATCTACTGGAAAGTTCCAGTAAATGAAAACACCAGAGACCACTTCCCTCCACGTCACATCATAGTAAATTCTCCCACTAAATCATCCAGGAAGGAAACATCTTCAGTAGCACCCAGTACAAAGCAGGAGAGTCATCCATTATCTGTATCTTACAGATGTTCCTGTGGTCACTCACACCAATAGCTTGAGATGAAAAGTTGGCCCTACAAAGCCAGCTGACCTGCAGTCTCTGGATGAGGTCACTCCAACAGGCCCTCGCTGGGAGAACCCCCCAGACCATCTACATCTGCGCTTGAACTGACTGAGCGTCACTCACTTTAGCAACGTAATCTAGGCCACTCTCTCCATAGTGTTTCATCTCACTTTCCTTTTTAAGCCTCCATAGCAGATAGAAGAGGGCTCTACACACAGTAAACACTCAAAGCTATGCTTCTACTCAACTGTAAAATGAGACTGATAACATCTGTATCTGTATCACCAACCTCACCAGGTTATCAGGGGGCACAAAGGATAGATACTGCTGGGAGTCTTCGAAACATGGACGTTCTCCAAAAGGTATATTCAGCCCTTTCTGAAATGTATAACACCTCAAATAGGTTGGAAATAAGTTTCTAGTTGACTGAATTTGGGGGTTAATCAAATATTCTTTTTGTTTCAACCTATGTGGATGGACCTAGAGTCTGTCATACAGAGTGAAGTAAGTCAGAAAGAGAAAAACAAATATCGTCTATTAATGCAAATATGTGGAATCCAGAAAAATGGTACAGATGAACCTATTTCCAGGGCAGTAATAGAGATGCAGACATGGAGAATGGACATGTGGACACAGTGGGGGAAGGGGAGGAGGGGATGAATTGGGAGATTGGGATTGACATAAATACACTACCATGTGTAAAATAGATAGCTAGTGGGAACCTGTTGTATAGCACAGGGAGCTCAGCTCAGTGCTCTGTGATGACCTAGATGGGTGGGATGGAGGGGTGGGAAGGAGGTCCAAGAGGGAGGGGATATATGTATACATATAGCTGATTCACTTTGTTGTAGAGCAGAAACTGACACAACACTGTAAAGCAATTATACTCCAATAAGAAAAAAGTTTCTAAAATGTTTGTCCATGTTCATTCTTTAGTAACACCATCTAGGAGGCAAATTTTAGCCCCCTTGGCTGAGGGGTACAGAGTCAGGGGTGAAAGGTTGGAGGTGAACAGAAAGGATATTGGCCCCATTAGTATGTATGTTTCATTTCTAACCAATTTCCTGGCTGAGACAAGCTCCATGAAGACAGCAGTCATGTCTGCCTTGTTCACAACAGGATCCTTAGTAACCAAAAAAGCATCTTACCTTCAGGAGGTGCACAATAGATATTTGTTACATGAAGAAGTTCCTGATATTAATCTTGTTTTTATTTCTTTTTCTTCCAAAGAGATAATAATTAATAAGATTGATGTTCTAATTGGTTGAAATAATTTAGGGTGTTACCATCTTCACAGAATAATAATTATCTTCAAATGGAAAATCAGAATGTTTAGAGAATGACCACTGATTGTTCTGTCTACATGTAATCAAAGTGTAAAGTGAATTAAGAACTTTCTAAAGCAACAGTTCTAATGTCTATCCTCCTGGTGGCAAAGCCCAGAGGCTCTCAATGGTTTGGGGCAGGACATAGGGTCCTGCAGGAGAGAGTAGGCAGAAGGATGAACATCAAGGAGATGGGTCAGGTTAATTATGAAGACTAGAAAAGTCCAGGACAAAAGAGGTTCCTCGGCAAGAAAAATTCTAGAGACCTAGATAAACGTGTCTACATCTCCTAATATCGTACAGACAAAATCACGATGAAATTACTGTAACTTTGAAACAACTTGAACCAAACAACAAAAATCTTGCCCTAAGTGTGCATGTGAAAGGGTGCTGCCTTAGCTTCAGAGTTACTTCAATTTCCTTTTATTAACAAAGGTTCAGTGTAAAATGTAATGTCATTTTTCTCCCAAAAGGATCTGACTCGATGGTAAGCAGTGATGGAGGTGGTAAGGCAGTGGATGAGTCTTTGACACTTGCCCTGGGGAGTAAATTGAATAGAGCTGGAGGCCTCTGTGACCACAGCCCAGGCAGAAACCCAGCCACTTCTCGATGGTAGGACTTCTCAAAAACAGGCTGGTTTGTGGGAGATGATCCCAGGAAAAGTGTTCCAAGTTCATTGACCTCAGTTTGGAAATCACTCATGTCTCGTCTCAAAGACAAAGGAGCCCACACACAGGGACATGGATGATAGGATTTACAAATCCAACCACAATTTAAATGCCAAAAGCTTTCTAGATCTGCAGTTTCAGTTATGTCTACAGGGATAATCATATATTAATGTGTGGAGCAGTGCATACCTTTGTGAAAAACACTTACTAGAGAAATGTTTGCAAGGGGAAATGGGGAGGGGACAAGAGGAGGCTGGGGAGCCGTCAGACCACGAGGAATGTTTAATCTTTTGTCAAGGAAAGAGGGCAGGAATGGAGGCCAGTTGAATACTAAGAGACTGCAGTGCAGCTCAAGAAAGTTTGGTAAGGCCAATGGGGAGTTCCTGGGCCAAAATCAGCTTTCAGAAGAGTCAATCTCTCCTGGAACAGCATGCCTTAGAGTTCCTGCTCTGCCCACTTATGGAGAAGCATGGTTTCAGTAGGAACATGGTGTAGATTTCAGAGTGCAACAGCTAGGGCATCAGTTCACTAAGGTCCCCATCTTTGGAGATCTAAGAGGTACATTTTCAGTCTCCACAGCCTGCAGATCCTAAGGGAGACATCCATACTAGCTCAAGACCCTACCTTAGAACTCCCATACTACCCAACATTCTTTCTTTATACAGCTCATTAGATATTTAATTGTTTACTTGTTTTAATATCTGTCTGCCCAGTCAGACTGTAAGTTCCATGAGGGCAAGAATTACATCTGTTTGTTCTCTGGTAAATTCTCAGCACCCAGTAGAGAATCTGGACTAAGACGTCCTCAATAAAGATCTACCTTTTAATGAGTGAATAAATGGACAACAATACAAACACAGCCACAAAGAAAACAAATATCTGGGCTTCCCTGGTGGCGCAGTGGTTGAGTCTGCCTGCCGATACAGAGGACGCAGGTTCGTGCCCCAGTCCGGGAAGATCCCACATGCTGTGGAGCGGCTGGGCCCGTGGGCCATGGCCGCTGAGCCTGCACGTCCGGAGCCTGTGCTCTGCAGCGGGAGAGGCCACAACAGTGAGAGGCCCACATACTGCAAAAAAAAAAAAAAAAAAAGAATACAAACATCTCATAGGAATCCAGATCCCTGAAGTGCAGGCAGGACTCACAGATTTGACCAAGACAAGATTCAGGACTTTGTTGGATTTGGGACAACTCCAGGGACTTGATCAAGCTGCTTCTTTGGCCTCTCAGTAGCAGAAGTCTACTCCACTCCTCCGTTTCTGCTTCTCTTTTGGGTGTGTTCTCTTCTCATGGTTAACTTGTGAATTACCAAAATTTCTCAATTTAAATTCTGAGAGAAATGAGATGCTGCTTCAGCTTAGGATGGAGAAAGTAGGAAAGAGCACCAATCCCACCCTAACAACAAGAAAAGCCAGATAAATTACAAAGTCATAAACATCCTTCAACCAATCAGAGGGCTGAGGTTGCAGGGAAATCAAGTGGCCTAAAATCCAAGGAAAAATTGGTCCCCCCCATAAAAGAAGCAGAATGCAAACACGGGAGGAAGACATTCCAGGTACCATACAAGCAGATAAGAGGTATTCAGATAAATTTTGTAACACTTTTCTAAAGCAAAGTGTGGGGTGTGACAGTTAGGAGCTCCTGCGATTTCCAGATAAAAAGAGAGGTTGCCACCATCAATGCTCTTATCCATGGACCTCCACCTGGTGTTCATTACTGAAACTGGGGGTGGGGGTGCATTACATCAACCACCCTGGACTGATTCAGAACTGAAGGAAGGACTAGAACATGGTACAAAAATTTTAAACCACTGTGGAAAGGGCAGAAACCACTGTCACCCTCAGGGCATAAGTAAAGACCCATTGTACCTCTTGGAAGAGTAAGAAGAAATCCCTCTGTCCATGGGGAAGGTATAGAAAGAGTCATGGCCCAGAATTCTATACCAATGTCATTAGATGTCTCCTGCTATTGGAGAAAGGGACAGGATACTAAAAAATTTGGCTGCCATGAGGAGAAGAAGGACCACTGAGAAATACCCACTCCTAATACACACAGGGTCTGCTTAAGACTAAGCCTGGACCAGGACAACAAAGAACTCCCATCATCTCCCCCACCAAGCTAGAAACCACCAAGAAATGAGAAATCTCAGTCTACAGCTTAGAGAAGGGCAAGGCCATGGACAGAGAGCCTGTCCAAGGATCAGTCTCACAGAGAAGGCTGAAAGCAGAGCAGGGATGTTGAGAAACACCCTTGAGCCCCACCTCTAAGCACAAAGGAATATTAGAGGAATTTGAAGCAGGAGGCTCACTGAAGGTAACCCTAGCAACAGCAAAGTCAAACTGTAGTTCAACTCCTGGCTAGACAGACTCAACTCCCAAACTAGTAACCTATCTAAAGAAAAGGTATGCCCATTTCCAGGAATAAATAGTATTGACTCCACACTTTTCTGTTTTATACATGATATCTGGCATTTGATCAAAAATTACGAGATATAGATAAAAAAGCAAGACATAAACAACCCACCACCAAGAGACAAAATAATCAATAGAACCAGATTCAGAGATAACCCAGATGTTAAAACTATCAGGGAATTTAAAATAACTATGGGGCTTCCATGGTGGCGCAGTGGTTGAGAGTCCGCCTGCCGATGCAGGGGACGCGGGTTCGTGCCCCGGTCCTGGAAGATCCCACATGCTGCGGAGCAGCTGGGCCCGTGAGCCATGGCCTATGAGCCTGCGCGTCCGGAGCCTGTGCTCTGCAACCGGAGAGGCCACAACAGTGAGAGGCCTGCGTACCGCAAAAAAAATAAAATAAAAAAAAAATAAAATAAAATAACTATTATTAACATATGAAAGGCTCTAGTGGAAAAAGTAGGCAGTATGCATGAGCAGATGAGCAATTTCAACAGAGAGATAGAAACTATGAAGAGTCAAATGAAAATGCTTGAGAGGGAGGGAGGGACAGATTAGGAGTACGGAATTAACAGATACAAACTAGTATACATCAAATAGATAAGCAACAAGGATTTACTGTATAACACAGGGAATTATATTCAAAATCTTGTAATAACCTATAATGGAATATAATCTGAAGAAAAACTGAATCACTATGCTGTACACCTGAAACTAACAAAATATTGTAAACCAACTCATCTTCCATTTTTTTTTAAAAGAAAATGCTGGAAACAAAATTTTAATTGAAGAAAGTTTCCACAGGCTCTTCACTAGACTCAACACAACCAATGGAGGAAGACTTTCAAGATGGCGGAGGGGTAAGACATGGAGATCAGCTTCCTCCCCACAAATACATCAAAAAAACACCTACATGTGGAACAACTCCTACAGAACACCTACTGAATGCTGGCAGAAGAACTCAGACTTCCCAAAAGGCAAGAAGCTCCCTGGCTGACAGGGTCTTGGTGCTCTGGCCAGGTGTCAGGTCTGAGCCTCTGAGGTGGGAGAGCCAAATTCAGGACATTGGACCACCAGAGACCTCCTGACCCCACATAATATCAATTGACGAGAGCTCTCCCAGAGATCTCTGTCTCAACTTTAAGGTCCAGCTCCACACAATGACCAGCAAGCTCCAGTGCTGGACACTCCATGCCAAACAACTAGCAAGACAGGAACACAACCCCACCCATTAGCAGAGAGGCTGCCTAAAATCATTCTAAGTTCAAAGATACCCCAAAACACACCACCAGATGCAATCCTGCCCACCAGAAAGATAAGATTGAGCCTCATCCACCAGAACACAGGCACCAGTCTCATCCACCAGGAAGCCTACACAACCCACTGAACCAACATTAGCCATTGGGGACAAACACCAAAAACAACGGGAAGTATGAACCTGCAGCCTGTGAAAAGGACACCCCAAACACAGTAAGTTAAGCAAAATGAGAAGACAGAGAAATACGCAGCAGATGAAGGAGCAAAATAGAAACCCACCAGACCACACAAATGAAGAGGAAAGAGGCAGTCTACCTGAAAAAGAATTCAGAGTAATGAGAGTAAAGATGATCCAAAATCTTGGAAATAGAATGGAGAAAATACAAGAAACGTTTAACAAGGACCTAGAAGAACTAAAGAGCAAACAAACAATGATGAGCAACACAAGAAATGAAATTAAAATTTCTCTAGAAGGAATCAATAGCATAATAACTGAGGCAGAAGAACAGATAAGTGAGCTGGAAGATAAAATAGTGGAAATAAGTACCACAGAGCAGAAAAAAGAATGAAAAGAATTGAGGGCAGTCTCAGAGACCTCTGGGACAACATTAAACCCACCAACATTCGAATTATAGGGGTCCCAGAAGAAGAAGACAAAAAAAAAAGGGACTGAGAAAATGTTTGAAGAGATTATAGTTGAAAACTTCCCTAATATGGGAAAGGAAATAGTCAATCAAGGAAGCGCAGAGAATCCCAATCAGGATAAATCCAAGGAGAAACAGACCAAGACACATATTAATCAAATATCAAAAATTAAATACAAAGAAAAAATATTAAAAGCAGCAAGGGAAAAGCAACAAATAATATACAAGGGAATCCCCATAAGGTTAACAGCTGATTTTTCAGTAGAAACTCTGCAAGCCAGAAGGGAGTGGCAGGACATATTTAAAGTGATGGAAGGGAAAAATCTACAACCAATATTACTCAACCCAGCAGAATCACATTCAGATTCAAAGGAGGAATTAAAACCTTTACAGAAAAGCAAAAGATAAGAGAATTCAGCACCACCAAACCAGCATTACAACACATGCTAAAGGAACTTCTCTAGGCAGGAAACACAGGAGAAGGAAAAGACCTACAATAACAAACACAAAACAATTAAGAAAAGGTAATAGTAACATACATATCTATAATTACCTTAAATGTAAATAGATTAAATGCTCCAACCAAAAGACATAGACTGGCTGAATGGATACAAAAACAAGACCCATATATAAGCTGTCTACAAGAGACCCACTTCAGACCTAGGGGCACATACGGACTGAAAGTGAGGGGATGGAAAAAGATATGCCATGCAAATGGAAACCAAAAGAAAGCTGGAATAGCAATTCTCATATCAGACAAAATAGACTTTAAAATAAAGACTATTACAACAGACAAAGAAGTACACTACATAGTGATCAAGGGATCAATCTAAGAAGATATAACAATTGTAAATATTTATGCATCCAACATAGGAGCACCTCAACACATAAGGCAAACGCTAACAGCCATAAAAGGGGAAATCGACAGTAACACAATCATAGTAGGGGACTTTAACACCAGACTTTCACCAATGGACAGATCAACCAAAATGAAAATAGATAAGGAAACACAAGCTTTAAATGATACATTAAACAAGATGGACTTATGATATTTATAGGACATTTCATCCAAAAACAACGGAATACACTTGCTTCTCAAGTGCTCATGGAACATTCTCCAGGATAGATCATATCTTGGATCACAAATCAAGCATTGGTAAATTTAAGAAAATTGAAATCATATCAAGTATCTTTTCTGACTATAACACTATGAGACTAGATATCAATTACAGGAAAAAAACTGTAGAAAATACAAACACATGGAAGCTAAACAATACGCTACTAAATAACCAAGAGATCACTGAAGAAATCAAAGAGGAAATCAAAAAATACCTAGGAACAAATGACAATGAAAACAGGACAGCCCAAAACCTATGGGATGCAGCAAAAGCAGTTCTAAGAGGGAAGTTTATAGCAATACAATCCTACCTCAAGAAACAAGAAAAATCCCAAGTAAACAACCTAACCTTACACCTAAAGCAATTAGAGAAAGAAGAACAAAAATATCTCCAAAGTTAGCAGAAGGAAAGAAATCATAAACATCAGAGCAGAAATAAATGAAAAAGAAATGAAGGGAGCAATAACAAACATCAATAAAACTAAAAGCTGGTTCTTTGAGAAGATAAACAAAATTGATAAAACATTAGCCAGACTCATCAAGAAAAAAAGGGAGAGACTGAAATCAACAGAATTAGAATTGAAAAAGGAGAAGTAACAACTGACACTGCAGAAATACAAAGGATCATGAGAGATTACTACAAGCAACTATATGCCAATAAAATGGACAACCTGGAAGAAATGGACAAATTCTTAGAAAAGCAAGACCTTCTGAGACTGAACCAGGAAGAAATAGAAAATATAAACAGACCAATCACAAGCACTGAAATTGAAACTGTGATTAAAACTCTTCTAACATACAAAAGCCCAGGACCAGATGGCTTCACAGGCGAATTCTCTCAAACATTTAGAGAAGAGCTAATATCTATCCTTCTCAAACTCTTCCAAAATATAGCAGAGGGAGGAACACTCCCAAACTCATTCTATGAGGCCACCATCACCCTGATACCAGACAAAGATGTCTCAAAAAAAGTAAACTACATAGATGAGCATAGATGCAAAAATACTCAACCAGATACTAGCAAACAGAATCCAACAGCACATTAAAAGGATCATACACCATGATCAAGTGGGGTTTAACCCAGGAATGCAAGGATTCTTCAATATATGCAAATCAATCAATGTGATACACCATGTTAACAAATTGAAGGAGAAAAACCATATGATCATCTCAATAGATGCAGAGAAAAGCTTTCAACAAAATTCAACACCCATTTATGATAAAAAAAAAAAAACCTCTCCAGAAAGTAGGCATAGAGGGAATTACCTCAACATAATAAAGGCCATATATGACAAACCCACAGCCAGCATTGTTCTCAGTGTTGAAAAACTGAAACCATTTACTCTATGATCAGGAACAACACAAGGTTGCCCACTCTCACCACTATTATTCAACATAGTTTTGGAAGTTTTAGCCACAGCAATCAGAGAAGAAAAATAAATAAAAGGAATCCAAATCAGAAAAGGAGAAGTAATGCTGTCACTGTTTGGAGATGACATACTATACATAGAGACTCCTAAAGATGCTACCAAAAAACTACTAGAGCTAATCAATGAATTTGGTAAAGTAGCAGGATACAAAATTAATGCACAGAAATGTCTTGCATTCCTATACACAATGATGAAAAATCTGAAAGAAAAGTTAAGGAAACATCCTATTTTCCATTGGAACAAAAAGAATAAAATAACTAGGAATACACCTACCTAAAGAGACAAAAGACGTGAATGCAGAAAATTATAAGACACTGATGAAAGAAATTAAAGATGATACAAACAGATGGAGAGATATACCATGTTCTTAGATTGGAAGAATCAGCATTGTGAAAATGACTATACTCCCCAAAGCAATCTACAGATTAAATGCAATCCCTTTCAAACTACCAATGGCATATTTCACAGAACTAGAACAAAAAATTTCACAGTTTGTATGGAAACAGAAAAGGTCCTGAATAGCCAAAACAATCTTGAGAAAGAAAAACAGAGCTGGAGGAGTCAGGCTTCCTGACTTAAGACTATACTACAAAGCTACAGTAATCAAGACAGTATGGCATGGTACTGGCACAAAAACAGAAATATAGATCAATGGAACAACTAGAAAGCCCAGATATAAACCCATGCACATATGGTCACCTTATCGTTGATAAAGAAGACAAGAATATACAATAGATAAAAGACAGCCACTTCAATAGTGGTGCTGGGAAAACTGGAAAGCTACATGTAAAAGAGTGACATTAGAACACTCCCTAACACCATACATAAACTCAAAATGGATTAAAGACCTAAATGTAAAGCCAGACACTATAAAACTTTTAGAGGAAAACATAGGCAGAACACTCTATGACATAAATGACAGAAAGATCCTTTTTGACCCACTTCCTAGAGAAATGGAAATAAAAACAAAAATAAAAAATGGGGCTTAATGAAACTTAAAAGCTTTTGCACAGCAAAGGAAACCATAAACAAGATGAAAAGACAACCCTCAGAATAGGAGAAAATATTTGTCAATGAAGCAACTGACAAAGGATTTAATCTCCAAAATATACAAGCAGCTCAATATCAAAAATCAAACAATCCAAAAAAGGGAAGAGACCTAAATAGACATTTCTCCAGAGAAGATATACAGATTGCCAACAAACATATGAAAGGATGCTCAACATCACTAATCATTAGAGAAATGCAAATCAAAACTACAATGAGGTATCACCTCACACCAGTCAGAATGGCCATCAAAAATCTGTAGACAATAAACGCTGGCGAGGGTGTGGAGAAAAGGGAACCCTCTTGCACTGTTGGTGGGAATGCAAATTGATACAGCCACTATGGAGAACAGTATGGAGGTTCCTTAAAAAACTACAAATAGAACTACCATATGACCTAGCAATCCCACTACTGGGCATATACCCTGAGAAAACCATAATTCAAAAAGAGTCATATACCACAGTGTTCATTGCAGTGCCATTTACAATAGCCAGGACATGGAAGCAACCTAAGTGTCCATCAACAGATGAATGGATAAAGAAGATGTGGCACATATATACAATGGAATACTACTCAGCCATAAAAAGGAACAAAACTGAGTTATTTGCAGTGAGGTGGATGGGCCTAGAGTCTGTCTTACAGAATGAAATAAGTCAGAAAGAGAAAAACAAATACTGTATGCTAACACATATATATGGAATCTAAAAAAACAACAAAAAAGGTTATGATGAACCTAGGGGTAGAACAGGAATAAAGATGCAGACGTAGAGAATGGACTTGAGGACACAGGGAGGGGGAAGGGTAACCTGGGACAAAGTGACAGAGTGGCATTGACATATATACACTACCAAATGTAAAATAGATAGCTAGTGGGAACCAACCGCACAGCACAGGGATATCAGCTCAGGGTTTTGTGACCACCTAGAGGGGTGGGATAGGGAAGGTGGGACGGAGACTCAAGAGGGAGGGGATATGGGGATATATGTATGCATATGTACAGCTGACTCACTTTGTGGTACAGCAGCATCTAACACAACCATGTAAAGCAATTATACTCCAATAAAGATGTTAAAAATAAATAAATAAAATAAAATACCCATAGCCAATGAATCACTGAACATAATGGAAGCTCAATGGTAAATTACCAAATTAAAACACAAATAGAAAAATAATGGAAAAAATAGAGAGAACAGAGAACCCAAAAGCTTTGGGGCAATATCAAAAAGTCTAACATAAGTGTAATTGGCATCCCAGAAAGAAGAGAGAGGGAGAGAGAGAATCAGAAGAAATATTTGATGGAATAATGGATAAGGACTTATTGAAACAGTGAAAGAAAGACATTAGACCACAGATCCAAGAAACTGAAAGGATCCCACAGTGACAAAGAGAAAACACACATAGACACATCATATTCTAACTACCTAAAAATGAAAATAAAGAAAGAAACCTTGTAGGCATCAGATACAGATACATGACTAACATAAGAACAGAGATGAGAATCAGGGGACTTCTTGTTGAAAACCATGCAAGGTAACTGCCACAGAGTGAGAGAAAGACTGATCTTGACTGTCGCAGCTGACTACTATCCTCTGAGCTCTGTGTGTCAAGCTGACTCATGGCTCTCACAGAGTGACCACCTTCACCCCTCCTCAAGCACGGAGTGACTCTCCCATGCAGGGCCTCTACTGAGAGGCACATGTGGGCTTTTGCACACTTATTTGATAAGGGAACATTCTGAAACAGTTACAGAAGAAAATGCTGTTGATAATTAAATTTCATTTCCAAGTGCAGTCAAGTCAAAATACATTATATAGTCAGCTGACCTGGGCACCAAAGAATAGACTTTCCAGCAGGAAAAAAAGACAAAATCAGAGTATCCCGGAAGGAGAGGTATTCCAGTCCAGAATACTGAGGTTGGCCTAATGCAGCACATTTCAGACTCCATGGGAAATAAAATCTAGAATGAAATTTTGTGACCTCTCAATGATTAGAGTTTTATTATTGTGGTTTTTAAAAGAAAAGGAAAATAGAATATGGATAATAAAGATTTATTTTTCAGTTCCATTTGCACCCTGCATATTTGTATTCAAACACTTTACACTGAGCCTTTCTACGTTTAAGAAGGAATAATGTAGTGGTTAAGACTCTTCTCAGTCCATGGCTCGCCCTCTTAACAGCTTTGACTTTGGAAATGTTACTTTGACTCTGAGTCTGTTTCTTCATCTTCAGAAATTTATGATGAGGATTAAATATAATTCCAGGGAAGTGATTAGCAAAATGTCTGGCCCCTTATAAACACCCAATAAATTGTAGTTGCCGTTAGCTTAACTATTATTTTTTTGTTTATTACATTATTATTTTCATTATTATTTGATCAGAGCCACTTTTATCTAAGCAAAGGTATAATCTGGTAACTGCTTCTGTTTGCCTTATTCCTTGGGTCTCTCCAAAGACCTGGGCACATTTTTCTGTGGCTTTTCACAGTCACTGCTCATTCTCCTTTCTGAGGTCTGAAAGGTGAGTGCCAGCTCTGACACTGGAAGCTGGACAACTCTGTGCAGACCCAGGGCGTCATGTGCTTTCCCTGCGAAGCAGCCAGAGAGCCTTTCCGTCCCTGCCTTTCCGCCCATGTGTGCTGCTTTTTAGCTTTGCCCATTTTTGAGGATGGGGTACAGTGGATTTGCATGAAGGGATCATATGAGCTTTAACCAAATCAGCACTGCGTAGGGCTATAAAAATATGTCTCAGATTGTTTTGTTTGTGGCAATTATTATCAGGCTGACCTGTTATCTTATTTCCTGGCTTCACTTGCAATGACGTTGTATTTTAGATCCGGGGTTAGCAAACTTTTCTGTAAAGGACTAGATGGCAAATATTTTGTGCTGTGTGGGCTACACACAATCCTGTTTCATATTCTTTTTATTTGTTTTCACCACTCTTTAAAGATTTTTTTTTAAATTCTTAACCTGTGGGCTATACAGAAACAGTCCAGGGGCCCAAACTGACCCAAAGGCTATAGTTTGCTGACCTTTCTTCTACTCTCTTATTTCCTTTGTATTAGACAGTTTGGCATCAAGAAGAATACACACTTAAACTTTTTTCTCTTTGCTTCCATTAAAAGTCAATCTTGTTTTTAGGTTTTCAGGAAACTGGGCTCTTTCAGAGATGTAATTGAAAGAGAAGAGGTATTTCATTGAAATAACTTTTGAAATACATTGTGTATATTTACAGACACTCACACACATATGATCTCTGTACTCCAAGTTAACAAAAATGTCCGAACTTTCTCAGCTGGTTTCCAGGTTTCCATGGGAACACAGGTGAAAACAAAACGTATATCCTAAACAAGTACCAGGCTTTCTGGCTGATGAAACACTTTATGAGTTGACTTTGGGGGGGTGGGAGTTTCATTTCCATCATTGCCTGCCTGGCCACCCCTCCTCCCTCCCCTCTCCTCCTCTCTCCCGCCCCCTCCTTCCTCTCTGTGTGCTCCCTTTGCCACATGTGTTCCCCATGGTCTCCCGTCTTCTGGTCTCTCCCTTTCCTCCCTCCTTCACCCTCTTCTTTATGCTGCCCTCGCTCTGTGAGCCTCTGAGATGAAGTTTAAACATCTGGTTTCCATCTCCCTGCACTGTTTAACTGAAGCCCAGCCGACCCAGATTTCCTGTTCATAAATCATGACTCATCTGGAACACACTCAGGACCACTTTGGGGACTGTTTACTCAGCGTATCTCCTTTTTTAGAAGAACTGCTTCCCTTCCACTTTGTTTCAAGTTGGCTGCCATCTTCTACGTTGGTAAGTTTCTCAATTTTTATTTTTGAAATGTAGACAAAAGGAGAATGAATTCCTTTGATAAGGCATTGAAATAAATTGTATCAAAACTCGAGTTTGGCAGAACATGAGATTTTATGATAATAAAAGTAGTGAAAAATTGGAGGTCCACGTATATTGTGTTAATAAAATAAGATATTTGATATCTTAAACTTTTCAGAAGTAGAGGTGTTCACACATGATCATAGCTATATGCCAGGTGGTGCTTAGAATGTTAACTCATTTAATTCTCACAACATTACCTCAGAACAGGTACTATTAACCTTGTTTTACAGATGAGGAAACGGAGGCCCAGAAAAGTTAAATACCTTGCCCATACATTGAGTAAGTGGCAGTCGTGTGAAGAGACTCCACACAGTCTGGCACCAGAACCTACTTTCTTAGACAGCTGATTCAACTGCTTCTTATTTTCTTCAACTATAGACTTATCCCCATTTCACAGATGGGGAAACCAAGGCACAGAGAAGTTCAGTAAATGAAGCCATTGTAGCTATTTTCAACTTTTTCTAAACATTGTCTCTTTCCTTCGTATTTCTGGTATATTTCAGTGCTGCACTCTCTGTCTGGGTTTACACTAAATTTCCAAGAAGTCTTTTAATTCTTCTCTGTAGAATTAAAGTTTAAAAAACTATTTCCACTTTCATATTTTTCACAGAAACATGTGATGCATAGGTTTCTTTTAACCAACATCTCATAAGAGAAATAAAATGAATGTCAAAATATTTTTACCTAAAAATTGACCAAGTCAATCAGATGTTTCTCCTATGGTCATAATTATTTCAGAGGAAACTAAGAAAATGAAAATGTGAATTAAGGCAAAGGGCAGTGAGTTGTGCTCTAGTTCTTGATTGGGAAGGACTTGGCCATATGTCCATACATAACTTTAAGGGTTATTGGAAAGCAGAGTTTTGGTGTGCATCCAAAGAAGAGGAGACTGGATTTTGCTGAACAGCTTCCAATCTCTATAGAATGTTCTTCCACTAAAATGTAAGTTACTTGAAAACGGCAACTTTCTTTTGTTCACGGTTATATGCACAATGCCTAGGACAATGCCTAGAACATAGTAGACATTCGATAAATTCATTTTAAATGAAGGAAAAATATGAACATAAGCAAATTTGATTTGAATGTAACCTGAGAAGGCTTGGGCTACAGTCCAGGGCATATTTGAGAACAAACTACCCCAGACTCACACCCTGTTTATCTCCCCATGTGTACTTCCCGCAGATAATTAAATTCAGAACTAAGGAGATTCAAAAGCCACAAAGTTGCCCAAGTATGGGCAGTTCCCTTTAGGGGGCCGGACGAATAAAAATCATGATTATCCAAAATTTCTGGCATTAAAGATTTACAAGTGTATACCCCAAAAATAGAAGAGAAAGGAACCTTGGCAATATTTTAAGTACATAGGTCACTAGAAAACTCTCCAGCTTAGCTAAAAGGGTCTTGAGATTTTTCCATCAGTTTCCGGGATTCACCCCCATGTTTCCTGATCTTCCATGCACCCCGGGAATGGATTAGAATGAGTGGTTACACACCACACACACACACACACACACACACACACACACACACACCCCACAGGAAATCTGCCTTTTTCAGTCCACGTCCAGGGCAACATCTCAGCCCAGGGCTGGGCTCCTTCCTGGGGTCTCAAGGAGAGAATCTGGCCCCTTGGCCTCTCTTTCTTTGGAGGCTGCTAGCATTCCTTGGCCCATGGCCCCTCCCTCCACCTTCAAAGCCAGCCACACAGTATCGCTCTGACCTGTTTCCATTATCATGCTTCACTCTCTGATTATGATCCCCGGCCTCCCTCTTCCACTTTTAAGGACCCTTGCGATTATATTGGGCCCACTGGGATAATCCAAAATACTCTCCCTATCTGCTGTTTAGCAAACTTAGTTCCATCCGCATCTCAATTCCCCTTCGCCATGTAATGGAGCATAGTCACGGGTTCCAGGGATTAGGACGTAGACATCCTTGGGGGTCCATCATTCTATCTGCATCAAGGTTGCACAGCTAACAAATAGAAGAGTTTGCATTCAAATACGAGTCCAATTACAAAACTCATAGTCATAACCATGACGTTCTCCAGCCTCTCATCTGGTTACCATGCTGCTGTTTCTGCCCCTTGAATGACTTCTTGGGACACTTCAAGCCTGCATCCAAGACGTCTTCATTCTTCAAAGCTCAGCGTGACTTTCATCTCTGCCGTGGAGCATTTCCTGAGCAAACTCTCCCAGTGAGCACCAAAGCCATGGTCAAACCCCCATCTGTAATCTTCCCTTCCAAGTGTTTGCAGAGCCTGGGATAACTGGAACTCAGCCTTACGCAGGCCACTTCATCTTCTACCACCTACCCATCTGGTTTTAAACCTTAGGAGTAAAAAGGACGAGAATAACCTTTCTTCTATAGGAAAGCTTTTCACATATATGCAGGAAATAACCAATGACCTCTCACCCCACGTCTTCTCTTTGCCACGTAGAAGAGCTCTGTTTCCTCCAGGCATCCTCACAGGCCAGGGACTGGTACCACCTCCACACCGTGGGCATTCTCTCCTGCACATACAAGTTTACCAGTGGGCTCCTTATGGAGTAGCAATTCCTTTGGTGTGGTCTAACCAGACGTCCACTTAGACACCATATTTCTATAAACTCATGTGAGATCAAACTAGCTATTCAGTGGGTATTTCATAGTGTTTACTCAGATTTAAGTGATAGTAACATTGATTAGAGTCCTTCAGATACTTGCAACATGCTATTACTATTATTCCTTTATCCTATATTGGAAGGAAGTTTATTTGTGTGATTTGGATGAGCAGATCCAAACAGAAGTATTCACATGTATGCCTATTAAAGTGGATTTTTACAGATTCAGCCCCCTTCAGTCAAGGTCTCCCTCCCAGTTTCACGCTACCTATAAATGTAAAAATAGTGACTTCTGTTTCCATCCATGGCACTGATAAAAATGCTCAATAGTCTAGAATTGGAGAGAGTTCTACAACACAAAGACCAAAAACCTTTGGGTGACTGAGTCAACAGCTCTTTTGGACACCATTAGCCAGCTAGTAATTCACCTCATTATCCCAGACTCCACCCCATATTTCTTCAGCATGTCCACAAGAAGATCATAAAAACTGGTCAAATACCTTGACAAGGAAGAGATGATTCACTATGCTGACAACATTTCCCAGCTAAACTCTTATGAAAGAAAGAAATGAGGTCTGGGTAGTGGACCCTGTACATCGAGTAGCTATTTTCCCCAGATCTTCCAGTGAATGAAATGCAGTTGTAGAAATATTTTCAAACCAGTCACCTTACACAAAATTACAAGTATCTTTTTTTTAATATTGTGGAAATTATAGAATCAAAGAGCAGAACCATATAACCAAGTCTCCCTTCGATGCCTTTGGACATGTCAGTGTTCTGTCAATGAAACGAACGTAGTATCTGCTGTGCCTGTCTCCCTGGGCTGTGGTGACTATCAATTTAGCCAAGATAATGAACCTGCACTGTGAAAGCCACAGCACTATGCATTTAAGGTGACCTTGACATCATCCGAGAACACCTTTCACGGCCCTGCCTCATTACCCTCAACCAGCTTGGGAACGCCATACGTATGGGTGCAATCTCAGGTGAATTGTAGTAGCAATAAGTTCCTTAAAAATGCACCTACGGGCTTCCCTGGTGGCGCAGTGGTTGAGAGTCCGCCTGCCGATGCAGGGGACACGGGTTTGTGCCCTGGTCCAGGAAGATCCCACATGCCGCGGAGCGGCTCGGCCCGTGAGCCATGGTCGCTGAGGCTGCACGTCTGGAGCCTGTGCTCCGCAACGGGAGAGGCCACAACAGTGAGAGGCCTGCGTACCACAAAAAAAAAAAAAAAAATGCACCTACTACAGATGGACAGTTTGGGAGTTAAGAACAATTCATGTATTTTATGTTTTATTATATGAATTGCTCTTAACTTCCAAACTGTTCATATGTAGTAGGTGCAGCTTTAAGGAACTTATTGAAACTAGAACTACTGTATATAAAATAGATAAACAACAAGGACACAGGGAACTCTATTCAATATCTTGTAATAACCTAAATGGATAAGAATTTGAAAAAGAATATATATATATATATATATATATATATATCTGAATCACTTTGCTCTACACGTGAAACTAACACAACATTGTAAATTAACTATACATCAATTTAAAAAATACAATTCATATAGCCAAAAACTTTAATAGTACTAATCCCAAGAGAAAGGTAATCCTTTTAATAGAACAATTTCTAATTCACAACCAAATTTGTATTTGTGAAAGTGCTTAAGCCGTAGTTGTGGCATCCTTGGGTTGGTTTGTCCAAAGAAAAGAGTTAGCCAATCACATTGAAAGGATACCTTTCATACATGTGTGGTCACACCTGCTAGTTTAGCGCCATTCAATAACCAGAGAGATGACCAACACAGAGGATGAGGGTGTGTTTTCTCCAACTCTCATCTAAACACACAGAGCAGGGACCTGAGGTGTGTGAAATGCGGTGAAACAAACATAATAGGCAAAAGACCAGCACTCTTCATTCATCAAGTGTGTGACCTTGACGGGGCCACTCCAAGTCTCAGAACTTAATTTCCTCATCTGTAAAATGGGTTCATTGTGCATTCTCCACACTGCACCTTCTTTATAGAGCTTTTGTGAGGGTTAAGTGAAATAATGTATATGAAATTGCCAACCCCAACGCCAGGCTAGACCACAGGATTTTCCAAGACTAACACGGCAACAGATGTTTTCCTTGAGATGAATCATGGCTAATTCATACAAGACCAACTTCCACAGACGACTTCCACAGATGAACATTGGCTTTGATCTCCAGCTTAACATTCATTGTGGTGTCAGAGCTTTCAGTCAATATACCAAAATCCCAGCATATCCACTTTGGGCTAAAATAAAACCTTGTATGTTGTATAAGCACTTCCGAATAAACTGACCTTGTCTGCATTTGCAATAACAAAATCCCAAATGTAAGAAGTCACTTAAAAGTAGGGAGCAGTGAGACCATTCACTCTTAACTAAGATATGAAATAACAGAAATGCAGAGTAGCTTGTAGCTTCAGTGGTAATATTTGTAATACCTTTTTGAGTTGTATTTATTTCTCTATTTATTTTTTTTAATTTTTTATCGGAGTAGAGTTGATTTACAATGCTGTGTTAGTTTCAGGTATACAGCAAAGTGAATCAGTTATACATATACATATATCCACTGTTTTGTGGATTCTTTTCCCGTATAGGTCATTACAGAGCACTGAGAAGAGTTCCCTGTGCTGTACAGCAGGTTCTTATTAATTATCCATTTTATATATAGTAGTGTGTATAATATCTTTTGATAACAAAGAAAAATAGTGTTCTGTAGTAGAATAGTAAATACTAAAGATTTAAAACAAAAAAATATATATTGATCTGTGCAATTTACTAAGAACATTCCACACACCTTAGCTCAGTGAACCCCTTCTGAAGATGAGAGAACGGAAGCTTAGAGAGGTTAGGAAGCTTCCTCAGTTCTACACAGATGTTCAGTGCTCAAGCCGAAACCCGAATCCAATCGGTTCCACTCCAAAGCCCGTGCCTTTTCTCTCTGACAGCAGATACTTGCCTGTACGCCAAGCTGCCTCCAAGCTCTTAAGTCACCTCTTGCCACTTTCTTCCCTATTACTTGATAAAAGCAATGTCCACGTATTGAGGTTTGGGGAAGGTGCTCTGGCTTATACACGAGTTAACTTGAATTTTATGCTATAACTGAAGCAGCCTGTCAAACATACATTGTACATCTGCTTCAATCATTAAAGAAAAGGGTGCAGTGACCAGAAGTGAAGAATGTCCGTGTTAAAAATAAAGATTAAATGCCTCCCTTCCTGGGACGCCGATGCTGGTCCTCCTTCGATAATAAGACTCCCTTCCCAGGGCCAAGGCCATGCTGACTCTCTGTGTACATGCTGGTCTGTTTTTTTGAAACCTTGAAGAAATGTATCCCTGACATTGTTTTTTCTTTCTTTTTTTTCATATTCTTTTCCATTATGGTTTATCACAGGATATTGGCTATATAGTTCCCTGTGCTATACAGTAGGACCTTGTTGTTTATTCATTCTCTATGTAATAGTTTGCATCTGCTCATCCCAAACTCCCAATCCATCCCTCCCCCGCCCCCCTCCCCCTTGGCAACCACAAGCCTGTCCTCTAGGTCTGTGAGTCTGTGTCATAGATAAGTTCATTTGTGTCTTATTTTAGATTCCACTTACAAGTGATATCATATGGTATTTGTTTTTCTCTTTCTGACTTAGTATGATAATCTCTAGGTCCTTCCAGGTAGCTGCAAATGACATTCTTTCTTTCTTTTTTAATGGCTGAGTAGTATTCCATTGTATGTATATGTGTCTGTGTGTGTCTGTGTGTGTCTGTGTGTGTGTGTGTGTGCCACATCTTCTTTATCCATTCATCTGTCAGTGGACATTTAGGTGGTTCCCTGACTTGTCTGACGCTCTCTGTTCTGACAAGGTATGCAACTATGCTGAAAACCGTACTCTTCCAGAACAGCTCCTCAGCGTTATCTGGGAGGCTGGCTTCTGGGCTGTAGTCCTCAGCTTGGCTCAGATAAAAAAACACTGCCCTACTTTTATTATAGACAGCTTCCAATTATTTTCATCGACTTTTACTGAAAATGCCTCCCTGAGCTCTCTCCACTGATGTTTCCCTGTCTGATTACGATGAAGAGTACTCGGACGCGAGAGATGAGGATACCGGTCACACAGGCTGTGGAGTTAGGGGGGAATAGGACATGGCTGGGGGAAGCCAGGAAGCCCCATGGCTCGTGTCCAAATGGGAAAAATGCATTCAGAGGTACCCAAATGAGGCAAATGAGGCTACCAAGGAAGAGCCATCAGGTTGTTTCGCATGTGGGTCCGCTCACATCCCGAACAGGAGGATCTCGAGCTCCTTGTGCACTGGGCTCAGGTCATCTGCAGCCAGGGTCTGGAGCAGAGGAACCAAGACCCAGTGCTCCTGGAGGGGGCGGGGTCAGGCAGGAGTCAAGACCTCAGCCAAGACAGGGGTTGAGGCTGAGCTCCAGACTCGGGGTGAATGGCAACATCAGGCAGGGAAACAGAGCGGGGGCTGCGGCCACGCCAAGTGCATCTCACTAGGGGCTGGGGAAGCGGGCATAGGATACCAGGCAGAAGAATAAGTCAGGATCCTGCCAGGTTAGGAGGCAAGGATGCTGACGTAGTCCCTGCCCTGGTCAGAACTGGCCCAGGAAGCATGAGAACTGATCCACCCAAGGGAGGAGGTCAAAGTGAGCCCAGCTAGGAAGGGTCAAGAAAGAAGGAACTCAGAGCTCATCCAACCTGCATCACCCTCTTCACCTCTGCCCTGTGACCACTGTCAGTCTGGTCTCTGCCACCACGGAAATGTACAGGCCATGAAAGGACATTGGTGATGGGCAGAGGGAGGATGAGATCAGGGTGGGGCAGATGAGTCACTCACTTTGGTCACAAAATTTAAGGGAGCACCAAAAACCTCAGCAATCAAGATAAATAATATTTAAAAACAAAATAAATGCAAGAAAATCCATGATGAACAATATATGAAAATATCAAATAAAACAGAATCTTCCAAGAGAAACACACAGGGAAGAAACGAAAATCCCCTACTTTCCTGAAACCAGGGACAGTACTGCAGTGAGCCTTTCCTTCCTGCTTTTAAGTATGTTTATTTGCATTTTCAAAGGGAGTCATGGCTCTACCCTTAATCTGATCCTTCAAGGTTGCATTTTAATCAGGATCTATCACTGGAAATTGTTCTCAGTTTCGTAGTTTACTAGTTGAGCTTAAGTAGCAATTGATGCTTCCAAGCAGCAAATTAACTACAGCCACCATATTTCCTACTCATGCAATGTGTCCACGCAGGGAACTCTCCTAACCCTAGCCCTTGGGATCCAGGCTGATGGAGACCCATGTTGTATTTACTTCCTCAATTGTAGAGGCAGGAAAAAGGAGTCAGGCCATCGCGCCCTCTTCCAACTTCTGTTTCAAAGTGAGCTTGCCGATTCCACCCACCTTATCGTTGGCCAAAGCCAATGACGTGGCGACTCCCAGCCTACAAGTGTCAAAGGAGGTCAACTGTACCATGGCTTGTGATGGGCTTTCGTGACATCACAGCCACCCTCTGGCCAACCGGGACAGTGGGAAATTCTTGCCCCTTTTGGCCACCATGGAGGAAGGTGGGCACCAGGTTTGTTGTTCCAACAGCAAAGAAAGAAATGACTGTCTGGAAGAGCAGAGAATGCTGGGCAGTCAACAAACAACAACCATGCACTGCAGTAAGCTGTTCAGCTACGCACTGTCCATGCACCCTCAACAGGGGCCTCCTCCAAAGAACAACACTCCCAGTTAACGTCTTCCTATTTGGATGTCATTTGGTTTGGGGTTTTGGTTTTTCTGTTTGTTTTTAATTAGTAGACTTTATTTTTTAGAGCAGTTTTAGGTTTATAAAAAAATTGAGCAGAAAATATTGGAGAGAATTCTCTTGGATCCCTTCCTAAACACACACACACACACACACACACACACACACACTTCCCTTATTATTAACATGTTGCATTACTATGGTGCATTTGTTATAATGATGAATTCAGTTGGTTGAGGTTCTTAGCCAGGGAAGAGCCTTAATTATCTTGGCTGAGGAGTCTGAGCCCTTGGTGGTCCTGCCTCCATGGAAGAGAATCATCTTCAATGGACCTCAGTCACTGTACGTGGCAGTTCAATGAGGCACAGCAGAACATCCCGCGGGCTGCATCCATACTCCTCTCCACCTAATTTGTAGCAAGCAGCTTTTTAACCTTGAGGGTCAGGATCAATCACGTAGGCACTGTAACCCTTCTTTGCTTTAATCCAGTAGCATGAGGAGTCCTGAATGGCCAAGTGGCAGCACTATTTCCTACTCAGTGGATGTACCATTATTGAAAGAATGGAAATCTTACCCAGTCCTTCCTAGGGTACTGAAATCTCTAACCCAGAATATCCCAGAGTCATGTAACACAAAGGAAAAAAAGGTAGTCGGGTTATCGGGGATACTTGTGGGAAATTGCACATCCCTTTTCACGTCATTGTTCTTAGATTCATAGTTATTAACTGCAGAAGAAACAGCAGCACATATTGGTCTCTGGCTAAGAGAATTTAACACAGGCTGAAGGTCAGCTGTTCAAAATCACAAGCCAGGACAGATCTGATCTTCAGTAAGACATTTCTTTTAATCATTAGGTTGATTGCATATATTCTGGTTCTCCTCTCCTTCCCGAAACCTAGTAGGAAGGTCCTTCCTCACACCCTGGGAGTCAAGTTTAACCTTGTAACTTGATTTGATCAATGACATATAATGGGAAGAGATAACTCATGCCAGAGTGTGAGTTGCCTTTTCTTTTTTTTTCCTACCTCGGTAACTGTAGACGCATTTGCCAAGATGAAACCTCTGTCAGCCTAAGTCCAGGTTGAGTTGAACCTGAAATGTGAGTGAGAAATAAACCATTGTTGTGTTTGGGCTTGTTGATTATGTCACCATAACCTAACCCATTCTAATTGACTCACCATTTCTTCTCTAAAGGCCAGTTGTTATGGGCCATGGGGTACATGATGAAAGTAGTGAAACTTCATTTGCTATAAAGAGATTCCCTTAATTTTTTTATTATTATTATCTTTTTCAGAGGGGGGCATGCTACATGGCTTGTGGGATCTTAGTTCCCTGACCAGGGATTGAACCCGTGGCCGCTGCAGTGGCAGCACGGAGCCCTAACCACTGGACCGCCAGGGAATTCCCAAGAGCTCCCCTTTAGAAGCAAGCCTGTGTGGCATCCTGTGACAATGAATAAGGTATTTGATAAGCCCATGGATGGTGGTGCTGGCAGAGCATGGTAACCAGGAAAAGCAAACCCAAATTCAGAGCAAGTGTCTGTTCCTAGTAGGACAAATCACTGCTCCCTTGTGGTGGAGCGAGACCAGTGCTGTCAACCCTCATGGAGTTGTTGGTTGGTCCCTCAAGATGCCACATCAGGAGATCGGGGTCAGCCTTCCTTGGCTGGCAAGTAGACCACACCACAACAGCAATGGCCAGACTTGATGAAGTGGAACCCACACCACGGTTTCCACACGTAGGCTTTATCACAAGCGCCAGGGCCACTTGGTTTGTTCAGCCATTGATCGCTGGAGGAAAGAAGCTAACGAAGACGCCCCAGGGTCTTTGGGTGGGCTTTCAGACAGGATGTGAATAGTCTGAGCTTCTGGGCTCATCTCAAAAGGTCCAACCTTTTTCTCCAGGTGTCGTTGTCTCTAATCCTCCAGGCATGCTCATTTTGAAGATGATGACTCTCACACTATGGTCCATGGATCAGTGTAGAGCCTCATCTTTTGCCATGTCTCCCCTCTGGTTACCACGAAAGAAGTAAATGTGAAGAGGACGTGGTACCTAGCACACGACTGCTGGTGGTTACCTTCCTCCCTGCTAGGGTGACTTCATGCTAAGTGGATAAGGGAATGGTTCAGAGTTCTGCCTGTAGGAAGGTTTCCCTTCTCTGCTGAGGACACCCCAAATAAGAGCTTAACACAGCATCCACCCACTGTCACATGGCATTGACACATCTTGCAGAAACATCTATACACCATGTTCTATTTTTCTTCTCTGTAAACTGTTATCGGTGCAGGTTGAAGAGGTGGTGCCGTTGTAGCAGAAGTAGGAACATGAGCTACTTGCTCACACCAAGGTCCAGTGTCTGCAGACCTGCTTGTGCTGACCCAAATATTCCACTGAATGATGGAGTGATGCTGAGCACATCTGACTAGGTGGGTGGCTAGGTAGGCTGGGAAACAGCTGGTTCATGACTGGGGACCTAGGTGGCATTGTCACCTTGCACTTACTACTATGACAGGAGCTGTTTCCAAAGGAGAGTCTTTACATCGTCAAGGGGATGGGGATGCCTCCAATCTCCATGGGATTCTGTGGTGACTCCATCCCCTGGGGGGTTGTCACTGGCTCTTCACAGCTCCCTCATGTCCACGGAGCGTTTGGGGAGGACAGGCTATGTTGGACCAAAGACACATGTAAGGGCCTCACAGCTGGTCCCCATATGCTGGTTCCATGTGTCTGTCTTATGATAAACTCAAAAGTCTTTAAAGAAAATAAGCGAATAGCAGTAAAAATAAATTTAAAAGATCCAAGGCCTGAAGTTTACAAAGTAAATTTTGGAAGAAATGGAAAGAGTAAATAAACAACCTAAAAAGCTTTTACATTTGAAAAGGAAAAATGAAGTAGCATAAACTGAGATCATGAACAACAAAGATGCTATTAAAAAGGATTAAAACATGACACAAAGTTTTGAAATGATTCAAGAGGATTAAAATAAAAATAATTGAAAGATGGAGGATTAGGGAATAAAGCTGAAAAGGGCAGAAAGACAGTAAGGAAATAAGATGGCAATTCAAACTCGAATGCTTTACTTGACAAAGATGAACCCACTGAAGGACCCTTCAAATGGTCTACATGGACCCTCTGACCTCCAGTTTAGAGGGGAGACCAGGCAATGTCCTCAAGTTGGCATCCAATCAAACACTTTGGCTCCCTGCCTTTGAATAAGCAAGGGTTTGGAAGCTGGAAGCCTTGGTGGTTGAGGCAGTTTTGCCCTCAGTGGGACATTGGCACATAGCCTCATGTGTCCCAAGAGATGTCCTAATAGCCTTCACTGCCAAGCAGCCAGCATGCACACATTCATTCTCCATTCCATGCATACGCGTTGAGTAAGAGGTCCTGTGGGTCACGAGGGACACACACATGAACTAATCCAAACCCTCACTCCCAAAGACTCTTGGAATGATTAGGAACAAGAGTTATACACAAACATTCCTGGAACCCAAATGTCTGCTTTCTTCACCCCTACTGACCTCCGACCTTGAGCTTTTCCCATCTGCATGGGAAAAGGGTCTTTGCTTTGGGTCCACACCAACTTTGAACTGATATTCCTATGTTATAGTTTTACTCAAATGCTTTTGGCTCAGAAGAGGCAATGCATTACATACAGAGCATTTCACTGAAAAAGTCAGACACCTGCTCACCAGATCTCTTTCCTGGTACCCGACCACTGGGTGCTTCCTGACTGTCACAGGTCAGGGACACCAGACCTGTATCTGAGGTGGAGACTTGCCGGCAGAAAGGTTATTTATTGGGACATGCTCTGAGGATCCACTCTGCCATCTCTGAGAGTGGTTCACAGTTATTAGGACGGAGGAGACTGCGGTGAAGACAGTGATAAAGAGGTGGGCAGATGACAACAAATCAGATGGAAGGGAGGCGTTCTCGTGAGGTTGGGGGCAGGGCAGTAACAGCCCCGGGAGGTGGTGATGGGGAGCAAAGACAGCAAACTCATCCTCCGGCACCGGCATCAATGGGATTCAAAAAGAAAAAAAAAAACCCTTGAAAGAATGGAAGCAGAGAGCATTCCCCAGAGCAGAAAACCAGTTTTCAAGTAAGGCGAATAGGAGCAAACAAAAAAATCACTCTGAAAACTTTATTGACGCTCCAAGGGGAGTTTGCTGACGGTAGCCATGATTCAGGAGACATGGGGGAAGGTTTGGGAAGCAGGGAGGGAGGAGACTGTGCGCAGTGATGAATGAGAAAATCTCTCATGAACAAGCGATAAGATACAGCCTCACACTAGCTAGTCCGGAGCTCCTTCAGAAAGGCTTCTGGGCTGCTTGTGAAACTTACAAGCAGCCACGCTCCTGCATGTTTCAACCAAGTAAGGCACTCTTCCAGACCCTACCAAAAGGAAAAGAAACCAAAACGCTGAGGTGTCAGAGTCAAGAAACAGAAGATGGACGAGGCACCACTTCTGCCATGCCCTGCATTAAGCAAAGAGGAAGATGTGCTCCTGGTCTGGGCATCCTGCCAGGAGAGGGGTGAGGCTGGGCAGCCACGTGATGCCATGGTGCTACTGCTGCTGTGGCCCCATTTCCAGAGGACTCTCTTTCTCCACATGCAGGCCACTTAGAGCTGGGGTCAGACACTTGGTTCTTGGGCCCAAGGATGACCGAGATGCTGAGCAACCTAAGGCCTCTGTTCACGACCCCTGGGTTTTCCCTGGCTACAGAACCTTGGTGAGCTGCCTCTCAACTTCAGTTTGTGGTACCTGTGATGTCTGTGCCACGGCAGGACATCTCTGAGCCAGCCATTCTTAAGCCTCTGACTGCCTAATGCAACGATCAAAACCACTTTGCTTCTACTGGTTAACAGTTGGTCTGGGGGTTTTGCCCTTTGCTGTGGTTCCTTGAGTGAGATATGGCTTCTGACCCTGGGGCTGGGGGGATCAGGTCACAGAGCAGTTGTCACAGAAGGGGCCCAGGGCCTGGGCAGATGGCCAAGCAGCATCTAACACACAGTTTTATAACCTGAAATAGAGATTTCATTTATAAGTATGGTAGCAAAGATGAAGTTTATAAGGGAAAATAAAGATAGATATGAGTTCAGAAAAGTGTAGAGCCTCATAAATAAAAGGAAAATGGTGAGTACTTTAAAAATTGGCAATATCTGTGCAAGTCACTTAATAAGTAAAGAAATCTTTCAAATAGAACAATAAATAGGCCAAAAGGAAAACAGGCAAAGAGGACAAGAAGTCAAGACAGACTTTCAGACCATGTTGAATTCAAAAGCCAATTTGTCCACTAGCAGCTGTGTGGCTAAGGGTGATCACAAAACCTCTCTGAGCCTCCATTGCGCTGCCTACAAAATGAAGAGCTGTTAATAGGCTCCTTTCCTACCTCCCTGCTCCCCTTGACATAAGCCTAACAGTTCTCAACAACAGAAAGTGGGAGGAGATTGTCCAGCTGTGCTGTGATATAATCGTGTCATTTCCCTGCTTACATTTCAAGACAGTGTCCTCTGAAGGCAGAGGTATTAAACACACACTCTTTTGAGTGACAGCAGGGCCCTTGAAGACTTACTAGCTGGCTTTCAGTCCAGCCTCATCTCTACCATCTCAGGAAGGTCCAGCAATAACAAAGTTCACGTCCCCTGAACACTTACTTCTCTTCAAAGCCATCAAGTGTTTGCACACGCTCCCGGACACACAGCGTTCTTACCTCCATTGGAACAAATATCTTGTATCTTCTCTGTACATTGGCCTCTAAATGCTATTTAAGAGCCAGGGCCAAGGTGTTTCTTTTTCTCGTCCTACCGCCCTTCTCAGGGCCCGATGGCGGCGGTGTGTCCATTGCGTGCATGCCTTTATCAAAGCTCTTGCCCACAGGGAACTCTACTCAGTGCTCTGTGGTGACCTCAATGGGAAGGAAACCCAAAACAGAGGGGATATATGTATACATATAACTGATTCACTTTGCTGTACAGTTAAAAAAAAAAAAAGGTTTTGCCATATTGCACTGAGAATATTTTGTTTTTAATTTTTATTTGGGTATAGTTGATTTATGTTAGTTATGTTTAACAAACTAATGTTGTGTTAGTTTCAGGTGTACAGGACAGTGAATCTGTTATACATAAACATATACCCACTCTTTCTTAGATTCTTTTCCCAAATAGGCCATTACAGAATATTGAGTAGAGTTCCCTGTGCTGTACAGTAGGTCCTTATTAGTTATCTAATTTATATACAGTAGTGTGTATGTGTCAATCCCAATCTCCCAATTTATCCCTCCCCGCCCTTACCGCCCGTAACCATAAGTTTATTTTCTACGTCTGTAACTCTACTTCTGCTTTGTAGATAAGTTCATTTGCACTGCGATTATTGTGTGCATGTCTGTCTCCCCTACGTGACCAGACAGAAGACGACTCCAGCATTTCCACTGCTGTCAACACAGAGTCCAGCTGAGCGATGCACACACAGCCCCAGCCCTGAGGGTCTGACAGCACGCACCAAAACAGTTGTCAGACTCACACGTACCCCCATGCACGCCAGCATGACTGTTCTTAGAGCTGTTTGGATTTTGTAATTACTAGGTATGATGATGACCAAAAGGGGAAAAATCCCCAAGGCTGGAGTGAGAAGGAGGGGCAGGTCTGAGCTTCCCTTCCAGAAGCTTCTTCCTCCAGGCACTTCGTTTATGATAACATCTTAAGCATTTGGCTCATGTGACAGGTCAGCCTCCTCTTTCCTCGCGACCCTGAATGCCCTCCAGGACACTCCCTGCATTGTATCATGTACTCTGTTTGTTCTCTGTGAAAACAGCCTTGCTGAACATAAGGAATCGTCAGACAATTCTGACAGCTCTCACAGTCGGGCACGCATTTACCATTAGACCTGCAGACCTTGTCATCTGCTCTGTCCTCCTGTTGGGGTCACATCCAATGATTCTGAGGTCAAGTTGGGGTGTATTTCCAAGCCACAGCTCAACGTTTTGCATAGTCATATACAGCAGAACAGACACAGCAACAATGAATTTTAACTCAGTGCCTCTAAACAGGAGATTGCAAAGTGTTGGCCCGAGTTGACTTGGTATAGCAGTGTATTAAAGCTATAAACCTGAATGCCCGTAAGGTGGACATCCCCCCCTCCACACCCCAAGCCCTAGCAGTCCCTCCCCTGGCCTTGCTCACCTATGAAACCTGCCAGGCCTTGAAGGTATGTGTGTCCATGAGGCCACCCACCCCACATACTGAATGAGCTCCAAACAAATATGGGGGCTGGGACTGAGGGTAGGTCTCTGATGCATCACGGTGGCTGCTTTGGCTGCTTTGAAAGGACACCTCTCCTCCGCACTGTCCCATTCTGTCCACTTTGAAGGGTGGGGACCCCAGGGCCCAGAAGCCTAGGAAGGCGTGAACCTCACTGTCACGGCGATTACAAGAGGGCGTGGCCTGAGAGCCCCATGCTGGTGAAGCTCTTCTCTGAAAAGCAAAAATTAATTTGAGGTGGGGTTGGAGTAGCAGCTTCTGCCAAACAAGGGAATCACAGAGTCCCAGCGAGACCCAGCAGCAGTTCTTATATTTTCACAGCAGCTGAGAATGGCTGTCGCAGCGAAGCCTGCTTCACCCCGCCTGCTATTTTTAGCCTCCTCTCTGCCACGCTGGCGAGGCCGTGCTGCCACATGGCAGGGAATGGGATCCATGTGTGCAGACTGGACCACTTCCAGCGGCCGAGTGTTCCCTTAAAAGGCATGAGAATGTCAAATCCGACGGCTACAGGGACAGGAGCGTGGACTCCAAGCGGACGGCGAATTTCCATCTCAGAGAGCTCTTTGGGGACCAGGAAACTAACAAGAGCCTGCGTGTCAGCATCCTTTCAGTGAAGACGGGTTTTCATTTTGAAACTGAAATCAGGATGAGAATTTGAGCTGATATATGTTGCATTCTGGTCGTCCAAGGAAAGACTGCCCCTGTGTGATTCATTTGTGGCAGGGACTTGAGAACCGCCCATATAAATTCCCTTCAGACATTTACTACACAAATCAAAGCTGTTTGGCCATTTGGTTAGAGTTGGATGCTAAACAGACCCAGTCTCAGCTCAAGCCTTTCCCAGGGCAATTCCACAGAAGGAAACAGTTTTCTGAATATATTCTAATATAGAATAAAATGAATAGAATAAAGTAGAAGACAATAGAACAGAATTAGAATATATTCTAATTTAGGACCTTTATTCTGAATAGTATAAAGCGTGCATAAGTTTTTGTTTCTGGAAATGATTAATACTTATTTTTATTATCCTGAAGTGTGTCTTATCATGAGTAGCATAAATTCCCTTGATGAGGTGGGAAATCTAACAAACTATTTATTGTATATAAATAAGGGCCAAACACTCTAACACCGAATCCCTCTTTTGCCTCACTAAAGTAGAGAAAAACAACGATGGAGAAATGTTTGAAGTCTTTTTTCACCTACTGTTTTCCAAGCATTGCCATGGGTCACGAGCATTAGGTCTGGTGCAGGGATGGGTTAAGGCCACCAGAAAAGTTCAGAAGGTGGGGAATTAGGCGTGGGGCACGGACCACTGACATCCACGTTGAGAGATGCAGCGAAGCAGCTGCCTTGCTGATACAGTTAAGTTGACAGTCATGACTTTTCCTGGGCCACAGTGAGGGAACCACAATAGACAGGAAATGTCAGTAAGCACCATTAGTCCAAGTGCTTTCTTTAACGAAAACTATATAGCTTTGTTTCTGCTGTTCTATTTTGCTTTGGAAACTATCAGGAGTTAATTTAGAAGAATAAAGATTACGGCATTGGGTGAAGTACACACGGTTTGTTAAATGGCACATTGCTATGTCGTGGACACACACTCACAAACCTACACACGCACAGCAATGAATACATTCAGCCCCCATCCCCCTGACCAGAGCCCCACTGACCTTCACGTCATGGGCCTAAGGGAAGTGGGCTTGTTTGTCTGGGAGTAATGTCAGTCATCTTGCAAATGATTGGCTCAAGGAAGGCCACCTCAGCCAATTCTAAACATTGGAATTCGGGGGGTGGGAGCTGCTGGGAAACATGCTGTCACTCCCGAGAGAGCCACAGAAAGAGACGGTCTTCCTTTTCCATTAAATATTGCCATGTCCAAGTGAGGGGACCATCTCATTACCAACCTGAGGGCGGGGCCCACACTGAAAATAGCACAGAGAGATGAAGAGCACCTGGTCTTTGATGACATCATTCAACCACCTAATTGACTGACCCTACAGCCCATGCTCTGGATTTCCTGTGAGGTGGGGATAAAAAATATCTTGATAGGCAAAGCTCATATGATGTGGGGATTCTCTTCCTGGCTACTGAGGCCACCTAATACGCATGTCAACAGCTGCACGGATCTTCTCAAGATTTCCCCTGCCCTCATTTCAGCAGCATTCAACACAGATGAACATGCCTATTTTCTTGAAATAGTTGCTTTTCATACTTTCCAAGATACCATATTCTCTCCTGGTTCTCTTCTATTTGTTCCAGATGTTCCTTCTCAGACTCTGCCTGGGCCCCTCTCCTCTGCTCACCATCTAACTGTCAGTGTGCTGAAAGGTCTATTCTAACCTCCTTTCCCTTCTCTATGTACACTCGCAAGCTGGGTTATCTCCTTTGGACCCGTGGCTTAGAATATCCTATGCGCTCCCGAAGTGCCAGCTTTATACCCTTAGCCCCAGTCACTGCGCTGAACTTCAACTGCCTTCTTGACATTTTGACTCAGAAGTTCAACTGGCATCCCAAATTATGATGCATGTGAGGGAAACCACCCGTTTCTAAAAAGAAGCAAATGGCACACCCAAAACACCATTTCTCCCTCATTTGCCCTCATCACAGTAAAAGGCATCTCATCAACCATTTAACACCCTTTCCTTCCCCGTGTGTCTAATTCGTAAGCAAGTCTTATTGACTCTGCTCCCAAAATAAGTCCAAACCTACCCTCTCTTCTCCACGTCCTCTGTCTTCTCCAACCAGGGCTGCAATTCTGAATCACCCCTCCCCGGTGTGCTCCAGGCCCACTAGCCACCTTGCTCGTTCTCCAACATGCCAGACTCAATGTGTCAGACTCAGAAGACCCAGCTCTACTCCAAACCCAGAACCCTCCTCCCTCAGGTCTCCCTGTGCCTGGCTCCCTCTTGCCTTTGGGGTTTTAACTTATAAATCAACTCTTCAGGGGGCAGAATCAAGACGGCATACTAGGAGGATGTGGAATTCACGTCTCCTCACAACTAAGGCACTTACCAGGCACCAGTGGGGGACCATGGACGCCTAAGGGAATGGGAAGAACCCCCAGCGACCAGCTTGAGAGATCTTGTTCCCAGGCTGGAGGTCGGGCCCAAGATCCTGTGGTGGGAGCTCTGAATCTAAACCGCTGGACTAACAGAGAACCTCAGACCCCAGAGAATATCAATCGGAATGATTCATCCCAGAGGTCCTCATCTCAGCACCAAGACCCAGCTCTATCCAACTGCCTGCAAACTCCAGTGATGGATGTCTCAGGCCAACCAGTAAGACAGGAATATAACACCACCCATCAAAAAAAAAAAAAGAAACAACAAAAAAGTATATTACAGGCAAAGGAGCAAGGTAAAAACCTACAAGACTAAATAAATGAAGATGAAATAGGCAACCTGCCTGAAAAAGAATTCAGAGTAATGATAGTAAAGATGATCCAAAATCTCAGAAACAGAATGGAGAATATACAAGAAACATTTAACAAGGATCTAGAAGAACTAAAGAGCAAACAAACAGTGATGAACAACACACTTACTGAAATTAAAAATACTCTAGAAGGAATCAATAACAGAATAACTGAGGCAGAAGAATGGATAAGAGAGCTGGAAGATAAAATGGTGGATATAACTGCCAGGGAGCAGAATAAGAAAAAAGAATGAAAAGAATTGAGAACAGTCTCAGAGACCTCTGGGACAACATTAACTGCACCAACATTCGAATTATAGGGGTCCCAGAAGAAGAAGAGAAAAAGAAAAGGTCTGAGAAAATATTTGAAGAGATTGTCAAAAACCTCCCTAACATGGGAAAGGAAATAGTCAAGTCCAGGAAGCACAGAGAGTACCATACAGGATAAATCCAAAGAGAAACATGCCGAGACACATATTAATCGAACTATCAAAAATTAAATACAAAGAAAAAATATTAAAAACAGCAAGGGAAAAGCAACAAATAACATACAAGGGAATCGCCATAAGGTTAAAAGCTGATTTTTCAGTAGAAACCCTGCAAGCTAGAAGGGAGTGGCAGGACATATTTAAAGTGATGCAAGGGAAGAAACTACAACCAATATTATTCCACCCAGCAAGGATCTCATTCAGATTTGATGGAGATTACAACCATTACAGATAAGCAGAAGTTAAGAGGATTCAGCACCACCAAACCAGCTTTACAGCACATGCTAAGGGAACTTCTCTAGACAGGAAACACAAGAGAAGGAAAGACCTACAATAACAAACACAAACCAATTAAGAAAATGGTAATAGGAACATACATATCTATAATTACCTTAAAGATATTGGATTAAATGCTCCAACCAAAAGACATAGACTGGCTGAATGGACACAAAAACAAGACCCATACATATGCTGTCTACAAGAGACCCACTTCAGACCTAGGGACACATACAGACTGAAAGTGAGGGGATGGAAAAAGATATTCCATGCAAATGGAAATCAAAAGAAAGCTGGAGTAGCAATTCTCATATCAGACAAAATAGACTTTAAAATAGGGCTTCCCTGGTGGTGCGGTGGTTGAGAGTCCACCTGCCAATGCAGGGGAAGTGGGTTCGTGCCCTGGTCCAGGAAGATCCCACATGCCACAGAGTGGCTGGGCCCGTGAGCCATGGCCGCTGAGCCTGCGCATCCAGAGCCTGTGCTCCACAATGTGAGAGGCCACAACAGTGAGAGGCCCGCGTACGGCAAAAATAAATAAATAAATAAATAAAATAAAATAAAATAAAGACTATTACAAGAGAAAAAGAAGGGCACTACATAATGATCAAGGGATCAATCCAAGAAGAAAATATAACAATTGTAAGTATTTATGCACCCAACATAGGAGCACCTCCATATATAAGGCAAATGCTAACAGCCATAAAATGGGAAATAAACAGTAACACAATAATAGTAGGGGACTTTAACACCCCACTTTCACCAATGGACAGATCATCCAAAATGAAAATAAATATGGAAACACAAGCCTAAAATGACACATTAAACAAGAGGGACTTACGATATTTATAGGACATTCCATCCAAAAACAACAGAATACACTTTCTTCTCAAGTGCTCATGGAACATTCCCCAGGATAGACCATATCTTGGGTCACAAATCAAACCTTGGTAAATTTAAGACAATTGAAATCATATCAAGAATCTTTTCCAGCCACAATGCTATCAGACTAGATATCAATTACAGGAAAAAAAACTGTAAAAAATACAAACACATGGAGGCTACACAATACGCTACTAAATAACCAAAAGATCACTGAAGAAATCAAAGAGGAAATCAAAAAATACCTAGGAACAAATGACAATGAAATCACGACGACCCAAAACCTATGGAAAGCAGCAAAAGCAGTTCTAAGAGGGAAGTTAATAGCAATACAATCCTACCTCAAGAAACAAGAAAAATCTCAAATAAACAACCTAACCTTGCACCTAAAGCAATTAGAGAAAAAAGAACAAAAGCACCCAAATGTCAGCAGAAGGAAAGAAATCATAAACATCAGAGCAGAAATAAATGAAAAAGAAATGAAGGAAGCAATAGCAAACATCAATAAAACTAAAAGCTTGTTCTTTGAGAAGATAAACAAAATTGATAAACCGTTAGCCAGACTCATCAAGAAAAAAAGGGAGAAGAATGAAATCAATAGAATTGAAATTCATTTCTAATAGAAATGAAAAAGGAGAAGTAACAACTGACACAGAGGAAGTACAAAGGATCATGAGAGATTACTACAAGCAACTATATGCCAATAAAATGGACAACCTGGAAGAAATGGACAAATTCTTAGAAGAATTTGAACCAGGAAGAAATAGAAACTTTTCTTCTGAGACTGAACCAGGAAGAAATAGAAAATATAAACGGACCAATCACAAGCACTGAAATTGAAACTGTGATTTAAAATCTTCCAACAACAAAAATGCAGGACCAGATGGCTTCACAGGCAAACTCTATCAAACATTTAGAGAAGAGCTAACACCTATCCTTCTCAAACTCTTCCAAAATATAGCAGAGGGAGGAACACTCCCAAACTCATTCTACAAGGCCACCATCACCCTGATACCAGACAAAGATGTCTCAAAAAAAGTAAACTACTGGCCAAGGTCACTGATGAACATAGATGAAAAATCCTCAACAAAATACTAACAAACAGAATCCAAAAGCACATTAAACGGATCATACACCATGATCAAGTGGGGTTTATCCCAGGAATGCAAGGATTCTTCAATATATGCAAATCAATCAATTTGATAAACCATATTAACAAACTGAAGGAAAAAAAACATATGATTATCTCAATAGATGCAGAAAAAGCTTTTGACAAAATTCAACACCTATTTATGACAAAAGCCCTCCAGAAAGTAGGCATAGAGGGAACTTACTTCAGCATAATAAAGGCCTTATATGACAAACCCACAGCCAACATTGTTCTCAGTGGTGAAAAACTGAAACCATTTCCTCTAAGATCAGGAACAAGACAAGGTTGCCCACTCTCACCACTATTATTCACCATAGTTGTGGAAGTTTTAGCCACAGCAATCAGAGAAGAAAAATAAATAAAAAGAATCCAAATCGGAAAAGAAGAAGTAAAGCTGTCACTGTTTGCAGATGACATGATCCTATACATAGAGAATCCTAAAAATGCAACCAGGAAACTACTAGAACTAATCAATGAATTTGGTAAAGTAGCAGTATACAAAATTAATGCACAGAAATCTCTTGCATTCCTATACACTAATGATGAAAAATCTGAAAGAGAAATCAAGGAAACACTCACATTTACCACTGCAACAAAAAGAATGAAATACCTAGGAATAAACCTACATAAGGAGAAGAAAGACCTATATGCAGAAAACTATAAGACAATGATGAAAGGAATTAAAGATGATACAAACAGATGGAGAGACATACCATGTTCTTGGATTGGAAGAATTAGCATTGTGAAAGTGACTGTGCTACCCAAAGCAATCTACAGATTCAATGCAATCCCTTTCAAACTACCAATGGCATTTTTCACAGAACTAGAATAAAAAATTTCACAATTTGTATGGAAACACAAAAGACCCTGAATAGCCAAAGCAATCTTGAGAACAAAAAACGGAGCTGGAGGAATCAGGCTCCCTGACTTCAGACTATACTACAAAGCTACAGTAATCAAGACAGTATGGTATGTTATGGTACTGGCACAAAAACAGAAAGATAGATCAATGGAACAGGATAGAAAGCCCAGAGATAAACCCATGCACATATGGTCACCTTATCTTTGATAAAGGAGGCAAAAATATACAATGGATAAAAGACAGCCTCTTCAATAAGTGGTGCTGGGAAAACTGGAAAGCTACATGTAAAAGAATGAAGTTAGAACACTCCCTAACACCATACAACATAAACTCATAATGGATTAAAGACCTAAATGTAAGGCCAGACACTATAAAACTCTTAGAGGAAAACATAAGCAGAACACCCTTTGACATAAATCACAGCAAGATCCTTTTTGACCCACCTCCTAGAGAAATGGAAATAAAAACAAAAATAAACAAATGGGACCTAATGAAACTTAAAAGCTTTTGCACAGCAAAGGAAACCATAAACAAGACGAAAAGACAACCCTCAGAATGGGAGAAAATATTTGCAAATGAAGTAACCGACAAAGGGTTAATCTCCAAAATTTACAAGCACCTCATACAGCTCAGCATCAAAAAACAAACAACCGAATCCAAAATTGGGCAGAAGACCTAAATAGACATTTCTCCAGAGAAGATATACAGATTGCCACAAATACATGAAAGGATGCTCAGCATCACTAATCATTAGAGAAATGCAAATCAAAACTACACCGGTCAAAATGGCCATCATCAGAAAATCTACAAACAATAAATGCTGGAGAGGGTGTGGAGAAAAGGGAACCCTCTTGCACTGTTAGTGGGAATGTAAACTGATACAGCCACTATGGAGAACAGTATGGAGGTTCCTTAAAACACTAAAAATAGAACTACCATACTGCCCAGTAATCCCACTACTGGGCATATACCCTGAGAAAACCTTAATTCAAAAAGAGTCATGTACCACAGTGTTCATTGCAGTACTATTTACAATAGCCAGGACGTGTAAGCAACCTAAGTGTCCATCAACAGATGAATGGATAAAGAAGATGTGGCACATATATACAATGGAATATTACTCAGCCATAAAAAGGAATGAAACTGAGTTATTTGTAGTGAGGTGGATGGACCTAGAGACTGTCATACAGAGTGAAGTCAGAAAGGAAAAATAAATACCATATGCTAACACATATATATGGAATCTAAAAAAAAAAAAAAAGTGGTTCTGAAGAACCTAGGGGCAGGACAGGAATAAAGACACAGATGTAAAGAATGGGCTTGAGGACACAGGGAGGGGGAAGGGTAAGCTGGGACGAAGTAAGAGAGTGGCATGGACTTATATATACTACCAAAAGTAACATAGATAGCTAGTGGGAACCAGCCACATAGCACAGGGAGATCAGCTGGGTGTTTTGTGACCACCTAGCGGGGTGGGATAGGGAGGGTGGGAGGGAGATGCAAGAAGGAGGAGATATGGGTATATATGTATATGTATAGCTGATTCACTTTGTTATAAAGCAGAAACTAGCACACCATTGTAAAGCAATTATACTCCAATAAAGATGTTTTAAAAAAAACTTGTTTGAACTAATAAATAAATAAATAAATAGACTTTTTTTTTCCCTCGAATATATAGAGGCTCCACCAGTTTTTTCGTATTGTCTCACTACTTCTTTGTCTAACCTTTCCTGGAAAATTTGTGCAGACACTGGAACTTCTGCATTCCTCTTGAATTCAAACATGCTTGGCTGGTTTTCTCTGCAGCTCCCCGAATCCCCTCCACTAGATGACTTTTTGTACCAGTAGCCTGAAGGTTTTCATAGACACCTCTTATTTAAGGCAGGAAAATCGTATGTACTTTCCAGGTTGAGTCTTACTTGGAAAGTGTCACCCTTATGCACAGAGTCCCTTTCTTCTTTGTTTCCCATTACCCTCTACCAGGTGTCTTTGGGCTGGAGTGACTGGGTTTTTAAACACTCCTTCTTCAGTGTTTCACTCTCGGACAATTCTATGCCCACCACGTGAGTCGCAGAATCAGGAACAGTGAGGAAAGGGATCTCTGAACTTGTTCATGCTGGGCCTCAGGACTTCTGAAGGACTGTCCAATTCTGAAGTCCTGACTCCAAACAAACAGGAAGACCCCCTGGGAATCCGATGGCACTAAGAATAGCACTTCAGCTCCAGGGAGAGACAGGAGGCACACGCAGCATCAAAGGTCAGAACCCTGAACTAAAATCGGAGACGGAGCAGACCCCTGGGCAGCCCCTGGACCGGGGCCTAGCAGCTCAGCACCATCAGCAGACCCCAATTTCCCCGGAATCCACACCCAGAAGGCCGGAATTCGAGAACCTGACCAACAGCCAGGTCCAACTGGAAATGTGACAACGAGGGAACTTTGGCAGTGAAATCTGAACCATTCCCTAAAAATGAATCACCGTGGGGGAGAAATCTCAAACTGATCTTGAGGATTCAGGATATTGGCTTCCTACAGAAAGACTGGTGCCCATTCACACTCCTTGTGATTTTTTTAAAATTATGTAGAAAGTTGTAAAGGGGGTGGGGGCGGGGGGGAGGAGTAGAAGGCACTTATATTCACAGATCCAGCAAAGCTGACGAAAGGATCGAAATGTGCTAATAGTACAGTCCAAACAGATGTCTCAATGACCTGGCCTCGGAGAACCAGGCACAAGCCCAGAATGGCTAGCTTTTCTAAGTCCTCCCCTGAGCAGCTCCAGATAATGAAAACGAGATGGGAAAACTATCGTTAAAGGAAAAGGAAAGGAGAGAGGGACTTTCTGCCCGCTGAGAGTTTCAGAAGGTCTTAGAAAGGGACTGGGTAGGGCGTGCTTTGTGCTGGAAGAAGGTACGGAGCTTGAGATTAGATCCAACTTCCAGGGAAACAGCCCGTGGGGAATGACAGCGAGGATCCCGCAGGAACCAGTACAACTTTGGGAGCTCAGGGAGTGCTTCTGGGTCATGGTGACTTTCTCAGATACAGCCTCCATTAGGTCATAACTGGGTGAACTGGAACACTCTGACCCTCTGTTTCATCATCTAAAGAACTAGTATAGTGACTGCTACCAGACAGCACTGCCTGAGATAATGTGGGTGAAGCAGCTAGTACAGTGCCTGACACACAACTGCTACTGGGTAGAGGTAAATTGTGTTAAGATTACACCATCTTCTAGAACAGCCCAAAAACTCAGTGCATTACCCGAGTAGAAGTTTAGTTTTGCTCACAAAATTCAAAACAGGTGTTCTTTTCTGGCAAGCCACCTCCGCGCACACAGCCAGGCTGGAAGCTGTCCAAGGTTGCCCCATAAAGCACTGGGTGGAGCCTCGGGTCAGGGGCATGCTACAGCACAGGCAAGGATGTGGAGACCGTGGCACCGTCTGACAAAGAACAGGCCTCAGAAAGAGGTCCACAGCTGTCTCAGGTCAGGAGTGCAGCTCAGACCACGCTTTGCTGAACACAAAGTCAGCACAGATGATCTAACATCTGTTTGGTTCTAGTTCCTTTGTGGAAATAATGTGTAAAAAACTGTACACAGACATTACCTCAATTCTTGCACATTTTAGACCAAAATGTACCCAGAGTCCACACTTCATTTCCTCTGCTGTTGCTCTGGTCTTGGTCACCATCGCATCTCACCTGAATTTCTTCCATGGCCTCACCACCGATGTTACCACCCCATCACTGGTGTCATCGCCTCATTGCTCTGAGGTCTTGTCCACACGGAGCAGCTAGTGGATCCTGTAGAGTTCAAGGACGTTCCTGTCGGTCCCTTGATGGAGCTGCTGAATGATGGCTCCACGTCACTGAGTAAAAGCCGGTAGATCGACCCAGGCCACCAGTGGCCCCTGGGCCCCTGCCCTCACTTGACAGAACCCAGCCCAGGGCCTTCTCCTCCATCTGAGGAACACGCTGCTGTAGGGGTCCCATCTGCCCTGAGCTCTCTCCTCAGTTACCCCCTTGACTCACCATCTTCAGGTGTTTCTCAAAGTCTCCTTCTCAGCAAGGCCCACGGTGATGGCGCTACTGAAACATGGTGGCTGCCCCAGCACAGCACTGCCTGCCCCTTACCCCACCTTCCCTGCCCCAGAGCCTCGTCACTTCCTGCAAAAGCACTTCTACCATGGGCTTCTTCTTCATGGTCCTTGAATTCTCTCTGTCTCCCACCAGCAGAATGGAAGCCCCTCGGGGGCAGGGACCCTTTCTGGTTTGTTCAACACTTTATCCTAAAAGCCCAGAGGAATACATACAATGTGCTCAGGTGTCAAATGAATTAGTGTAACCAACTGTCTCCATTGAACAAGGCAGAATTACGTGGAAATGGGATCTTAGTGTGAGATGCAAAATCAGCCTGATTTTCCAGAGGTGGAATGAACCCATTAATGACTCTTCCACTCTATTTTATAACTAACATTGGGGTAAAATGCAACTTCAAGATTAGGGCCTAGACATTGGGAAGGGTAAGTGCTGTAGCTGGGTAGGGGACATGTCTGGTGGCCAAATGGGGTTTCTAGGACCCTCCCTCCAGTGGTGTCTGATTCTGCACATCTGAGCACCCCTGGGTGTGGATGTAAGCTGGGGCCACAGGTGATGTGTGTGCCCTCAATCTCTCCTAAAGTCCACGTTTTCTCTTCCTGGGGGCCACCACATGCTAAATTGCACAAGGGCAGAGTAAGAAACCGAGGGAATTGGAAAGGCGGCTGCGGTTATTTTTCTCCTCAGCTCTTCCCACGTCTTCATGCTTTAGAGATGCATTTGTGTTGTCTGGTTCCCCCAGTAGGTCAGTTCCAGCGGAACTGCATTTCCAGTGCCTAGACCTGGATCTAGCACATGACACATGTTCAGTAAACACTTGTGGAACAAAGGAATGAAGGAAGGAAGGAAGGGTGAGTGGTTACGTACATCCACACAACACAGATTCTAAAACAATTAAAATTTATGAATAGTGCAATTCGTATATAAAAATATGTTCAAGTTGAAAATAACTGTTTGATAAGGGTAATACACGGGTTTCTTTTAGAAACAAATTTAAGTGTAGGAACATTTAAAGAACACTTAAATTGCCACGCCAGAAACAACCACTGCTTAAATTTTGTTGTATTTGCTTTTGTTATTTTCCTTCACAAAAGGGAAATATAGGTGTGTGCGTGTGCACATATATATGAAACTATCATATTAACTATACAGATTTCTATCTTTTTAACATCATATCATATATATCAACTGATTAATGGCATCGACCATTTACCAGCATCATGATGTAATTTTTAATTAAATTTTATTGGAGTATAATTGCTTTACAATTTTGTGTTAGTTTCTGCTGTACAACAAAGTGAATCAGCTATCTGTATACATATATCCCCTCTTTTTTAGTTTTCCTTCCCATTTAGGTCACCACCGAGCACTGAGCAGAGTTCCCTGTGCTATACAGTAGGTTCTCATTAGTTATCTATTTAATACATAGTAGTGTATATATATATCAATCACATTAATGGCTATGTTTTTCTTTTGTTGGTGAAGCAGGATGTATTTAAGCATCCTTTTCTTGTTGGCCATTCTGGTGATCTCACATTCACCTTTGTCATTGCAAATAAAGCCATATCCTTAAACATAAATTTTTGTGCATCTCCGATTGTTTCCTTAGGATAAATTTACTGGGAGAAAAGTCATGATAACTTTAAATGCTGTTCACTCGCACACATTGCTGGATGGGGCTAAGGGAATGATGGCCATCACGAGCGTGGTGAGGGCTCTGTGCATGTATTCATTTGTCAAAACTCATCAAGCAGCACACAGAAGTGGATGCATTTTATTGTAAGTAATGTTGAATTTTTGTTTTTAATGTGATGGGGTGAACCGATCCCACGTGAACAGTGCAGGAAGAAAGATGCCCACCATTCCACCCTCTCTCGGGCTTTGGTTTTCCCAGTCGAAGTGCCCCCACCGAGGGGAAGACCTGAAAACTGCTGTAAGGATGGAGGGAATTTTAAGCAGCAGGGGGAAGGAAGAGGAGGGGAGACTTGAGGTCGCTGTTGGGCAGAGGAACTTTGGGGCTGAGAGAGCTTGTTAAAGGGTGTGTGTGAAGCCAAACCATGAACATGTGATGAGCCTTCTCCCTCATCCCCTCGAGGAGACTTCAGTCACTAACGTGTGGTGAGACAGACTCACACACACTAGTGGGGTGCCTTGGGGTGCCGAGGCTCACTTCTAGGAAATCGAGGGGCAGAGGAGGAAAAGCAGTGTTCAGCCTGCACTAGAGATCTGGGGCTCAGAGCTCTCCACTCATCAAGTTCCTACAAGAGGCTGGTGGTGGGTGCCTGGTGGGTCCTGTTTTCCCAGAGTTGACGGCTAAGGGCCCCAGCTTAGAGCACAGTAACCAGTCACTAATGAGGTAAAACAGGGCCGAGGGAGAGGTGGTGGGGGCCTTTCAAGAGCAACAAAGCGCTTATGAAGAGGCCACACTCTTCCCTCACTCCCTGCGGCATCAGGAAGGGGCGTCCACTGGACCCTCTCCCTGAAGACAAAGAACCACTCAAGAGTTGGAGATGATGGTCTGAATCATTCCTTCCCACCACCACCAAGTCAGGGGCTGGAGACCAGCTCTCAACTGACCATGTTCCTGACCCCTGAACCCGCAGGACCCCTGACCCCTGGTCGAGTGGAAAGACGGATGTGGCAGTTGATGTGGCAAGGTCATGAGCATTTCCCATGGATTAAGTGACCCGAGAAGGTGGCTGGACCTGAGCCAACTGGCTTACACTGCTCTCCAAGGGGATGCTCTCCTGCACAAAGACCCCAGCACCGAGGGTCTGTGAAGAGGACGACCCCCAGTAAGGGGCTGTGAGGGGCGGAAGAGGTTCACAGAACTGCCAGGCTAGGGCCCCTCAGCTTCTGCCAGAGAACTGGCATACACCCCGAGAGAGTCAGCAAGGGACCCTACCACAGAAAGGAGTCAAGGAGAGAACAGAAGCCAACAGAAAGTCAGCTCCAAGTTTACCTATGGAGCCTGGGAAGGAGCTCCAGCCCAGAATTCCACAGGCTTGGGGAGAAAAAGGAAGGTGGGAGGGAACAAGCCATGGGCTTCTCCACTCTAATCATCCAGTACCTGTGCTGGTCTACAGGGAAAAGGGTCTGCACAGCATCTGGGATTTAAGTTTTGAAATGAATAGGACCCAGCCTGAAGATCCAGTAGTGATGGTTTCAATAACCAATGCCAGTGAGGAAGTGGCAGCATTCAACTGAAATCTCTTAACTACAGCTGCTACCTTGCTGTTAACAGTGGATCGACAGATCAGAGTTGGGAACTGGTATTGGAAACCCTAAAACTGTGTTATGGGTTGAATTGTGTCCCCCCCGAAAAAGATGTGCTGAAGTCTTAACCCCCAGGACCTCAGGATGTGACCTTATTTGGAAATAGGGTCATTGCAGATATAGTTAGATAAGATGAGGTTATACCAGAGCAGGGTGGATCCCTAATCCAGTTTGACTGGTGTCCTTATAAGAAGATGACCATGTGAAAACAGGCAGAGATTGGACTCACATGCCTGTAAGTCAGGGAATCACGAGAAAGTAGGAAGAAGCAAGGAAGGACTGCCCTACAGGTTTCCGAGACAGCATGGCACTGCCAACACCTTGATTTTGGACTTCCAGCCGCCTGAGCTGTGAGAGAATACATTTCTATTGTTTTAAGTCACCTGGATTGTGGCACTTGGTCATGGCAGCCCCAGGACAAATGCACACAGACTGTCCCATCCACTACACCAGTGAAGCTGCCTTTCCCAATCCCCCTGCAAATGTTTCTCTGCTCCAGTGGAATGGGATGCGCTTGGCTTGACTGCCCACAGCCTGAGGGGAGGCACGCAGGCCTGTTTCTGTGGAAGGGGGCTGCTCCTGTGGGGCTGGAGAGAAAAATCTCTAAGAAAGTCATAGAAGGAACATTTCCCACCCAGGCTGAGTACCTGTTTGAAAGGGATTCATGGCCATCACGGGGCTCTTGGTAGTTCCATTGGCTTGGCCTCACGCTAAAAAGGGGGCCCTTCAAAGGTGGGGAGGCAGTCAGCATGGCCTAGAGGGCAGACGTGGTCCAGGGGCCCCCTGACTGTGAGAGCTTCTCAGGAGTCCTCAAAGCCATGCAATCTACCCCGGGCTACCCTGATATTCAGCCAGGCTCTCTCCATCCCGACAAGGTGCCCAACGTCTTGGATTGTGAAGTGCTGAGTCCTCCCCCAGATTCCTGCAGATTCCAGCAGAGGGGTCCTTTGCCCACAGCATCTTCCTTCCATCTCTGCCTTTGGCTGCATTCTCTGACACACCGACTCAGGGACAAAGCTCAGTTCTTCCTCCAATTGCTATGCAGATGTGCTCGCTTTGAGCGCATTTGTGAATTTAGAAATTGCACCCAAAGATCTGGGTGGAAATCACAAGGAGTGGTCTCTGTAACTTCCCAGCCTCTCCCCACCCATCTCCATGGCTCTACACACCCTCTCTCTCCTCCTCCCTACCTCTGATCAATAGATTAACTGACAGATCCTTCCCCATCTTACATAAAACAGTTCTGTCCACACCCAAGGTCCCTAGAGCTCGGCCGGAAGCACTTGTCAGAGTAGATGTGTTTTATCAAACAAGTTCACTTTCCTTCCCAAGTGGAGTTCAGATACCACCTAAATATGTATTTATTTGTTTCTTGTGTTATTTCTGAAGACAGGAGCAAAAGGGTCTTTAAAGAAAAAAGAAACTTTATGCTTCATCTTTGAGACTCCAGAAAGGGGACTGGGGATTCCTGGGCCAGTGACATCCCACCTCTCAGCCACTGTAGGCAAGAGCAAAGGGAACCCCCAGGAAACAATTATCTTAAAGGGGCAGGGAAGGAGGCCACATCTCTGGGACACAGCTAGAAGTTAAAGGAGAGCATGAAAGCCAGCCTGGTTCTTAAGACTAGGAAGACTCCAGGGGCCTTAAGCAAGGAACGTGACCCACCTGGCCATGGAGAGCTGGATCCACCGGGTTTCCCACTGTCGATAGAGCGCCCTTGCCCCTTCGCTGGAAATCAAAGGGTGGTACCCAAGACTGGGGGCTTGAACGGGCTCCAATTCCCCTGTCCTGGGGTGATTCTGACAACAGGTGCTAGGGAAACGACACAGCCAAGAACACCAAACCCACACCACTTTCAATATACTTTATTTAAAAGTTTCTTTGTATAAATTTCCTAAAAATTTTAAAATTAAAATTAACACCCCCCCCAAAAAAAGTAACACAGACACAACATTAGAGGAATGCCAAAAAAATCTCTATTATGACTTTCTTTACATCCTTTAATTAAGGCATTGGTCCCACAACAGTGCACAAAGATTAGGGGATTTTGCTTCCCTCTAACTAGGTTGCTTGTTAGAAGCTCTAGGAAAAGGAAATTCGCTCAAAATCTAATCCAGGAAATTGGGGGGGAAATGGAAAAGTTAGACTCTTGTTTTTTCTCCATACACAGGCTTTCCATCTAAAGTCATGCTTAATTAAGAGGGGAAAAAAATGAACCAAGCAGAAGTATATAGAGTAGCTGTGAAATTGGGGGTTATTTTCTAGATCTTACACTTGCCTATAACAGGCATAACGTGAAACTCCAGAGGGAATTTGAATTTATAGGAATGTTCACATAAACACCAGCAGTGGATAACTATTACACAACGTTCAAAGTATACAATGTAATTGCCCGGAGACAAAGAGGGTTGACTCCACAGACACATTTAGCACCATATTGATAGGTCATGCAGCAGACATTTCCTCCCAAGTTCGAGTGTAAATCAAAGCATGAAATGGTACAGTGCAAGGGAATCTATACCCAGAGCTTCTACAAAGACGACTGGCGATGGCGGACTCCTTCTTCTTCAAGAGGTATGTGTCACTGGTCGGCCGCGCTTAGGTCCCAATCGCAGCAATGACTCCGGGCTTGATGAGCACTGAGCATGGATGGCGGGGGCGGCGGGTGAGGGTGGAAAGGAAGAGGAGGGGAAAAGTCACATTACTGACCCAAAAGGACACTGTATTTCTCATGAAAATATCCATGGCCTCTGGCTTTCATCACCAATCTCACTTTTCAGTTCATTTCCTTCAGTGGCTCCCCTGGAGCTTCTTGGCCTGGGGTTTGGGGCTTTCTGTGCCACCTGAGCCCTTTCTCTCTCCTGGCATCACCTGCCTGGCCTTTAAGCAAACCCAGCGCTCCCATTCCGCACCAGCCCCAGAATCTCTGTGCAGCTGTTCTGATTTTATTACCAATCACGTTGCCCAGCATAATGGAGATATCGCATGGCCTGGCGGTCCACATTATCATTTAGAGGAAGCAAGATTATTTAAAGTTGAATAGACTATATAGCAGTTATTATTAATTGTTCATTATATTATTTTCCTAATAACCATGTCTGTTACAGTATTTTATGAATAACAGAAACTTAGTAATATTTCTGAAGGGTAAGGAGTGGTCCACCGTATGTTTCCTCATCGGCAAAAATACAAGTATACAAGTATGTTTTTAGGAAACCATAATAACTCAGAAAATTAACCCCGTGTGTTTTATTTGTACACCTTCCTCATCTGAAAATCCAATTTATCTTCTTTTTCAAATCTATCATCATTATTATCATTCAAATATCTTTAAAAGGTGAATTATTGGCCTGGATCCCTTACCTGCAAAAACCACCAACACAAAAGAAGAATCACTTACCAGGAGGGCAAACCTTTTCACATTCACCCTGCGAATCAAATCTGTTTTCATTTCCACCACAGCCTCCATACCAGAATCTGGCGCAGCTTTCAGTAACGGAATCATAGTACCATTTTAATATAAAGTCCCTGCAAGTTCCTTCTTCTTTTGGCAACTTACATATATCTTGAAGAACAAGATGGGGAAAGAGGATTAATGAGAACGTGTAAGTTACTGTGCTCCCAGCGTGAGGGGCTGAAGCTCTAATCACAGTGCTGTCAGAGAGAGAAAACAGAAGAGTTTCCAGAGGAAAACTTCCTTTACCTCCCCAGTCTTCAGTTTCCTCACTGTCAAGTGGACATAATAATCACCTACAGATCTGAGAGCAATAAATACAATCTTATCGATGAAAGTACTTCATAAACTACACTTGGAATCCCAAATGTTGGCAATTATTATTGGATGATTTCAGACTAAATGAACTGTGTTTTCCCCTTTCCAATCACTGGGTCACTTAGTCTCCGGTTCTTTCAATGCTCAACCCCTGGAGAAGAAACCTAATTTTAAAACCTTGGAGTTTTCTACTCCTTGCAAAATAACAATTAAGTTCTGTCAGAATGTCATTCAAAAACAAGACTCTCCATTTCACTACAAGCCGGGTAGATTAAAAACAAAAGTCAAAGTGCAAAAAGAAAATCCTTTATGAATATGTGTGTAGGGACTTCCCTGGAGGCACAGTGGTCAAGAATCCACCTGCCAATGCAGGGGACATGGGTTTGAGCCCTGGTCTGGGAAGATCCCACATGCCATGGAGCAACTAAGCCCGTGCGCCACAACTACTGAGCCTGCGCTGTAAAGCCCGCGAGCCACAGCTACTGAGCCCACGTTTCACAACTACTGAAGCCCAAGTGCCTAGAGCCCGCGCACCACAGTGAAGAGTAGCCCCCGCTTGTCGCAACTAGAGAAAGCCTACACACAGCAACAAAGACCCAATGCAGCCAAAAATAAATAAATTTTTTAAATGTGTATATATGCACACATGTGTTGTGTCTGTGTGTGTGTAGCTACTACCTTTGTGACCAGTCAAATTTAACAAGCCAAAAGAAGAGCTAATACTGATGCAAAATTCACAGAAGCAAAAATGTCACATTGCAAAGCTATTCCGAAGACAGCATTCTTTTTCCAGTTAAGGAAGTTTATGTTTTAAATGCATGCTTCTGATGCAGTCCAGCTGCAGAGTAAAAGCTACATTCTCCACCACGCCTGGAAAAAAAGAAAACTTTACAGTTCACACACAGTAAAACTTCTGTTTACAGTGTTTTCTGGCAAACTCTACATCTGGCTGGAAAAGAGAAACATTAATATCAACTGTTATCTGAAAGTTTGTAAAATGTAAAACAAACCCCTGGAGTGGACAATGTTACATGTTTATGTGCGTAACTAACACCCGTGAATCACCGGCCCTCCCCACACAGGGCTGACATTTCCGGGGGCCTTTTCCCCAGCTCCATGGATGGCAGGGGTGGTAGGCATCTTCAGGGATGATGGGTAACAAGAAGTAAAAGGAAAATCTAGGTCTTCAGGTAGAAAACCAAAGCTCAGGTCAAGCATAATGGACCAGACTTCCAGGAACAGGATTCAGGCTCAGAATTGGTCTAAGACACTACCTGGTGACTCTGGGGAGGCTGTCACCCCCGCCCCCAGGAAGAAAGTGACCCCACACCTACAGCATCTCTGAGTTGCAGACACTTTCAGAGGCCCAGAAGGCCAGCAGTGCTACCAAGAGCTTTTGAAGACCCAAATGAGGCCAGGATAAAATGATGACAACTTACAAAAACAACTTGCTTCATCTCAGATGTGCCAACGCTAGAGGAGAAGGCCTGGTTTGAAGGAATGAGGGGACTGAGCCAGGCAAGATCGTTCAAGCACCAACACACATCCCTTGTTTACTGGTGGGTCCCCTGTTAGCATGGGAACTTGGCCAAATGGTCGCCTCATCCCCTCCCCTTTCTTCCCCAGAGCATCCCCCAGTGGCCCAGGTTGGTTCCACTTTGTTCCAAGTGCACCCAGTCCTGGCCATCTGTGTTTAGCTCTTTGGGTCCTACTCCCCTGTGCTCTTCTGAAGCAACAGAAGTCTTCCCAGACCCAAGGACACCCAGCCTGGAGGCAGCCCAGCAGCAGGACACTGCTCCCTGACCAACTGGCTTTTCCAATTTCCCTTGATTTTCACCTTCAGTCTCCGGTACCAAACTACGGCTCTTGCATTCTACATCCTTTATTCCAGCAGGAGTCACTGCCAAGACCCTTAAGGTTTACTAATGGGATATGAGGATGCTACTACTCTGGACTCGTAAATTCTTGGAGAACCAAGAGAAATATGTTAATGTGGGCCTCAACTTTATGCAAAGACAAGAGCCTGGGGTTCTCCATTTTTAAAGCATGAAAATGGAAGGTTTTCTGTTCTTAAGAAGAGAAAGTTTTAAACTCCCGTCATTTGATCTCTGAGACCCACGCAGGCTGGACTCACCCAAGCTATGTCTGCATATGCTAGAACAATGGTGTCAAAGTCTACAACATTGAAGTGTCCTAGAGTCCAAAGAAGGATGGTTGGATCTCACTGAGTTTTTCCCTAGAACAAGTCTTTGGACATGACAGCTATTTATGTTTCCCTCCAGAAAGAGTTTTCCCCTTGGGGCCCAGCCCTGGGGGAACCTGGGGTCCTTGATCCAAGAGAAGTGTCTGGCTACATATTCATTGATTTTCCCCTCCTTATACTGAGAACCCAACCAGAGCCTAAGAGACCATGAGGAGTGAGAATTATCACCAACCTTTCCTGGTTCACTTTTGCCTAGAATAACAATGTAAATAAGTTTCTTTTTTTTTTTTTAATTTTTTTATAAGTTTCAGTTTAGGGCTTCCCTGGTGGCGCAGTGGTTAAGAACCTGCCTGCCAACGCAGAGGACACTGGTTCGAGCCCTGCTCCAGGAAGATCCCATATGCCGCGGAGCAGCTAAGCCGGTGCACCACCACTACTGAGCCTGCGCCCTAGAGCCCGCGAGCCACAACTACTGAAGCCCGCGTGCCTAGAGCCAGTGCTCCAAAACAGCAGAAGCCACTGCAATGAGAAGCCCGCGCACTACAACAAAGAGTAGCCCCCACTCGCCGTAACTAGAGAAAGCCTGCGCGCAGCAACGAAGACCCAACGCAGCCAAAAATAAATAAATAAATGTATAAAAAATAATAATAAGTTTCATTTTAAAAGAGAGACTTGAAAGGCTGCCTGATTCAGATCCCCATCTGGTGAAGCTTCCTGGTGAAATAGTCAACGGTTACTGGGCTTCAGTGAGCTTCCAAACATGAGAGGAAACTGATGCAAGCGTGATGCCTGGAGAAACCCTGTCCAAGGAATCCCACGCTCACAGAAACCACAGGAGCCAACCTACATTCTGGAACAACAGCCATGGGGTGGAAGGCACCCAAAGAAACACAGCCTACTTTTGTAATAAAGACGTGTGTGTGTGCACGTGTAATACTCATGGGAAAAAACCAGGAAAGATATGCATTGGATCATTAATGGTGGCCATAAATGGTCATCAGTGTTTGATTATGGGAATCATATTTTTCTTACATTTTTCTGTATGTCCTGAATTCTTCACAATGAATATCTATTATGTTATTACTAGAAAAAGTGTTTGAAACCAAAAACATGTTGAATTGGAAAATCTTGCCTTTTTTATCAGTTGAGATTTGTATAGTGTCTAAAAGCAGCATATTTTTTTTTAGTTCTGTGATTCTAAAATTATCATTATTTATTTCTTTAAACTTCTTTTTTTAATTGGGATATAGTAGCTTTACAATGTTGTGTTAGTTTCTACAGTACAGCGAAGTGAAGTAGAGTTCCCTGTGCTATGTAGTAGGTTCTCATTGTTATCTATTTTACCCATATTAGTTAGTGTATATATGTCATTCCCAATCTCCCAGTTCATCCCACCCTGCTTTCCCCCCTTGGTGTCCATACGCTTATCCTCTATGTCTGTGTCTCTATTGCAAAGCAGCCTTTTTAAAGACATCAATTTGACATTTTCCAAACCAGCAAGTTATCAGTATTTAAGTTCTTTCTTAAGCAAAATCGTGGGAGCTGAGAGGAGGGGAAAGGGTTTAGGCTGCAGTTGTGAATATGTGTAAATATGTTCCTCGTTAGTTTAATGGTTTCAAAACAAGAAGAAGGTTTAATTGCCTTAGGATCAGACATTGTTGACATGATATAAAGTGCTTCCAAACCTCTGAAGCAGATACAATTGGCAGGAATGAATAAAACTTTCCTGTGTCTACATTTTGAGTGTGGATTGGCTCAAAAAGTACCAAAGAAACTTTTTTTGTACTTTTAACCTTATTTTCAATGTAGCTGTAGTTGCATTTTAAATGTAGTTTCAGGTCTTGACCAATAGAGTTTTATTTCATAAGACTTTTATAGCTCACAATAAAAAAATACCAAATGCCCTTGGAGACCCATCTTAACCCAAACATGGTAGCTGACTTAGCTACATTCTCATGCAGCAGTAAACACACAGCCCTGAAGACGGCTACGTCTCTTCAAAGTAGAGAAAATATTTGTAGCCATTGAATGTACCTCAACTTCTGGGGTTAAGTTAGTTCTTTAAATTATTATCAACATAAAGTCATATATTTTCCCCATCACATCGTTTTGTGGCAGCCAATGCTGTATATTCATGGTGGAACACAGCCAAGCAAATACTGGATTTCATCAAATCTAAGACATCTTAATTTTATAATGTACTATTGTTCTATAATCCACTAAGTAAGAGAAAATGCTGCCAATAAGCCATGACATATCATCAACTTCAAGTCACATTTCAATTTCAGAGGTACCACAATGGGGAAAATTGTACATCTTAGAATCAACAAAGTAAGTAAAACATTGCTGAACTTATTTCCTTCAGAGCTGTGTAACTGACCCAGGAATGCCGGATCAGACAAAATATGGTCATTTCTACAGATTGCTAATTTCTAGGGTGAGTAGAAAAGAATGTTACACATTGTGTTAGTTATTTTTATTCTCTTCTGCATTGAAACATTTCTTCACACATGGGTGGGCCAATAATTTAGGATTCATTCTTTTCTGAGTTAAATTTTTTTTTTCTTTTTTTTTGCTGTTTAGAAACTTCAGAGTCTTAACTTTGCTAATCATATGCATGTAAAATATTCATCCAAGTCTTCTTTGGCCAAAGATGAGAAGGAGAAAGAGAGAGATGGTAACAAAAACCTAAAACCAACACTAGCAACAACACAGCATCCTCAAAACTAGCGGCCACAAAGCATACTGCAAAAATGCCTAGCACAGTCGGTACTTCTTTAAGACTGTGACAAGCACCGAAAGATTTGTTTAATTGCTGCTAACTGCCATTTTCAGGCAGCAAATGTATCTCAGAAAAGTGGGTGTGATGCCCTTAGGTGCTGAGGAAAGCAAAAAGTGGGGTGGGATCTTTCTTTTTGCAGGGCTTGTTTTGTTGAGGAAAATACAAGTATTAACCATTTAAAATGGAATCATGTAGTATTGCAAAGTCTGGAATCCTGAATGGTTAGTAATGATGCTATTGGTTTGCTGTTGTGATCAACCTTCATCTCAAGCTGAGGCCTTACTGCCACACCTCACACTCCATGTGACACAGGGCCAGGCCTCAGATGGGGGACAAAGAATCCCCTCACTAGGCTATCCTCCCATTACATGCCTGTGTCAAATTTCTGGTAAAGAAGTACCTATTAAATGTGAATTTCAAAAGGGGTAAATATTAACATATGAAAACTCAAATATTAGGACTGCTCAAACTTCTCCCCCTTCATTGGATGCCATGGACCAAAGACCTTTTATTTCACAGGATTTTTGCCCACAATTTCCTGCATAGATTCAAACACTGGTCACCATGTTTCCTAAACCCCAAGTGGTAAACTATGACAAAATTCAGTTCCTAAAGATAGAATCAAAACCCAGTAAATCTTTTATTCATAGAGGTAAAAAAGCAAAGAAGAGTGTCTAGGGAATTCCCTGGTGGTCCAGTGGTTAGGACTCAGTGCTTTCACTGCTGTGGGCCCAGGTTCGATCCCTGGTTGGGGAACTAAGATCCCGCAAGCTGCATGCCAAGGTCAAAAAACAAAAATAGTATCTAGCATTTAAAACTAAGAAAGGAACACATCTCTGTAAGCACAAACTGTGTTTGTGCTTACAGAGATGAACTGTAATGAACTGGTGCTGGAATTAAACTGCATTCACGTCCACATATAAAAGCTAGTTTTAAAACTTATTTTTGCCTGAATTGTCTAGAAAATACATCTTTGGAGAAATAATGCATGTTGTGGCAATTGATATTTAGATGTGAAATATACCTGAAACTACTGAGTAAAAATATAGTTAGTATATTTTTTAAAGTTTCTTATAAACAATGATTTGTTGTTACTCCTTTTCTATCTGCAAAAATAGAAATATATTAAAATGTTTCACCCCCTGGAAAATTTTCTAAGATGCTTTGATTATATGTGGGAGGGGTTGGTAGGGAGGAGGGAAAACAAGCTTCCATCTCCTAATCCTGTTTACCCATTTTCAATTTATACATTTTAAAGTAAATATCCAATTAATTTCATTGAAGAAGAGCATTCAAAATGGTGTGTGTGTGTGTGTGTGCACACCTACATATGTTCATTCAGCGACTTCTCCAGGCAAAGTGCTGGGCTTTTTTTTTTTTTTTTCAAAGCGCTGTTTTGTTACTTGCAGGCTAGAGATGAATTATGCAGAAACTTGTTCTTCAGAAGAGCAAGTAAGGGACTTCCCTGGTAGTCCAGTGGTTAAGAATCCACCTTCCACGGGCTTGATCCCTGGTCGGGGAACTAAGATCCCACGTGCCGCCATAATTACTGAGCCCACACGCCTCAACTAGCGAGAAGCCCGCATGCCACAACTAAGACCCGATGCAGCCAAAAATAAAAATAAATGAAATAAACAAAAATTTTTAAAAAAAGAAGAGCAAGTAATTTATATTTTCAGGCTGACTTGAATCACTAGGGGGGAAATATATACACGTGTGTGTGCACACACACGTGAAAGGAAGGGTGAAAGAACATTCAAGTCCTGGGTTTGAGGGCTCTGTACTGATCAGAAGGAAGGAGAAAGGTTTTGGACTCATCTGTATGTAACTACCACCCATCGCCTTGAAGGACACAAAAGCCCCAGTCTCAAAATCTCTTTTCTGTCTGTCACATGAAGAGAGGAGACCTAAGTGTTGAAGGTCTAGATTGAAAACACCTTCCTACGTCTGAATCTGTGACTCAGTCTTAAAAAACAAGACAGCCCAGCCAGATTCTTGCTTAAAGATTGTGTTGTTTATATTAACTCAACACTGTTTATATATTCTTATTCCCTCTGGACCATACATAAGAGAACCAAAAACATCCCCAAATCTCACTGTGTAATTTATTCCTAATCATTTTCTCTCAGTGAAGCACTGAATTTGCTAGAAGTTTTACTTTTCCCACACTCTGTGAGGGGTGAAGTTACCAGCAAGTGGCAAATGATATGCACAGATTTCAGGGACTTTGAAGTCAGAATGTCATCTGTCCTGACCCATATCTTTGGTGAAATCCCAGTAGGTCCATTGTGGCTTCTCTGAGCTCAAGCATCGTGTTGGGAGATGACTCAGGAAGGTAGCTGGGGTGCACTAGGGCCTGCAGGGAACCCCCAGTGCAGGGGACAAAGGCTTATCCATTGTCCCTTGATTATGAGCAGAAATCAAAGGAGTTGAGAAAACTCTAATTTAGAAAGATACATGCACCCATGTTCATAGCAGCACTATTTACAATAGCCAAGACGTGGAAGCAACCTAAGTGTCCATCAACAGATGAATAGATAAGGAAGACATGGTACATATACATAATGGAATGCTACTCAGCCATAAAAAAGAATGAAATAATGCCATGTGCAGCAACATGGATGGACCTGGAGATTATCGTACTAAATGAAGTAAGTCAGAGAAATACAAATACCCTATGATATCACTTATATGTGGAATCTAAAATATGACACAAATGAACTTATTTACAAAACAGAAACAGACTCACTGACAGACATAGAAAACAAACCTATGGGTACCAAAGGGGAAAACGGGCAGGGGAGGGATAAATTAGGAGTTTGGGATTAGCAGATACAAACTACTATATACAAAATAGATAAACAGCAAAGTCCTTCTGTATAGCACAGGGAACTATATTCAATATCCTGTAATAACCCATAACGGAAAAGAAAATGATAAAGAATATATATATATATATACGTATAACTGAGTCACTTTGCTGTACACCAGAAACTAACACAACATTGTAAATTGACTATACTTCAATTAAAAAATAAGAAATCAAAGGGGTTGAGACTTGTTTTCTTCTCCATCCCAAACCACCATGCCACATCCATACTGGCATTTTTTTAGTTTGAGTTAAAAATCATAGCATTAAAAGTTTTTATAAAATCTTTTTGTACAACTCTTAAGTTAAAACTTAATTACCCAGTCTACCATGAATTATTGAATTGTTCCCATAAATTTATGTCAAGAGGAGAGAATTTCTTGGTTTTCTGTCAGTCTTTCCATTGGAAAGGCAAAAGGAGTTTGAAAAACACGTGGCTGTCTCTAACAAAGACCAATTCCTAAACTTGTTTCTAAAAGTAAACTATTTTAAAACATTTTGCAGCTCTATAAGTAGTTGGTTTTTTGACCCTTAACACACATCTGTGTATGTAATAGTTTCATAATTCCTGCATTGACTCCTCATCTTCTTTCTAGTAACTCCTGATACCACATGTCAGTGTGGGTTGTGGATGAATTAAAAGATAGATAGGTAGGTAGATAAATGTAGAAGTACAGATATAGATAAACCATGTATACATGGACACAGGGCAAGTCCATCAATGGAATAAAATACTATTCCAGCCACTATGGAGAACAGTATGGAGGTTCCTTAAAAAACTAAAAATAGAGCTACCAGATGACCCAGCAATCCCACAACTGGGCATATACCCTGAGAAAACCATAATTGAAAAAGAGTCATGTACCACAATGTTCGTTGCAACACTATTCACAATAGCCAGGACATGGAAGCAACCTAAGTGTCCATCAACAGATGAATGGATAAAGAAGATGTGGCACATATATACAATGGAATATTACTCAGCCATAAGAAGAAACGAAATTGAATTATTTGTAGTGAGGTGGATAGACCTAGAGTCTGTCATACAGAGTGAAGTAAGTCAGAAAGAGAAAAACAAATATCGTATGCTAACACATATATATGGAATCTAAAAAAAAAAAAATTGTTCTGATGAGCCTAGGGGCTGGACAGGAATAAAGACACAGATGTAGGGAATGGGCTTGAGGACACGGGGAGGGGGAAGGGTAAGCCGGAACAAAGTGAGAGAGTGGCCTTGACACATACACACTACCAAATGTAAAACAGATACCTAGTGGGAAGCAGCCGCATAGCACAGGGAGATCAGCTCGGTGCTCTGTGACCAGCTAGAGGGGTGGGATAAGGAGGGTGGGAGGCAGACGCAAGAGGGAGGGTATATGGGGATATATGTATGCATATGGCTGATTCACTTTGTTATACAGCAGCAACTAACACACCAATGTAAAGCAATTATACTCCAATAAAGATGTTAAAGAAAAATACTATTCTGGTAATAGAGAAGATTCCCTCTAGAAACAACTAAAAGAATTGAGAGCCCTGTATTTCCAAGTGGCCCCAAAGAGATGGGTGTGTGGAGTCAGAAACCACCCAATTTCATTTAAACACTGATGAGATACGATGCAAACTCTACAAAAAGGATGAGGTGGAGAAACAAGGGTCACTTTAAAACTTAAACTGGAAAGAGTAAAATAGGGAGTCCTTGCCAACAGCTCAAAAAATAATTTGTTGCTGCTTCTGACAATGCAGGGCATATTGAGAAAGCACAGCTGCTTTTAAATCTAGCACTGCAGGAAAGCAGCTGGGCACTCGATATATGGCTTTCGTCATAATCCGTTGCAGAAATTAACAACCTAAAGAGATATGCCCTCCTTCTCCTGACTGTGGCCAATATATCAAAAACTAATGAACTGTCCCTATAACTAGTGGAAACCCTTTGCTTTGGGGTCTGTAAACAATAAGATATCTAAATACCCTTGACTGTGGAATTAGTACCAATATCTTTTGCAGAATACTCTTAAGCAAAGCATATTGGCCATTTCAATAACCAGTTTCCCACAGATGAACAATCATAGCTCATGTTCCCCTGAAGAAGAGGTTACGGGTCCCCCAGAGTTCCACTGCCCAGGACAAAAGCAAGTCACAACTGTCACTTCCAGAAACACATCTAACTCATCATGGATTTCACATAAAATATGCACATGCTTGGGGTCAGACACATAGAGAATGGCAGGCTAGGCTAAGCCAGGGCGTGTGCTTAGGAAATTGGGACCAGAACATTGATCCCATGGGTCACTTCCAAACCCATTTATTTCATGGATTCCAGTCTGAATTGTCTTGTATTCTTCTAAGCAGTTTTTATTAGATTCAGTCACCAAGCGGATGAAATCCTATGCTTCGCTGCATCACACACCGCACATCAACTCGAGTCCCAAGATGAGGCACCAGGGAAATGACTAAGGGACACATGAGTTCCTGGCTACGGCTCCCAAAGCAGCCCTCATTCAACTTTTTCTAAGGTCCTGGGGACAGGCAACTTGGAATGTGCAGAATAAGCCCAGGAGGGGCCACACAGAGCCACTTTGAAACTTTCTCCATACAAGTCACTCCTGGTCTGAGAATTAGAACCCCAGCAGATTAAACTGTTCAGAAGAATGCTTTCTTAGTGCTGCAGTGGACCTGATAGTTTCACAGCTCACCTGTTTTACTCCCAGCCAGCCGTTCTGCACTCACCACTAGATTGATGGTTGAACTAGAAGCTGACCTCGCCGTTTGCGGAGATGGAGGCTGAATTTTCTCTATAAAAGAAAAAGATACACCACTAATAGGTAACTCAGAAAATGAAAGGCTTAGGAACCCTATGGGACTGAGGCAGGCTTGCCGTTCTGGGTCATGTCTTATGTAAGGAGGGGCCACTGAAACGTAGAGACCCAAGAAGTCTCCACACACACTGCTTATGTCTGTTGTCTGCACGTTTGATTCATCTCAACAAGCAAACGGAGGAAATTTCTGAACCTGGAAGAGATCCTCACATTCTTCCACATAACATCTTCTGCTTCCATCCAAGGAAGTAGAGCCCTGGGGTTGAAGGGTCTTTGGACTCAAATCTTCATGGGTTGTATGGTAACTGATGGGAATTGCCTTTCCTCAATCATAGTTCCTTGATATGAATACCTCTGGCCCAAGAGAAAAGAATGGGAGCCTCCCCTCCACGTCCCAGGAACAGCAGGGGTTGAGAAGAGTCAGGGGTGGGGGTGAGGGTCCAGGAGAACTTGGGGAGGGGGCTGGGAAATCATGCCGGCCAGGACTTGGGGCAGCAAAGGAGCCACAGGGCCAGCACAGCAGAGGGCAGAGCCTGAGCACGATGAGACCAGGGGAGGGAAACGCTGGTGCCCTTTTGACTGTGCCTGTGGACATCCCGTGGCCCCTGGGATGAGAATCCCTAAGGAGCCATGACTCAGTGGTGTTTTCTGTTCAATGACCATGGAGACATGCTTCCGACACGGGACATGGTGGGCAGCCAAGACCCAGCCAGGTTCCATGGCCATATTTCTTCCTCCCTGGGAAGGGGCTGCACTCAGGCCACATGGATCTGGTTTCCTGCATCAAGTAGCCCAGGACCCCCAAGGCAGGACAACAGTTCACAAGGAACCCATTTTCCATTTCGTTAAGTTATCAAGTTGGGTGCAACCGAAACACACAGGATTTCGCTTTAACCTTGTTGTTGTTTCAGAAAAAGGTCAGTGAATAAGCGCTGTTCCCTTTATGGTGCCGTTGGATATCCCACGCAGAGATAGGTACCAACCTTCCTTAAACCGACAGTGCACTTACTTGTACTGAAACTGCCTTGGTAGATGGCTCTGACCTGAGACCTTAGGTAACAGATCACCGTGACATGGTACGTCTGCCCAGGGAGCAGGCCCCCGATGACGTGGTCCGTGACCGTGAGGTTCTGCTTCAGAACCGGGGACTGATCGTGGGCCGAGGTGATGGTGAGGTTGTATAAATAAGGGCTGGGGGGCTCGGGCCTCTCCCAGTGGAGTTTGACACTGTTCTCTGTGATTTCAGACGCGTGGACCTCTCGGGGTGCCTTAACTGCAAGATGGAGTGCTGAGAGCAGGAGACAGAAAATAAAACCCTAAATGACTGTAACACACAGGCCGGAGATGAACTCTAAAAGAGATGTACCAGTAGACGGTCGATCTGAAATTTAGGTGAGGCAGACAACTAGTTTCTCTTTCAAGCTCCAGAGAAATACTGATCTTGTAACCTACCAGCATATGTGAAACGTGAAATTCACAGTAATCAAAAATCTCATTGTTCATCGGCCAGGTACACGATTACCTTTTTTTTCCTGTTGAAAATCTCTCTTATTAAGGAAATACTTTGAAAATGTGTGGTCCAGGGTGCTTAATCTGAAGCGTTCAAGACAGAATGAGGCCCCTAACTTAAAATATATTAAATATACATCATGGAACTTTAGGGTATGACATGAAATTCTTTCAAGGAATCCCTGCTTCTCTCTCTTCATAAAATGAAGACAATCTCCATTTTCTCAGGAGCACATACATCCTGCCTTCACTTTTCTATACAGTTTGTGACTCTATAGGAACTTCTAGCATCTTCTTTGCGGGAAAAATAAAATAACACAGTCTGAGTCCCATTAAGCCCACCAACCCCCAACCCCCGAATCTAATCCAGCCTGGAATGCATTCTTCCCAGGGGCAGTACCAGCACGTAGTTCAGTCTGTGGGGACGGAACAATCGTCTGGGCTCTAACTTTTCAATTTGCTAAATGCAACGCCCCAATGTTGCCACAGCACGAGGCTTGGGCCTCTTCTCTATGGGTACATGCTTCCCAGCGGGGACAAGGCTTCTGCAATTACAAAGCTCCATCCAGACCTTCGGGAGTCATATTCTAAGGGAGGCGGGTCTGGCTCCAGAACTAAAGCATAGAAGCATAAGCTTCACCATTTAAGAGCTGACAACAGGCTTTTTCTCTCTCTCTCTCTCACTCCCTCAATGGGGTCTAAAACCCTACATCTACTTAGAACTCATCCCTTTAACTGAAGACAGTTGCATTTCCAGGAGAGGTGGGTGGTGGCCACCCACTGACACCCCTGAGAGAATGGGCTGCTCCCATGCTTGCCCCGATGGGGGTTTGGGGCTGGGGTGGGGAGTGGGAAAACGGGCAGCAGAGGCGGCGGAGGGGTGGGTATTTCACCTGCTCTTTGCTTGGAACTCACCAGCCTCACGGCGGGCGGGGGAGGGGGGGAGAAGAGAAAGATTGCTTTCTAATATAGATAAAAAGGGATGCTTTGGTAATTCCATGCTCAAACCAGCACCTTTCAAAATACATCATCTAGATGTCAGATTGCAGATCAAGGACCGTGTCTGGATTGCTTTGTAAACAGGCTTCAAGGGACAAGCCCTGGACACAGTAAAAGAGACATCCCAGGTAGGTGGCTTTCTTACCCATGGGCTTAGCAGTGGCTGGCCTGGTGGCGGCCAGTTTGGCTGCCTGGGGCCTGGGGGCCTCGGGCTTTGCGGCCATGGGTTTGGCAGCAGCAGGGGGTCTGGCAGGGGCCGGCTTTGCTGCTGCGGGCCTCGCGGCCAGTGCGGGTCTAACTGTGGCTGTCTTCGAAACCTCCAGCTTGGCGGCCTCAGGCTTGGTGGCCACAGGCTTGGCAACTTCAGGCTTGGTGGCCTCAGGCTTGGTGGCCACGAGTTTGCTGGTCACAGGCTTGGCGACCTCGGGCTTGGTGGCCACTGGCTTGGCCAAGGCCTTGGCGGCCTCGGGCTTGGCGGCCTCAGGTTTGGTGGCCGTGGACTTGACAGCCTCAGGCTTGGTGGCCATGGGTCTCCCAGCCACGGGTCTCTCGGCCACAGGTCTCGTGGAAGCTGGCTTTGAGGCCGGCAGGTTTACCACTGTTATTGGTTTGGTGGTGGTGGTCACTGGCTTTGCTGTGGTCACCGGTTTAGATGTAGGACTTGAAGTAACATTATTTGGAACATTTCTGTTAAAACATATTAAATATTATTTCAACTCATACATATTTTCTCCTGCTATCTAAAATAGACAAAGACATAACTCCATGTGCTATACAAAATTTGCTATATCACCAAAATGCATGCAGTAGCTTTTACCTATTACATATAGCATTGCATATACTAAATTCCTTCCTTTTAGGATCTGTGCCACAGAAAGACATCGAACAGCATATAAAAAATAGAATTATCAAAAATGAAGCCTCTATTGTACTATAAATACACCTGAAATCTTATTTTCAATTTATAAAAACTGGAAGAGAGCAAAGAAACAGAAATAAATATTGTCATAATAATAATACTTATTGTTCATAATAAATAGTAAAGATAAAATATTTAAATAATGCTCTAATTATAAAAATTGACCAACTGAAACACATACACCAAAAACTAAGATCAGTTAATAGCTACGTTCGTTATAAGAAAGTAGCCGCTCAACAAGATGCTGTGTTAAATGAAGCTCTCTACGAAATAGACAGACATAGAGAACAGACTTGTGGTTGCCCCTGGCTGGGGGGGTGGCTGGGGGAGGGATGGAGTGGGAGGTTGGGGGTTATCAGATGTAAGCTATCATATACAGGATGGATACATAACAAGGTCCTGCTGTATAGCACAGAGAACCATATTCAATAACCTGTGATAAACATAATGGAAAAGAATATTTTAAAAAATGTATATAGGGCTTCCCTGGTGGCGCAGTGGTTGAGAGTCCGCCTGCCAATGCGGGAGACACGGGTTCGTGCCCCGGTCTGGGAGGATCCCACGTGCCGCGGAGCAGCTGGGCCCGTGAGCCATGGCCGCTGAGCCTGCATGTCCGGAGCCTGTGCTCCGCAACAGGAGAGGCCACAGCAGTGAGAGGCCCGCGTACCACAAAAAAAAAAAAAAAAAAAAAAAAAATGTATATATGTGTAAGTGAATCGCTTTACTGTACAGCAGAAATTAACACAACACTGTAAATTAACTCTACTTCCATTAAAAAGTTTAAATAAAAAAATAAGCAAGATGCCGTGTTGAGCTGGAAAATGATCAAATCGGCATACGCTTTCATTCCTAGGGCGTGTTGTGTATTTTTGTTTGTATTAATTTTTGTGTATGTGGTTGTTTTTCTCACAATTTCTTGATTTACTATGAATCCCTAAAGAGAACAGCAACATAACCATCAGACATGCTAGCGCAGACCCAATTTTGTTCATTACTTGCCCTGAGATGAACATTCATTATTTTATAGAAATGTCATGCTATATGGCATAGGCAGTATAGTTTCAAGTTGCTGTCATAAAACTTCAGATACTAGGTTGCTTTGTTCATTCTGTTTTCCTAAAGATAAAGTTGAGCCAACCTGACGGAATGTTCGAGGGAAATTATACAGATAATACAAGGCTAGAAAAACAGAACCTGTGAACCTAGGTCAAGCAGAATGAACATCACAGCACCAGAGAAGGGTCACTGCTGCCTTGGGAATGATTTTCAACTTACTAGGCTGAAATGTGAAGCGTTCCCTCTGAGGACAATGGCAAAAGCTGAAGGAGTTAAGGGGTATAGGGAGAAGCATGGGCAGTTGGAAGAGGTCACCCTGGGGCTCAGCCAAGAGTAAGGCAGGTAGTCACTTTACAAGGATAATTCGAATCTGCATCTCATCTGAATGCAACAGACAAAACCTCCCCTTCTCCCAAAGCATGATCCTCTGTGGCCTTCTCTTGAGGGACACAATTGCTGGTACAGTGCCTGACCTCAGTTCCTGCCACCATGTCCCCCTTGCCCAGCCCTCTGTCACACAGCCACAGTGGCCTCCTCTCTACTCCTGGAGTTGGCACCAACGATGGCACTGGACATAAGGCTATGGAGCATGTGCCGAGCAGCCAGCATCACCATGGGCACTGCAGCCCCACCCACCTCCCATCCATCTCATCGGTCTTCCTAGGAGACCATGCATGTCCCCCACCTTTGCTAACACCATCACCTGTGTCATTACAGCATTAATCATTTTGAGAGAAGGGGAGTCCATTTTTTGCTTAATGTATCCAATCTTTCTGTATGAAATCATTGCACACCAGTTAGAGTAGACTGTTGGGACATATGGCCCCAGTGGCTCACTTTCTCTGTACCCACACCCTTTGCAATGTGATGTGGCAGGTTCCCCCAACAAGCCCAGCTCCCCACTCTTGAATCTAGCTAGGCCAGCTTTGGACACGCTTTGGCCAATAGGATAGGGCACAGGTAACAGTGTGCCAGCTCTAGCCTAGACCTCAGGAGGCCTTGCTCACCTCCACCTTTTCTCACGGAACCCTCCCAGTCTCCTTGTGCACAAACCCAGGCTTGCCACATGAGACCACCCTAGACCACCAGTCCACAGCTGACCAGCAGCTGACCACAAACATGAAAATGAGCTCTGTAGAGGGCAGAAGAACTGCCCAGCTGAACCCAAGCAAAACCCACCAGCCCACAGAATCTCAAACTACATAAACAGTTGTTATTGTAAGCCACTAAGTTTCAGGTAATTTGTTACACAGCAAAAGCTAATGGATACAACAGACTCTTCCCCTGAAATGCTCCACGTGACACTTGGGAAGTCACGTTTTCTGGATTTCAACATCCTCATCCCATAAAGTTAGGCATTGGCTGAAGGACCTCTGCATTCCCTCTAGCGCTCTAATTTCTAAGACAGTTATTATAATCACTTACATTTGTTTGTAACCAAACTGCACAAGATTCTTTGCCGGTTGGTCCCCTTGGAACCAATCACACTGTTTCCTGATATCTGGGGACAGGTAAAAAGCATCTTTACCTAGAGAAAAAGAGAGAAGGAAATATTTAAGGGCATGTGAACCACATGCAAATTAAAATCAATCTGCTAAGGAGTTAAATGGATCACGTAGAGGTAGTCCGTGAATATTTGTTGAATTAATTCATTCTTCCAGACAATCTAAGTCCAGTGATTTGAAACATGAAGCATAATGGTGCTTGATCCATAAAACACCTTAAGCCAGTATCTCCTATTTGGCAATATTTGGGTGATTAGGTTAACGGTAACATTTACTCAATGTGAGGGAAGACAGGAATAGAAGAAAAATCAAGTGCAGAATGTACCAAGTTCCAAGCTCTAGAACATCACATTATAATAGAATTACTTTGAACATTTTCTCAGTGCTGTTTTACAAAACTTCTGTTTTAATTTTCCAAAGACGGTAATAGTGGCTCCTGGGTGAACTTGCTGGCCTACCCTTGCTTCACATTTTTCCCCTAAAACTTTAGGGAGACAGGTCACACTTTATAAATCTCCCTCATTTGTTAGATGCTTTCCTGTGCCTGACTCCATCAAGGCAGTGATGAATGACACACCTCCTCCAGGATGTGCCGTCTACTGGGACCACATACCCATAAATGAATGACCAACGGGCCATGTGATAGATGCAATAAGTACAACATCCTGGTTAACACTGCCCGAGCCTTGGGAGTGGGGACCATCGCAGTGAGCAGGGGGTCTGGAGATAATTTTGAAGATGAATGCGGGTTTGTTGCTGAAGCAAGGGTGGAGATCATTTAGTGGAGGGAGAGACATATGGGGTAAAGACTCAGAGGTATCCAAGTGTATGGTTGGGGGCTAAGCCCAGATCAATGCTGCTCCTTCTAGAAGCTTCCCTGATCCCCATCAGGGCACACTCAATGTGACATAACAGCGTATCATGTCATGCTTAATAAATGTGCACTTGACCCCTTCACCCACCTAGACTATAAACTCCCAGGGACACAGTCCATGGCTGGGAGGGGTCTAGTCAAGTCTGGTTGAATAAACGAGTGAACAAGGGCAGGATTCCCGTCTGTGTCAACTGCCAACCCCAGCTCCTAACAGTGTGTCTGGGATGTGGTAGGTGCCAGTATATACTTGTTGAATGAATGGACAGGTCAACATGGGCACACTAGCTATCATTCCCATGCCTGCGGCCCCATCCCTGGGGGCCAAGTGTGCACAGGACTTACTGCTGATGAAGGATGGCAACAGCCTCCCGAAGCGCATCAGAGGCTCTTCGTTGAGCTCAGTAGACTTGTCCATGAGTTTGAAGAAGATGTCGTTTGGTTCACTGGCGAAGCTGTACAGCTCCTTGACGTTCACCTTCCTACCAATGCCCAGGATCACGAAGAAATAACCCTTGCATTTGGCCTGCAGGATGGCTCTCTGGGCCTCCTGCAGCTGCTGGTTCTGCACCTCGCCCGTCAGCATCAGGACCACGAGCTTCAGGTCCCGTGGGTTGGGTGCACTTTCAAAGATGTTCTCAATGGTATAGTCGATGGCACTACCCAAAGCCCTGGTCCCCTGGAGCTGTGCCATCCTGCTGCCGAGGAAGGCCAGGAGCTTCTCCTTGGAGCCGTAGTCAGCCAGGGAGAATTCCACCTTTACGGGCGGCACGCTGGCGTTGCCCGTGGACTCATAGGGTGCATGCTGCACGACTGCCACTCTGGCGAAGTGCTGGGAGGCCTTGGGGTCCGGGCTCATGTCCAGCTGTTGGACCAGGTACTGTATGTACTTCCTCATCTCATTGAACTGGAACGGAGTGGTGGACTCGGAGCTATCTAAGATGAAAGCCATGTCGATATCCACGTCGCTGCCTGCTGCTCTCCGGTCCCTGAAGGAAGGCCTCCAGTTGCCAAATCCACAGGATGGGTCGATGTTGCAGATGTCTAGAAAGAAGCACGGCAGCCCGTTTATTCTGTGACTCTCCTGGCGAGACACTGCACATCAGTCTGCAGGGAGTCTGGGGTCATTAGAATTGTCACATAATGTAGAAACCTATGTATACCTTGCTGACAATATCATGGCCAGATTTCAGTTTTCATCACCTAGCACTTACTGGAGGAAACAAATCAAGCTGAAATCCTTGTTAACATACTATGGCATTGGCATAATGAAAGAAAAGAAAAGAAAACTACCTTGCTTCTTTGCCACTCCTTGAAGAAATGTGTTCCAGAAACACATTACCAGATAATAAAACAAAACCAGATAATAAAATTCTGGACTCCAAGGTCAAAATATAAGCAGAGCCCACTTCCTCCTTTGTTACCTATAGACCTAATCATTCTCTTAATGAAGAGAGGCTCTGTTTGGGGGCAGTCGGCTTTTAGGATGGAAACTACTTACGCAGCATATACACTGGTAAATACAAGACTATGTGAATCTTCATTGAACTCAAGCTCTTTGTACAGGTGATGATTATTCACTCAAATGTCCCTCTGTAGACAGTGTGTTTTGCAATTGCAGCCGGACAGAATTTTTTTTGTCTTAGAGAAGCACCTTACCCAAGCAAACATGACAAGTCAGGACTTTCTCCAAGAAGTCCGTGAGGTCTCCACTAGCTGGTAGGACAAGGGCATGACCCACCGCTGTGTTATTGATCTGGTTGAAACAAAAGGAAATCCTTAGTAGGAGTACACAGGGTAAGTTACCATTTGAAAATGTAGCCAAAGAACACACATCAATTAAATAAACACAATTATTTAATAAACACATCAATTAAATAAACCCCCCAATAGATCAATATCTTCTCTTTCTTGGGAAGCGGGGTTAGGAAGGAAGGCACTGATTATGATAGGAAAACAGGTTTTCTCCCAATGAGATGAACCGGTGTTCAAATCCCACTCCTGCTGGACCTGAAGCACAATTATTTAATTTCTCTGGAATTCAGTTTCCTTAGCTGCAAAGTGGAGATAATGGTAAATTCACACAAAGTTATTTGGAAGATTAAATTGGATAATGTATGTAAAGTACCTGGTATAGCCTCTACCAAATAGCAGGGACCTAAATGTCATTGTTACCTAGCAATAATAATAGCGACTAACAAATATTCAGTCCGTCCCTCTCCCATGGGCCCAGGTCTAGAAAGGGATTTAACAACAAAGCGAGTTATGAAATCACTTCCAGAAGACTCAGAATGTCCTGCCTATCACAGCCCCTGGCACATCATCATTAAATTGAATAAATGAATGAATATTTGACTTTTTGAACTTGCTGAAACTATGCTTTTTAGGAAACATGCGTGGTTCTGGATCACTCAGCCCTCACAAGGGGAGATGTATACATGATCCCCTAATAGGAATGTAAGGCTGGTAGCCCAAGCCAGAGCCTAAAGCCCAATACTATGTTCTCCAATTGGCCTGGAGTTTGGCAGAATAAACCCTAAGAGATGGTGCCAGTGACCCAACTGTCTCTTGCTGACGTGGCGGTGATAAAACTGTAGAACATCCAGTTTGGAAAGGAAGACGCTAGGGACCATCTCATCCACCAGCCTCTGTTACAGGTGAGAAATCTGAGACACAGAGAGCATAAGTGACAGGGCCATGTTACTTTTGGTGACTTAAAGCTAGAAGGTGGTTGGACTGGCACTAGAGCCAAGACCTCCTCATTCCTGGTCCCGCTCTGTCCCTTCCTACCCATCATCCACCCATCCTGGACTGCAAAGCCACAATCAGCACTGAGTAAATATTAATTGACTAATTAATCTTTTTATATATATATATATATATATATATATATATTAGTAGTATAACAATTATACAAGTCATTTAAGCAAAGAATAAGGAAACACTTAGCTGCTTCATAGGCTGGAGCTAATGCTTCCTTGTCCTATGCTTAAATAACTTGTTTCATTGTTAGATGCCAGTATGGCTGAGAAATATTCGAACAGGGATGCAGCTTGGGTGTTGGGCTGGCTGATGTCTGGAGAACCTCCCAAGGAGACTGTAGGCCTCCAGGGTCAGCCTGGGAGAGTCTCATCCAAGAAGCAAAGAGGGACCTAGTGGGAATAAGTCATGGGCATTTGGATGTCCATCTAGTGCCAGAGCCATCAGGATGTTCTGGAAGTCTCGCAAGTGAGACCAGCCTCATCTAGAAGCTAAGGGGTGCAAACCCATCAGGGAGGGTACAGTTGCACCCAAGCACCTTCTCAGAGTCAGAGATGCCCAGAGCACAGACCTGCAGGGCGTTGACCAGCTGCCGGTCCTCTTGGCTCGTGAGGAACAATGGTGTGATCCCAGCATCCGAGAGCTTGAGCACGGCCTCCCTGAGCTGCGGGGACTCTCTCGTGGGTTTATTGCTGAAGAAAACCGCCACCTTCCTCATCAGGAATCCATTCCGCACCCGCTTAAACGTGTTTCTGGCCACGAAGGACATGGCAGTTTCCAGACTCTGCTGCTTGGACGTCAGAGCCACCTGAAGGTTCTTGATCTTGTCCTGGAGAACGGACTTCTTCTTGGAGTCAGCAAAGCGGATCTCCGTGGTGACCTCATTGTTGTAGGTGACCACGGCCACGCGGGCACCCCGCGGGCAGTTGCTCTCGGCAATGGTCAGGTCGTCCACGATCTTCAGGACCACATCCCTCATCCGGCTGAATGTGTCCTGGGTGACTCCCTCAGAGGTGTCCAAGGCGAAGGCCAGCTCCGTCGGGAAGACAGGGCATTCCAGGGGCCCTGTGGGAAGGGGGAGGGTTTTCACAGACAAACTACTTCCTGGAAAAGGGATCTTCTGCTTTCCTTGGAAGGAAGTTCAATTACTGAAATGACTTACCGTAGCAGCAAGCTAGAAGAGAACAGAGAAGAGAGTGAAAGCCTGGTCCACCAGGTGCGAATTTCACACATAAGGATAAAAATGAGGTACAGACGGCAGAAAATCGTGTACTTACGACATTTATCTTTGATGCTCTGGACCAGGGCACATTGCTGGAAAAGGAAAGAAGATGTAAGAGAACAGACAGAGAAAGCTCACAGGGCAAGGGCTCGCGAGGCACACATGCAACTTACGTCCATCGAATCACCTCTGCTGCCTTTGTAACCCTGCAAAACAAGGACGGGGGCTGAGACCTCGCAGACGTGAGGGCTGTGGAGCTTCCCACCAAGGAACAGCCCAGGGCCCACAGACGCATGACAGAGAGAACAAGGTGGGCCCTGACTGACCTTGATCATTTCCAGGCTTTCCTTATAAATTTGATTTAACTGCTCGAAGAGCAAAGGAGAGACTTTGAGGACAGAAGTGTTTCCCCTGTAAGATAAATAGCTCCATGCCCTGGAATCCAGGATACTCATTGCAAATCAACGTAAATCACACATTTGAACTTGAGTCTAAACGCTGCTTCTCCAGAGAGAAGAGCTGCCTTTCCCCTGCTGGCTTCCTACATCCTGTCAGAGGAGGGACACCCAGGAGTCACTTAGCTACCCTGAGGCTCCAGGTCTAAGCATCCCGGGATTCCACCCCAGGGATACACGCATGGCTGCCCTCGACATCTCATCCCAATGTGTGGCCACCGAGGGTCAAGCTGTCACCTCATGGGCTAGCCAGCGTCTTTCCATCCGGTTGCCCCTGCTCCTCCATCCCCCACTGCAGCTGGATTAACCATCTCCCGTTAAAGGCTCCTCTCCAGATTAAACACCTGACTCTAGCATCTTCTCCTGGGTTCAACCAATCCAACCCTCTAGCCTTTCTTTCTAAGGATGATTTTTCCACTTCCTGAGTTATCTTCTCCATTCTTCTGTGAACCTCATCAATTTCAATGTCAGGAGACAGTACAGGAAGAAATTCAATCAAGGAAACAAAGGCATTCATGATGAAGGATATGGAAGGGCTGGAGAAAGGTGCCCTCCTGGCTCTAGGTCACTAGTGGGGTTTCAACCACAAATCAGTAGCTCCCTTGGGGATTTTATACACCAAAGGGAATCTTCCCCAAACCGAGGTCTATACTATACTCCTTCCACAAGATGCAATCAAGAGGTATTCAAATGTGTTCTCTTTAGTTTGTCCTCAACACAAACCTCAAGCAAACCTACACCAGGAAATTGTAAAGGCAAATTACGATACACCCTAGATTATAGAGTTCCATGTGAAACTTGCTTTAAAATTTTCTTGGTACACTAAAGCTCAAAAGTTCTTTTCTCCACTGTGGTATCAGAAGGGAAGTGGTTAAAAAACAAACAAAGAAACCACAACAACAAAAATGCAGGCAGCTCTTTTGTGAGGAAAAGAGATAGTGGAAAGTTTTCAAGGAGGACCATGTGTAAGGCACCCAGCCCTCGGGCAGCTTGATTGGAAATGGGTAGGTACTCACAGATGGTCCTGCGTAACCAGGGTCTCCCTTCTGTCCAGCTATCCCTGGAGGTCCTGAATTTCCCTAGAAGCAGAACAAACTTTGCTCAATTGTGGCAGAAGATGGAGACTTCTCAGCTTCTGCAGTTGGAAGGGGTGGTGGAGATGATCTTGTCTAATGTCCCCCATCACCACAAGGAATCTCTCACTTTAAGAGACCTTAAGTGTCTCCAAAATTCAGGTATAGAGACAAGTGGCCCTGACAAAACTGATGTGCATCTCCCACAACTCTATTCTCTGGCAGGTCAAGGTGAGATAGATGCTTGCCTGAGAACCTTTAATAAGACCACTATGGATGCATAAGAAAGCAGTAACTGACAATTAATTAGCTCACTTTTCAATGTAGATAACCAATCCAATGTTTTAAAACTCTACCGAGAGTAATAAATGATCTAGTTTGAATGTCCTCACTGAGAAAATTAACAGGATAATTACAATGAATTTCACTATATTTTAAGCTAAATATAACTGTTAGAAGCCTTTACCCGATTCTAGGCCAAGTTGCTAATTCAAGACTCAGGGCAATCTTAAAAGGATGAGTAAACATCCACTACGGAGAATAATCCAGAATGAAAAGTAGCTTAAGAAAGAGGAAGCTGGGCTTCCCCTGGTGGCGAAGTGGTTGAGAGTCCACCTGCCGATGCAGGGGACACGGGTTTGTGCCCTGGTCCAGGAGGATCCCACATGCCGCGGAGCGGCTGGGCCCGTGAGCCATGACCGCTGAGCCTGTGCGTCCGGAGCCTGTGCTCCACAACGGGAGAGGCCTGCGTACCGCAAAAAAAAAAAAAAAAAAAAAAAGAAAGAAAAAGAAAGAGGAGTCTTTTCATGGTGGGGAGGCGAGAGAATACATGGTCTCAGCCCGGCTCGCCCCTGAACTTGGAACCCTAGTAAGCACTTCGTGCAGCTCATGAAATCCTGTCTCCGCACCGTCTGGCGGGCATGACTTCTGATGTCATTCATTGTGAGACTTGAGTCCCCCGGCACCATGCGCAGAGTGGACCATGGGCTAGTGACCTTGAGACGTATTAGACGAGGGGGCCCTCCAGACCTCCCTCTAAAGGGAGCATGACCAAAGGAAGACAACACAGACACAGCCGCAGGGTGTCCTGAGTACATCCCGTCGAAGGCTTAGGATTCCTCTACTCCCACCCCATACTATCTCTGGCCAGGTTGCAAGTGAAGAAGGGTAACTTTCAAAGAAGCAATGGAGTCTTCAGTGCTCAGACCTGCTACCAGGAAGGTGCAGGCAAACTTACCCTTCGGCCTCTGATGCCTTTGGGTCCCAGGGCTCCGTCTGTCCCCGGCTCACCAGGATTGCCCTGGGAAGAGAGCCAGGAAGCAGCACATTAAGCTCTGAGAGGCAGGTCTAGCTGAGGGTCCCTGGGGGCCTCTGGACCACACTTCCCAGAGCGGCCAAATGGCTAATTTTGATGGATTTTCCACCACGTTACCGGCGCAGCTGTGGCATTTGCAGACTCAGTCTAAGCTTACTGAACTTGGACTTAGAAGTTACATTAATGATAACATCATACAGATTATACTAGCATCTTAAGGTTTATAAAGTATTTTAGTGCAGTGCCACTTCATTTAATCCTCACAAGCACCATGACAAGGGCATATTGTCATCTCCATGTGACTGATGAGGGAGTGTCTTGGAGAGGGTGGGCCTTTCCCAAGGTCACTTGATTAGTAAGTGTCTGACTGAAGACTAGACCCAAGCTATGGTGACCTTCAGTCCATGGTCACATCAGACTCATCCTAAAACAATGATGCTCTTTACCCCCTAGGGGAATATTTACCTTTGGTCCTGGGTATCCGGGAAATCCTCTTTCTCCCTATAAAAAATAAATGACTCAATATTTGATCCCAACTTAAAATCATCTAACAAATTATTCTCGAGCAGAAAAAATATATCCGTAGCATCGCCAAGAGAAAAAATTCACTACATTACAATTCAATTTTGAGAGATAATTCTTTAAAAATACAGCATATCAGAAGTTTGAGAATCCTCGGCAGACACGTACTTTTTTGCCTCTGCGTCCTTCACTGCCAACTCCATCTCGTCCGTCATCTCCCTAAGAGTGGAAAGACAGCGTTACTGCAGGTGCCCCTGTCAGGCACACCACGACCTTCTTTTTCTAAAGCCCTGAGCAGTGGGTCTTTGCGTCCCTGGAATGTTCCCAGATCAAGGTACAGCTCAAGGAAGAGTTCCTAGTCCTATCCCACCCTCCAGTGCAAATAAGACTGTGCCTGTACTAAAGAACTACTATGAGCTATTGGTAAAGATGCCGTTTGGATGTAGAATCAAAGACGCATGGAACCAGGGAATCTTAGAGTTGATAGGACTCTTTGATCTATGCATATATAAGTCTTTGATTCTACTTCAAAGCAAGAACGCAGGACTCAGTCTCGCACCCTCCTGAGTCTTCTGTGCTCAGCCCTTACTTCCTTCTCCCCGGTGCCCCTTCCCTTCCTTCCAGGTCATGCCTCTAGACTGCCTTCCTTCCCCAAACCCACTTCCGTGTACTCGGAGATCTGCCCCTATCACTCTCTCCTGGGGGGCTTTCCAAACTGGACACTGTTGATTATTTCAAAAGAATCCAAAGAATTTGCATGAAATATACATTAATATCTCTAAAACATGCACAGAACATGCTCCTTAGTTAATTTACAGTTTTAAACAGCTAAAGAGCTGTTGGCCCAAATTTATAGAAACAGAATCAGGAAGAGATTTCATTCAACGGTTTGAGTAGATTTTAAAGTCTGGTTTTTTTTCCCCTCTTCTTCTGAGACAGTAATAGCCATGGATTTTTAAATTTCAGTTAGCTGTAGGGAAATTACAAACACAAGAAAAGTATTTTCAAGCTTTGGGATTGTGAATCAGATCAACCTGGTCCACTTAATGTAGTTTTTAGGTGTAATGACTCATTTTACAGAAAAATTTCCAATGTACTGGAGATTTCTTTTTCCCGGATAGAAACATATGTTACAACGTTATTGCAAGAGAGCAGTTAGGGTGTTTTTAAATAACTTTTTAAAATGAATTCTCAAAGTTAGAATTTCCATTGCTGGGATGTCTCATTCAAAACAAACCGTTTCAACCTGAATTGAGATCTTATCAAAGCCCATTCCATTTTAAACCAAGGACATTTATTTCTTTGCAGAAAAGCTCCATCTAGTTGAGCTCCAAAAGCATTTGCAAGACCTGAAATGAAGGTGGTTCAAGGGTCAGTAAACCACCACATTCACTTCTCAGAAAGAAATCAAGAAAAAATGTCTCTATTCACTCCTCCTCCAGTGAAATAAAAATCATTTTGAAACTTATAAGCAGCAGGTTTCACTATTTTCAATCACATCCCCAGTAATATAAGAAGCAGCTATCAAGCTGTCTCTTTGTGGAACCAACCCAAGTTGCAATGACAAAGCCCAACCCAGCACAAGGCCACATCTCCTTGCTTCCTGAGCATCTCAGTGGAGTCAGCGGCAGCCTGGGCCCCGTGCACGTGTTGATCTTACCGTCTCCCCACGAGGACCCCGGTTCCCGATGCTTCCTTTGGGTCCTGGATCTCCGGGCTCACCCTAGACATAAGAAACAGGGCTGAGACACCTGTGGGTCTGGGACGATTTAAAATGTGATTCCAAGCCCTGCACTTGTTCTGGGTGACATCATCGGTAGGGTTGCCACAAGCTGCTAACTTCACCTTTTAGATTTTGATGTTAATGATTTTTTAAACTGCAACATCCACGTGTGGACTCCTGGAAGAGAATCCAGGAAGGCTTGTGTTTGTTCTTTTCATCATCATGGCACAGGGACGTGCCAACGGGGAGGAGAGAGAGAGACGGGATAGAGAAAGGCGTGGAGTCAGCAGTGAAAGCCAGTGGCCCCACGAGGGGCGGAGAGGCAAGGCTGGAGTCACATGAACACACTGCTTTCCCCAAGAAAATGCTGCCTCTCAGACTGGTTATGCTGAATAGTCGTTCTCAAGGCTCACAGAAAGGCAGCCTACATATAGCAAGCTGCTGTTATCCAAAGCAGCTGGGCTCTGGGACCCTTGGATTAGCTGCACGTGGCCAGCGGGGCTGCTGTGCACAGCGTCAATATCTGGAGAATATTCAGTGCAATACGGAAGTGGTCCTAGTGCCGCTGGTGGGCTCCAAGGGCCCTGGGGATGCTGAGCTGTCCTCAGAAGCCTGTGCTCGAAAAGATAGGGCAGTTCAGCAGCGGCTGGCAGCTCTGGTTATGAGAACGCAGGCCAACCCACTGCACACAGCCCATGGGTGCCCTCGAGGCGGGGACAGTGATCCCACTGGTGCAGCCACTGTCAACAGGGGAGGCCTAATGGAAGAGACCAGAGGGGAGGAGAAGGGATACGCAAGCCAAGCAGCTGGACAGACTGACAAACGAGGGAGCGGTGACATGGTGTCTGGTCAGGCCCCGGCCTGGGGAAACACAAGCTCCAGACAAACCTTTCTTCCCAGGGGCCCGGTTCTGCCACGTTCTCCAGGAACACCTGCGGTCCCCCCGCTTCCCTGGAGCATGAGGAGAGGAGAGAGTCAGTGAAACATTCACCCTCCAAGCCAAAGCGGCGGAAGCCCGCCTCCCACAAGCCCCACCCCACCCCCTGCTGCTCCTGTGTGGAGGTCAGGTCCTGCAGCTCTCTGCCACTCTCAGCCCTGGAGACCCCAGTGCAAACGTGCATGGAGATGGCTTGTGCAAACCTAAAATATGAGTGCGACCAGTTTTCACAGGTGTGCACACGTCTCAGTTTAATTAACGTTCACCTCCTAAGTTACTGACTAGGGGACAAACGCCCGGATTTATATGGCTTTACCTCCTCTCCCTTTCCACACCTCCACAACGAGCGCCTGACTTTACAGGTTTGGAAACCTACACACACTTTCTCCTCGAGTGAGTGAATAAGTCAACAAAGGAACATAGCTCTTCAAATGCAGTGCAGCCTACAGAGCCCAGAACGGCCCTAACAGATGCAGCAGCTCTTTGTGCTGTTAACTATTTGAAGAGCTTCAACTCACCCCTGCACCACCTTAAAGCCTTGACTAAGCAGAGCTTACATAAATATTTAAAACAAAATAGGTATTTATCAGATTTCAAACTTGGGAAGGACTTTCCAAGCAAATAGGGGCTCTCACAAAGTTCCTACTTCCCCTGTAAAACATTTTTGCGCGTTTATGTAGCCTCAGGCCAGTTCATTGCCAGTTTATCAGTCATTACTAATTTCTGTAACAAATTATAAGATGGCTCCCTGTTCCTAGTAGACCCAAGGGACACCAGAGTATGGGCACCCGGTCCTAGCTCAGCTACACCATGTTTCTGCTCATCATGGATAACAGCCAAGATAGATGTTGATGTTTGCATGGACAGCAAGTTTAAGGGACATCTTCCATGTCGAACTTGAGGATGGGGGGCTCCTTACACAAATACCAAACTGCAGGGGCAATTTCCAGGGGCCAAATATGAAATAATACAGAGTAATCTGAGAATTTTGGTCGATTCATCTGATTTCCTGCAGATCCACCCTAAGACTTCTGCAAGGAGGCCCCTCCTTCCTTTGCTCACCTCCCAGGTGGCCTGTGTTTGGAAGGGGCAGCACTGGGACTTAGCCCCTGGAGCATCAAGAAAAACGCCCTCTAACTTCCTCAGGGTGAACGAGCCAGTTGCTCCGAGGACTGAGGTTGGCCCCAGGTCTGCGCTGCCAAAGAGTCGGGCTGAGGGGTCTGTCTCCTGTTCCTCCCTTCACGAAACATGGAACTCTCAGCCTGCTGGGGCAACATGCTATCCATTTAGCTAAAGAGAGGGGTGGGATCAAGACAGACTTACCCGAGGTCCGAGAATGCCTTGTTCACCGATCAGGCCTGGAGGACCGATGGGACCAGGAGGACCCTGAAAAAGTAAAATGCCAACGGAAGTGCCGTGTGGAGGTGACACACCGTGACTGCCATAGTATCTACACAACGGAATATCATTCCACCATGGAAAGGAACAAAACACTGACACCGGCTACAGCATAGATAAACCTCAAAAACCTGGTGCTGAGTGAAAAAGCCAGACACAAAACCTATTAAATGATTCCATTCATATGAAAGGTCCAGAATACGCAAATCCACAAAGACAGAAAGGAAGTTAGTTGGTTATCAGGAGCTGGGGGAGGGGCATGACTGCCTAATGGGTACAGGGTCTCCTTTGGGGGACGATGAAAATGTTTTGAAACTAGATAGAGATGATAGTCGTGCAACATTGGGGATGTGCTAAACGCCACCTTAAAAGATTAATTTTGTGCTCAATTTTGTAGAAACAATGGTCACCTCAATTTTTTAAAAATGGTAGGGCATCTGGGAACATGTCACAAGGCACGCCACCACACCGGGGGTACTGACCTGTGCACCTCTGGTCCCCTGCTCTCCCACAGAGCCCTGCTGGCCGGGACCGCCCTTGTTGCCCTTTGAAACAAGAGAAGATGTAGGGAAGGGTCAGCCCTCTGTTCTACAGTCATATCTGCACAAGGGTGCAGGGAGATAGTCACAGCTGTACCAGGGGTCAGAAGTGAGAGCGCCATAACTCCAGGGAGAGACATTCAATACTTGGAGCCACTTTGCACTCTTAGCATCGATTCTCACTCTTCCCTCACCTTTTCCTCAAGATGACTTCATGACATGAAGCTATTTGGGACCCAAACCTGTCTTGCACAGGTGAGAGGACAGAGCCACCAAGACATGTGACTTGCTGATGACCAGGTAAGTGGGCACATCGCGGGCAAGAGGCCCCCAGGACGCTGCCTCCCCAGTCATCTCCCTTCCTTTCTCCCCTCCCCACCGTCACTTTCATTTTGATAAGCATTTCCACCGCCATCGTCGTTTCTGCAAGTCTTATAGAAGAGGCTACATTTAAGGAGATGGTAGAAAAGATGGGACCTACAAGCTTTGATGGTGAAGGAGAGAGTAATTTTTAACTTGTGGGTGGGGTGGGGACCCTCTCTCGAGAGCACACAGTGACTGACGTTGTGATGACAGCAAAGAGATGGTGACTTTGAGGCTTACCTTAGCCCCTGCTGGTCCCCTTCGGCCAAAGCCGCCCTGAGGAAGAAATCACACCAACAGTGAAAGGGAGGCGGGGAGGCCAGGCTCCCTGGGACTTAACCCACACCTTCACGACACCCGCTGGGCCCCAGACACTGTGCCTACCCAGCCCAGAGGAAACTCTCGTGAAGGGACACCTTTCCTCCTGCACTCCCCTCCTGCCCAGCCCTTCCACGCTGCCCTTGTCAATCATCCACATGGAAGGTTTGAGGATGACTTCAGACCTGCCAACCAAAATAAGGACCCCTCGGGCTGCACGGCCCCAGACAGTTTCAAGTAAGGAATGTGAAACAGGAAGGTCGACTTGTCTATTTTTCTTCCATTTTCCTAACTGGAGGGAGAGGTAAGACGTTAATTATAATGGAAGGGAGTCCCAGACTCTCCACACTGTCCCGGCCAAATATAACACACACTCGGTTAAGTAAAGTATTCAGCGTGGGCGTATGTGAACCTAAAAGCCTGGCTGTACTTGGTCTGGGCTCATGACTTGGCAATATCTTCCCCGATGCTCCAGAAGTGAACCTTAGTTCAAATAAACGTGGGCTCGCTCTTAAGTAATCCATGAATTCCCACCTCAAGATGGCTTCCTCTTCAGTGGAAAGGTTTGGGGTGGGAATCCATCCTGGATATATCTTCGCAAGGTTAGGGGTTGAATTCTGGAGCCTGTAACGCACCAGCCTGTCACAGGCTTGGCCTATCTTCTGCATCAACCCAAGAACCACCTTCTCTTCTCCCAGTGAACAAGCCCCATGATCTTCTGGGGCCATCATTCTGCCCTGATTCACTGTAATGGCAGCTTCTTTCATGGAAGACCTTGGCCTCCTTCCAGGGATGACACATGGACAAGAGGGGGAAGGGCACGGCCAGGCCACTCTCCACAGAGTAGCAATCTGCCTGCCGCTTCCAAAGGGGACCTCACCGAGTATGACCAGAGGCCACCTGTGCTCAGGCCACGTGAGGAGTGAGGTAGCCCAGGGGAAGGATGCCTTTCATCTGGGCGTGAGCCTGGCTTAGTGATATCCTAAGGGAAGACAGCCCTAACTTGACCACACTGATTTCAAACCCAAACTGACACCCTGTGCATAGAATTAACACGAACTGTATGCCTGACTGTATTTAAGTCTCTTCATGGAAACAAGCTCTGGCTCTACTGACAAACTAAGTTGTTCAGCACATTATAACAATGGAGTGTTTTCCTCATGTTTTTTTTTTTCATTGTAGAAATCAACAGCATTATTCAAAAATAATACTCAAAAGCTTTTAAGATAGCATTTTCAAAATTTAAGTTTTCTTCTGAATTTTCAAAGCAAGGTTATGCCCATAGTATATCATTTGCCTAGGGCCGAGAGTCGTTTCTTTTAAAGGCCCTTGTCAGCACACACCCTCTGATCGTCCACTGCAGATCCCTAACCATGTGACTGCCACGGGAGAAAGGGTTGAGGGGGCCCCGATCTGGCCCCCATCCCCAGCCAGATGCTGAGCAGACACCTTTCTCAGGCAGCCACCAGCGCCCTGAACTAGCCGTGAGAATTTACAGACTTCCAGACACATCTTCTCCCAGCTAGGAGGTCTGAGCTCTGTGTAACCCTGGGCCCTGGAAGCACTCAAACAGCTTCCCAAAGATCATTCATCTCCCTTTGGCTTCAGCAATTCTTCAACAAGACACAAAGACGAGGCATGCACTGAGCGGTCTACAACAGGCATTTCTGAAACGTCTTGAAAAAGCAATTGCGAGATGCAATTCACTAGAAAATTGACTCTGGTTTCACTGCTGGAGTTACAGCAGTATGAGAAAAACAACTATCAAACAAAACAAACATACACCCCATCAGCTTCCCCGCCCTTTGTCCCCTCACTCCCTCTGTATTTGTGTTTCTGTTTAGATTTTTTTAAACATTCAGTGGGATAAAGCCCAGCCAAATATTCGAAAGCAGCAAAGATATTACTTTTAAAAGCGTCTATTCAGTATGTTTTAGAAGGGGAGGGAAGCAGGCTGGGGGAGTCCAGAGTGAATGATAAGAATGAAGGGTCTGCAGAAGCAGCAACACATGGGGGACAATGGTTTCCGAAATGGCCTTAAATTCCCTAAATAAAACGTTGCTGAGCAGCTCTGCCCCAAAGGGTGTCTAGCAGAGTTAAGTAAATATCACCACAGAGCCCCCGCAAACCCCAAGAGGCACTCACGCTTTTCCCGGGTTCTCCAGGCCCGCCAGACACCCCATCTGTCCCAGGGAGACCCTGTCATGGGAAAGAAAATTAACGTAAGATTCTCGTCTGCAAAGAAGAATTTGTAACTCAAATATTGCACAAGACGCTGGGGAAAAGGAATGGATACACACAGGGCCAGTCGCACACTCTGGGGTTGCCTTAGACCCAGGTGCACTCTGCCCCCCACAAGGCTCAGGCTTGATGAGCACTTTCTGGAAATATCCATGGGGCACAACTCTGCCGAGAGGAAGCCCCTCTTGGGAGGGGCTGTTGCTGTTCCTCTTGGAGACTCCTTTGCAAGTGTGCACACTGGCTTCCCGGGGCTTTCTGCTCCCAACCTCAGCCTTGTACATGCACAGCCTTAAAGACCGCGTTGTGGCCTCCGGGGCTGGCAGTGAACCAGCTTGACTTTAGTTTCTCGGGCTCTCGGCACAGGGAGAGTCTAGGTACACAGAGTGCTGTACCATGGGGCCGATGTCTCCGGTTTCTCCTTTGGGTCCTCTCTGCTGGCTGTCCTGTCCTGAGTTACCCTGAAAAGAGAACAGGTCGGGGAATAAGCCACGTGTGCAGGGAAAGCCACTGCTGCTGGGTCAGTGACCAGGAAAATATTAGTGGTGGTCTGAATGCCAGTCGCTTTGGCCACATCCCATCTCCAGATAATGCCTGCCGTGGGGTCAGCAATCATTCTGAACCCCAAACAGGGGGGGAGATGGCTCTTCCTTCCCCCGGGAGGATGGTGGCCAGGCTCGCTCTTGCCTTGTCCTGGTCTGGGCCAGAAGAGGCTGGCCCAGCGATGGTCACTTGTTGACAGGTTTTATAGACCCATAAAGGAAGAAAAACTGCAAACTCTTCCCTTTTCCTAAAGCGAACTTAAAGTGTCCTGAGACCACATTTTAGGGAAACTTCTCAGGTCTTCACATAAGAGGCTTTGCAAAGACTTATCTTTGCAGCAAGAGGGCAAAGACATCTCCAGCCACCCCAAAATTCTAAGAAAAGGGCAAACCACATATTTTGCCAACATGTTTTAAAGCAATTTCAAGAATAAAATTCTTCCTTTCAACCCACTTCTCCCCACAAACCCCTTTCCCGGACTCAAGTCTCAAATCGGTGACAAGGATTTCCCCTTACCGGGTCACCTCTGATCCCAACATCCCCTCTTTCTCCTTTGTCTCCTTTGGGTCCTTTGTCACCCTAAATAAAAACCACAAGCAGAGACTGAGAATTAGATGAGTTTCACATATTTATCTCACCCTCAAAATTGCATTCTTCCAATCACAAATCTTAAAAAGAACAGTGTTTCAGCATTTGCCATTTACTCATTTTCCATGAAGGTAAAATTATTTCCAGATACTTCAGGTAACCCACAAGTATTTATTGGGTACCCATTCTGTGCCAGACGCTGGGGATTTATTTCAACAAAACACACTCAGTCCTTGCCCAATGGGACTCTCCAAACAAGAAAATATAATGTAAATATGTCACAGCTGACAAGGGACATAGGAGATGCCAAGGATGCACCCCAGGAGGAGGTCAGGGAAGGCTGCCTGGAGGAAGCGGTCTTAACATACACAAGTAAAAGAAATAATCCCTAAGTGAAATGTTCATAGTTTTTCCATGACAGTGACAATGCAGAAATATACTTACCCTTCTTCCTGCATTCCCTTTCTCTCCAGAAATACCGGGCAATCCTTTGTCTCCCTGCCAAAGACAATGATAAAATGTCATTCCTGGCACAATTTCTACCACAGACTGAGGTGTTAGTCACTGGAGTCTTCAGGACCAAAAGCAATTTGCACTCAGAGTCCAAAATCACTTACATCTTCACCGTCAAGACCATCCAGTCCAATTTCTCCTAATTCACCCTGTGAGGGGACAAGACACACAGGAGAGTATAAAATATGGCAAAACACTGGGAAAGTTTTAAATATAAAAAGAAAAGCAAGCTTAAGTACCTTCTCTCCTGGGAATCCACGAGAGCCCTAAAAGGGAAGGGAAAGAAGAAACATTAGCTCCTTCCCGGAGGCTGAATAGAATAGGCTAGAATAGGCTAAGGGCTCCCCTCTCCCCGTCCCCAACTTAAAAGTCAGTGTATAGGGCTTCCCTCTGGCTCACTGGTTAAGAATCCGCCTGCCAATGCAGGGGACACGGGTTCTATCCCCGGTCCAGGAAAATCCCACGTGCCGCGGAGCAACTAAGCCCGTGTACCACAACTACTGAGCCTGAGCTCTAGAGCCTGCGAGCCACAACTACTGAGCCCGTGTGCCGCAACTACTGAAGCATGTGCACCTAGAGCCTGTGCTCTGCAACGAGAGAAGCCACCGCAGTGAGAAGCCCGCACACCGCATCGAAGAGTAGCCCTACAAACCACAAGAGAAAAGCCTGTGCACAGCAGCAGAAACCCAACGCAGCCAAAAATAAAATCAATAAAATAAATTTATATTAAAGAAAAGTCAGTGTCTGAAAATTCAGTGTTAGAGATTCGTCTGTTTGGCTAGCTCTCTCTCTGTCATGAGGGGATCATAAAACTAACTTGCCTGGACCTGAGCACTTGGGTAGTGTTGGCTCTCTAGCAGGAGGGCTGGGCCGTGAAGGCCCGGGACAGGGGCTCCGAGGAGGCCCCTTTATAACATTGCAGTGGCCTGTCTCTCAAACGGCAGCAGATTGAGGAGAAAGTTCATCAGCCCTTGACTCCAAGTATGTCACACACAGAACCTTCCAGCACATGAGTCCTTTCCCTCTGTCTCTGGCCCCCTCCACTTCCCTCACTCCTCCCAGGTCCAGGGGCTGAAGCTGCCGGGCACCGGCCTTCTCTCTGCCCTGGCCCACATCCTGTCTGTCCTCATCAGTGTGTCCTGACTGCTTCACACTGCCATACGAAACTGTTTCTCCAACCTCAGGCTCCCTTCCCGGCACGGTGTGCGCTCCTGAACCCGCCAGGCCCTGGGCTGCCTCTGTGAGAGGCCACTGGCTGCCAGCGCTGAGCAGAGAAGCTGGGGCAGGCATCTTCCTTCCCCAGGAGGCACTGGAGAAAGTGTCCCCCTTCTGCACGCGCCACCGACTGCCCTCTCCCCGCTGGGGCCCGGTGCCATGGTCCCCTCCCCACACATGGGGGTCACTGTACCTTTATGCCCCTCTGCCCGGGGCAGCCCTGGAAACCTTGAGTGCCGTTCACACCAGGCGGGCCGCGCTCACCCTGTCAGGAGAAACAGAGGCATTTTGCGAGTTGGAGCTTCATGTCACGTGTCTCCACTGAGTAGGGAGCCCTGTGAAAGGCATGCATTAGGAAGCAGTCCACTGGCTGGCGGGCTGATGTGCCAGGCGGGGCCTCCAGCATCCCCGCCCGCGGGCCCCGCAGGCCGACCTCTGCACAGGGCCTTGAACCTGCAGTTCCCTCCCCTGGAGGGAGTGGGGTCTGGGAGTGTCTGCAGCACAGAGGGCACCTCCTGGTGGGCGGAGGATAAGCAGGCCTCAGGGTACTGGGTCTGGGTGGGGGCTGGGCCCGTGGAGAACCCTCGGGCTGGCTGCTTCTCCATATGGTCCTGGGCTCCCAGCTCTCCAGTGGGGTCCAGGCTCAGCCCTGACACCCAGCACTGCCGGACGGGACCTTGGGGGCTTCAACTCTTCCCCCTGGGGCCCTCTCTCCCCACCCCAGGGCTGGCCATGGTCCTGGGTTCCCAGCTCTTCTATGGGGTCCAGGCTCAACCCTGACACCTGGCACTGCCGGACAGGACCTTGGGGGCTTCAACTCCTCCCGCTGGGGCCCTCTCTCCCCACCCCAGGGCTGGGCCTTGTTCTAGTGTCTCAGAAGTTCTCAAACCACTTCTGGGCAGGATTCTGCTTCCCGAAGGCCCTGCTTCAGGCTCTACCCACCCCCAAATGGACCCCTTGGTGACTGATAACCCATACCGGCAACCGCCCGCTGGGAGGCTGCCCTCAAAGGGCGTCACCACTACAATCCTGGCTGGATTTCCCCTGCACCCCGGCTCCAGCGGCCTCTCATCTCTGCCTGGATGTCTGAATTTGGTAGATGCTGGGTTTGCCATCCTCAGTGGTCCTTTGTCTCAGGAGACATTTAGTCCCGCCCTCTGAGATGGAACACGTAAAAACCTGCACTTCCTACCCACACTTGTCATCCTCAGATTCTCAGACTAGTCTCCATAGTGTAGAAATCTAAGTCAAGTTGTTAAGAAAGTTAGAAAGTAATTTTTTTCTGGTGGAAAAGACTGGAAACGGAACAGATGAGGAACCCCACAATTCAATCCCAACATGTAAAGAACAAGGAGGGAATAAAGATTTAAGGAATAAAACAACCTTTACTTACAGGTCCACCCTCGTCACCAGGATAACCTCGATAACCATCTTCTCCAGGAATACCCTAGAAGAAAGTAAATCGTTTCCTTGGTTAAATGCTGTGGTTTTCTCTGTTTCCTATTTAAGCATCTCTTCACCCCCCGTCATTTGGTAGAGCGGTGCTTTCGGTGTCCCTGGAACGTGACGGTTTCCTACTCATTATTTCAGTGCAATTGTTCTATCAGGATCTTTAAGGCTCTTGATCTACCAAGAAATCCTGTGCATTTCCTATAACTTAGAGGCAAATGGGAAGCATCCCTGCTGGCCGTCCTAGTGAGGCTGCCAGTCAATGATGCCACTGGTCTTAACATAATTTTATAAAATGAAGAACCAATGCATAAAAGAACCCAGTGGAAAGGGAGGAGGGAGCAGACACAGGGACAAGGTCTGCACCTCAGATCTGTCCTACAGCACAGCTAGTTCCTTCTCCTCCCTTTTCCATCTCCCCACCATCATAGCAGAGAAATTCCCCAGCCAAAGTAATGACGGCTCTGAAATGTAGTCTCAGGCGTAAGAAAAGGGTAAAACCACCGTACCTTCGGCCCAATGCTGCCAATGGGCCCTCGGTCTCCTCTTTGTCCAGAGCATTTGCAGGGAACCCCACAGCAGGCTTTCTCGGCAATGTTGTCCTACCAAGACAGAAAATGAAGTTCAGATCTCAATAAATGTCTAGAAAACAGGCATAAATGTGCCGTCTGAGGACTGCGGCGTCCACAGCAAGAGGTAGTCACCTCCTACGGCACTCCCTTGAAGGCTTAGCCATGGGTGGGCGATACAGTGTCACAAATGGACTCTGAAGAACCACCAAAGACAATGCATCTTATTCACAATGTCACCTCAGGCTGGGCCTTATTTCTAGAAGTTTCCAAATTAGATATTCAAGCTTCAGATGTTAAGTATAGCTTACTTTTTTTTTTTTTTTGCGGTACGCGGGCCTCTCACTGCTGTGGCCTCTCCCGTTGCAGAGCACAGGCTCCAGATGCGCAGGCTCAGCGGCCATGGCTCACGGACCCAGCCGCTCCGCAGCATGTGGGATCTTCCGGGACCGTGGCACAAACCCACGTCCCCTGCATTGGCAGGCGGACTCTCAACCACTGCGCCACCAGGGAAGCCCAGCTTACATATTTTTAAGCTCCAGAAAGCAAAACCTGACAAACCATTGCAGATGGCCAGGATGGAAGGTGGTTTCAGAGCAGAGACCATATGTCCTTCCCCAGAACCCTGGTCAGAGTCACGGAACATGGCGCCAGCCTGGAGGAAGCCTGGGAGCAGCTGCGGGGTGGGATCCCTGCCTCTGAGCCACAAGCACCGCACCGCCAGTCACCAATGACTCCAGCACCCATCAGACACCCTGGACATTCCCTCCCATCCCAGCCCCTGGCCTTATGCAGGAAAGCGTACACCCAAAGTACATTTCTACCTGCTAAACTCATGATGGTCAATGCTTTTTCTTGCAGTGAATTTCCTAGAGCTTTCACTTTCTCCCATGTCCCAGGTTTGTCAATTAACTCAACTTCCTTCCACTCAATAAAAAAATCCGAATTGCAGCCCTGGGAAGAAGGTCGGAGGGCCGGAGGGAGTCAGCTCGTCCCACAGGGCACCGCTGCCTCCTCCAAAGAACCTCTGAGTTGAACGCTCAGCACCCTCATGTCCCAAAAGCCCCCAGCCTCACCCCCAAACCCAGGCGTTAACCCCACCTGTGGAGAGGCTGAAACCAAGAGGATTAGGAAGCCTACGGGGAGCCCTCATTTGCTCCAAAGGAAACTAGAAGAGAAGGCAACGGAAGCCCCTTTCCACCCAGAAATGGTCTTTCGTTTCCTGCATATTCTTGTTTTCCCTGTTTCCTGTTTACAGAGGGAAGGGTCAAATCTCAATGTTATGGCTTCTCAACAATCTTATAAATGAAAAGAAGTCTCTTTAAAGGGAGCAGAGGAAACTCTAGGGCGACAGCTGCCTCGACACCCATGCCCGGGTGGCCGTCTTTCCAGTTCTCAGATAGCTCCATTTCCAGGACTCATGTTATGGCAACAAAGTAGGTCCCAAGTAAATTACGTGAATTAAATTGCCCACCCAGTGGTCTCTCCTCCATTTGCCTGGTGATAACGGACTGCGTTATCCTGAGGTGCCCAATGTTGTGCTATCTAAACCAGTTTGTGCGTAGATGCATAAAACACTCACAAGTTGCTCCGCTAGTTCATAGTCTAGGTCCAGCAAGTTCAGTCTCAGGGGCCGGTTGTACGTGAATCCTCGCCCAAACTCCAGCTGCGTCAGCCGCTCCAAGTTGGCGACACGTTCAAGGCCCACCAGTATCAGAGCTCGGACGCCTGGGGGGACAGGCACACTTAAGAAGCCTCACCTAGGCATTCAAGAGCCTCAGAACTTTTCCTCCTGACTCTCTTTTATTTTCTAAAGAAAACTTCAGTATAAAATTTGGCCTTTAACTGAAACTTGCTTAATCACACTGATTAGCTGCTCTGAAGAGTTGGAATACTGGAACTCTGGACTCCTCTGAGCGATTGTTTCTGATTTGTCAGTAAGTAAATGGATTCATGTAACTCTAGGAAACACCACCATGAAGTTTATTCATACATAAATTCTCAAGCTCTGGTCTTACGTAACACAGGTATGCTGTGGGAAGAATTGAAATCCCACATCTCCTAGGTCAGATGATAGCAGTCTCATCTCCATTGCTCTGGAAAAGCAAGCTAATAAATAGAACATTCTTATGATAAATTTGCTTCAACAAATTCTCCTTAAACCTCTAGTGTTGACATCCACTTTTTTGATAGCCAGTGCTACCAAATTCCAAAGCAGATGAACAAATAGTACATCTGATAACAGGTATCATTGCAAACCAGTCACCTTAAATTTGGAAAGTATGCTTTCCAAATTTCATGTGAAAGTGTATCTTTTCTTAACGTTGGAGTATTTTTGAGCTGTGATAACTGCAAACGGAAAATACAGCAAGACTTTTTGCTATAAAATTAATTCCTAGCTTATATAATACAGCCAAATGAGTCAAAACTTCATGTTCTTTTACAAAAGCATCATGCTTTCTAGATGTCCTACCACAGGAATGAGCCTGAGACCCCATGGAGTCTGTGCCAGGACTTGGTAATAGAGCTGTCTGTGTAAGTATGGGATCCTTGCTGCCCCATCCTGTAGCCCCAGGCAGGCGACAGAGGACCAAAATGCTGGGATGAGGTGTCCTCCAAGAGAAGCCGCTCTCCCAGAGGGTCCCTTAGTGGAGTTGTTTCTCTCTAGCCCAGCAGTGCGCCTGCCTCACCCAGGTTTACTTCTCCCATAGAAAGCCCCAGAACCCACCTTCTTGTCGGAGTTCCTCCGATGCTCTTTGTAAATCAGCCAGATCTCCATCCACCCCATCAGTAAAATGAATGACCACCTGAAGATAAAAGATACGTCAAGGGCCAGCCAAAAGTAAAAGAAACATCACAGACCCTTGAGAGAAGGATTAGCCAGTTCAAAGCCTCCACTTTACAGCAGAGGAAACTGGGGGCCAAGGCTGAGAAACAATCACCCCATGTTCATAGTTCCTTGATACTGTGCAATAAATGAGGTATAAAATAAATGGGTATAGGGTAGGACTTGATTTATTAAAAAGCACAATCAACAATGGAAATAAAAAGTTTATCTCATTCTCTTATTTAGGAGATGTAGTTTCTAGAAATCATGCGTATGCGTGGGTGTGTACATGCGTGCGTGTGTGTTTGTGTAGCCCGTGCTCCAAAATTCATATTTTGAAGTCCTAACCCTCAGTGCCTCAGAGTGTGACCATGTTTGGCAATAGGACTTTTAAAGAGGCAAACAAGTTAACTGAGGTCATTAGAGTGGGTCCTCATCCAATACGACTGGTGTCCTTCTAAAATGAGGCGATTAGGACACAGGCACACACAGAGGGAAAAACACGTGGCGACAGAAGGAGAAGACGCTGTTTCCAAGCCAAGTTGAGAGACCTCCAGAAAAACAACCCTGACGCCGCTCTGATCTCAGACTTCCAGCCTCCAGGACTGTGAGAGAATAAATTCCTGTTGTTTAAGCCACCCAACCTGTGGAACTTTGTTATGGCAGCCCTAGCAAACTGATTGTGTGTGTGTGTGTGTGTGTGTGTGTGTGTCTGTGTGTGTGTGTGTGTATGAACCAATACAGAGAAAGAGAGAGATAAAAGTAAACACAAATAGAGAACATAATGCATTTAATGGTCAGGACTATGATTAAACATGAATTACTCAAAAATTCAATGCATTCAAGCTTAATTACTGATTTCCAAGATTTTTTTTAGAGCTTTAGTAAAACTAGAAGAAGATATTCCATTTCAGCCCAGTTGATAATAAAGGACTCTTACATACAGGCATCACCAACCCCATCAAACATGAAGAGCATCTATAGAAGAACAGTTTGGGGAGGGGGCTTCCAGGCATCGAGGTTTGCCCCTGCCCAGTAAAACCCAGAGATGGCACAGGAAGCGGAAACGAGGCAGCCGTCCTCACCTTCACACTGTCTGGTGAGGCCTGCCGGAACTTGTTCTGGTAGAGCTTCAGCGTGTCCGCAGTGAGGACGTAGGGGTGCTGGGTGCGCATGTTCTGGAACTTCTCAAACAGCTCTGGCTGGTACTCAGCAAAGTCAAAGGCCTCCACGGGGCCTGAGGGCGTGTTGGCCACCACGGACACCCGCACTGTGGGCAGCTGGCTGCCGCTGCAGCTGATTCTTTGCATTTGGCTGATTCTATTCAGGATGGTGTCCACCTTGGACTCAAAGCCCCTCTGAGCCACAAATATGTTCTGATCTTTTGAACCATCAAAGCCCAGAATCACATCCAGGTCACAGACTGTAAAGGGAAAAGCAGGCCATGAGCTCAAAGTCAAGCTGCCGAGATGTTTTCAACCTACAGGCACAGCTCGGGGCGTGAACCAGGACACCACGCTCAAGTGCAAAATGGGACCTTCTGTGTATGAGCTCTGAGAAGCAGTTAGATCTGCCTCTCTCACTGGGAGAACTCACACTGACTCTTCGGAGCCAAAATTGTTGGCCATTCAGTACGTTTGCTTTCCTGATATTAATCAACTTTGGCAACGTGTACAGTCAGTGTCTATCTAAGTGCATCCCGAGTTTGTGCTTTAGACTAAGCACACTTGAGAACGCAAACCCTCTGATCTCAAATAATTGATCTGATAAACCTACAAACAGAAACAGGCATCAATCAGTCTGAATTATTTAGGGGATTAAAGAGTAGGGGATGGGGAGTAAATCTGGTAAGAGCAAGAAAAGACAGACATCCACTCCTATCCTGGAACCACATCCAATCACAGTGGTAGGTGACAACCAGGACCCAACCCACGTGGATATAAGTCAATGCCTGACACACCAGATGCTATAGGAGCCCAGAGGCCAGCGCTGGGGATCTGGGTAAACAGGTAACTCACCAACATCGACAGGACATGGTTGAAAATATGCACCTAAAGGGCATTACCTTTGGAAACATCAGGCACACCAGGACATAAGGTTTCATGCATCGCGTCATGCAGAGTTTCCAAAACCTGCTCGCTCAATTCCGACAGCTCCTGGACGCTCCCCACTCGGAACGCCGTGGCACTGTTGGACGCAATCTTCCCAACCTCCTCTGAGTCGATGTTCCTCACGCCCACCGCGAACACTTTGACGCCTCTCTGGGTGAGTGCCAGGCTCGCCTCCTGGGCATCCTCCACTGACCTTCCTCCGGTGATCACAAAGGCAATCTGCGGGACTCTTTGATCCAGGCGGCTGCCTGCCTCTGGTACGAAGTGATTCAGCCGCAGGTGCTCCAGGCCCACATTGGTGTTTGCGTGCCTCCCCCCTTTGTAGACCACCTTGTTGATGGCATCAATAATCTGCTCCTTGGTGGAAAAGTCCTTCAGGAAGAATTCGTCGGTGGGATCAGAGTTGTACTGGACCAGCCCCACTTGGATGGAGTCTCCCCCTTCATAAACCGTGTCCACAATTTCAGACACGAAATGGAGCACTTCCTGGAAACTGTCCCTCCGGAAATTGATGGAACCATCCAACAGGAACACGATGTCTGCTTTCTTTTTCTCTAAAGATGATTACAATGAAAAAAAAAAAAAGGAGAAATTTGGTTTCTATATCCAGAGCAAAAACACAAAACGTAAAATGATTAAAGTAAGGCATTCCTGTAATTCATTCACAGTGGACACCTTGGACTCTGTTCCATGACTCTAGAGTTCCTGAATTCACAGTCCTCAAAACATGTTTAGGTGATAAATGATAAATCACCTAAACAAAAGGAAAGGAGACATGAAAACTCAGCGGAACTGAGTCCCAGTTATCCCATGCAAAATGAGATTGTGCCATGGATTCAACAGTCCGTGATATCAGGGGTTTTAGGAAATGCCACTACACACTTTCCTCCTGGTCAAAAATAAATGATAGTGTCTGGAAGGAGTTGGGGGAGGTGTGCTAGAGACGGGGAAAGGGAGGGCTGGGAGAAACAGATTGGAAAATGAGAAGCAGACTCCGTGAACCTTTGGAGGATCACCAGCCAGGATGCTGAGAGCTTTGTTGGAGCCTGTGACACTCAATGACATTTGGAGATAATTCCCTGATTCCAATCAAGGGATCAAGACTGGAGTAGAGAGAAGGGAATCCGGAGCAGTGTGAGATGTTCCACCACCAGCACAGAAGGAAGACATGAAAGAGCTAAGTGGAGTGCAGATGCCCCATGGAAAACCAACCCTAATCATTTTCTCCAGATGTCTGAGGGGCTATCACCTGGGGTAGGAGCTAAGAAAGACATGGGTTGGTGGAGGGACTCAGTTTGCTCTTGGCAGCCCCAAAGGTCAGACCCAGGAGCATGAGGTCAAAGCTATAGGTGGACAGCTCTAAATTCCCGATGATACCAGTCCAAAGGAAGAGGGTTGACTAGACCATGACCCCACCAAGGAGAGAGGCTGACTTCCAATCATGTTCGGAGGGGTGTAGATTGAACAACTTCAAAGATGCCATTTTATTCTGAGAGCCAATGAGTCTGTGGCTAACCCTCAATGCACTTTTATAGAACCTTTCAATGGGGCTATGATTAGCCTTGTGGAAGCTCATGGAAGAATCAATGACCATATGCTTTCTGAGATGCGTTTCCTTCTATTCCTCCTACAATTTCAACTCAATTATTTTTCTCGCATTTAGTTTCTAATTGTATGGCAGCCACAACCCTGAGAGAAGAAAATTATTAAAATGAATGCTAACTGCTTTTTTTCAATTAAAAAAAAATAATTGGTGTCCCGCTCTGCCGTCACGGGTACCACAGCTCATACCTGGCCGTGAGGGAGAGGGCATGTCCACTCCCGGAGGTGCAGGGGTGACCTTGGAGGGTCCGAAGGAGTTCATGACCCTTTCTTCTATGTTGGGGAGCTCTCTGAACTCCCGAACCGTGAAGACTAGTCTGGAGTCATTGGTGATGGTCTGCAGCTCCATTCTGTCGATGTTTCTGTCTCCTATCCCTAAACTCACAATCCCCGAGGAGCTTATCACCTGGGAATACCTGGAAACATCATCCTGGGATTTGCCACCCAGAAACAGAACCAGGTGTTGGGGCACCCCATCTTCTATCCGGCTCCCGGCAGACTTGACAAAGAAATTCCTTGCCACGAATTCCAGGGCTTTGCCAGCGTTCAGCGGAGACCCCCCTTTGAACCTCAGGCGACGTATGGCATCCAGCACACTGGCCTGGGATTTATAGGTCTTCAGGTAAAACTCTGGGAAGACATCATTGCTGAACTGCACGACCCCAATTCTCACTTTATTAGGGCCAATGTTAAGTCTCCGCACGATCCCGCTAACAAAGTCCCGAATGTGTGCAATGCCGTCCGGCCTCACACTGTCAGAGCTGTCGATCAGGAAGACGATGTCTGCAGCATCACTCTCCATGGCTGCGGATGAAAAGGAAAAAAGAAAACTCAGGACAAGACTGGCACGCATCTGGTTTCGTTTCTGAACTTTGCTCCATGTTGCACCAAAATATCAACTGACATGAAAATTATAAGCCTATGTGCATGTGTTTATCTCTTTGGCTTTTTTTAATCAATCATTACACATTGGGCCTTTTGCATCAAAACAATTTCTGCTTCTTGAAATATTTTAAGTTCTCCAAAACTTTCTCTTTCTGAGTTTACTCAATTTTAATTTGGCTTTGGTGTCTGGGTTACAACTCATTTCAAAAATACAAAACAGCACTTAGAAACGAATCCTGGGTTACCATAATCTATGAATCATGAACTGTTACTACCAGAAGGGATTGAGATCACCAGCATCAACATCTTTGTTGTGCAAGAAAAGAGATAGCTGAGGACAAAGGCCCTCACTTCATCCAAGGCCACCACTTAGCTAGTGACAGCCCGGAGAATCCCAACTCACCCCAGCAGGCCACACCATCATTCCTGGTGTTTGATTCATAGTATTTCTTTTTCTCACATATCTCTAGCATTTATGCAAAGTTTTTATTTTCACTATTATACCCCTATTTTCTTTGCATGAATCCATTTTTAACTATAAAATTAATCAAAAGTCTTAGGAAAGATGAGCCATGGCTTCCTATTAATTAGAATTCTAGGTACTTCTTGGATGCCATTTATTAAATAGCTCATATCTTGCCTCTCAACCAATTCAACATTTGCCTCATAAATCACTGGCTACTTATAGTGGAAACATAGCACAGCAAAAGCTGAGCAGGTCATGGAATTGAACCATTTATCTTGAGAGAGAGAAAAGCTGGCCAGGCATACACAGCCAGGACTTGGATTCTCCAGTGGCACATAAAAGATTTCACAGAACATCAGTATCAGAGACAGCCACGCCCTGATCATATCTGAACACTGACAAAAAGAAAACAAAAATCACCAGACACTCCCCATCCTGGATCATAGGCGTGACCACTGCTTCTGTATCAATTTCAGCTTTAGCCGTGAGATTTGGTAAGATACCCAATCATAAAATTACTCCTTCTCGACAGCATTCGATCCGGGGCAAAGTCCCATTTCCTCAAGCCTTCCACAAAATCATCTATGATGAGTTCAAATCCTATCATAAGTCCTTCCTAACACCCTCTCGCTGAGATGCCCTGTGGCTCACCAGCATGTGTGTCCTTCCTCCCTGCCACAAGCAATAGACCCAGCTGGTTCAATCTCAGGTGTCCCGTTATTTTAATTTTACTTGTGAGCACCATGGCCTTAGAGCCTGTTATTTTTTATATTTTTTTGAAAAGACACAACAAAGAACAAGAAACGCCCAACCTTACCTGGAGGAGGGTAGCGCGTGCTGGCCAGGAGCTGCTGAATCTGCTCGGAGGTTAGGGTTGTGATGGGCGTCAGCAGTTTCTGCTCCAGGCTGGGCAGCTCCCGGAAGGTGCTCACTGAGAACACATATTCAGGGCTCAGGGAGATCTTCACCAGCTGCTCCTGGTCTGCATTCCTTGCGATTGTAAGTGGCGCCACGCCAAACTGCTTGAGCTCTACTGCCGATTCATCTACCTCATCATCAGACTTCCCGGAAGAAATGAGGACCAGGAACTGAGGGACACCCTCTTCAATCCGGCTCCCCAGAGGCCTCTTGAAGATATTCTTTGACACGTACTCCAGGGCGCCCCCAATGTTGATCTGCCTCCCGCCTTTGGGCCGCAGCCGCCTCACCGCGTTCTGCACCTCGTCCTTGCTGGAGTGGGCGTTCAGCAGGAACTCCACCCTGGGGTCCTCGCTGAACTGGATGACGGCCACCCGGGTCATGTCGAAGCCCACATCCAGGTAGTCAACCAGCCTCTCGATGAGGGTACGGATGTACTGAAACTCGGGGCCGGCGCTTTGGGACCCATCGATGAGAAAGACCACATCCCTCTTGCCGCTGACACCTGTGAATCAAACGTTATCATAGGGCTTCAGCTTCACTGACACCAAATTCTTAGGGTTAATGAACAGCCTCCCAATTTGTCAGAGAATTGCCACCTGACCGGTAAGGTATCCTAATTCAGACTATTTGAGTTAGAATACCAGTCCCAGGAGAGAGTCCTGGGCATTTCAGTGATTAGAAGTCAGAGCGAAGAGGAGGAAACAGCAAAGGGCAAGGAAAAGTAAGTCAGCAGGAGGAAGAACCTAAACACACAGGAGCCAGGTCTAGACCGAGTGGGGATGGGGTTTTGGGAAGGAGGGGATCGAACCTGTGACAGATGACACTCATAGGTCAAGTGGGACAGTGCCTGACAACTGACTACTGGGATTTGCCAGATGGAGGGACCTTGACCAGAGCACCTTCTGTGGAGCAGGGAGAGCAAACAACAGGTTAGGGTGTGTCCAGAGAAGAATTGTAGACAGGAACACTTTATAAAGGAGCCTGGAGCACTGCTGCAGGTGGGAGCAGGGCATCAAGGGAGAGTTTTTACGAGAAAAGAAAAGGCATTGCGTTTGTATCATGAAAGGAATCACCCAGTACGTCAGAGAACTGATGATGCAGGAGAGAGGAGGAGAGTTGCAGGTAACACCCTTGAGTAGGGAAGTGGTGAGGCTGCCCAGGGAAGCAGGGACAGTTCATCCAAGTAACGGGAGGAAGCCGAGACATGGACACTGATGCTGGGACAGACAGTAAGGCTTCTGGAAGTTCTTTTCCAATTTACTTATATTTTCTCAGTGAAATGGGAATCAGGATCACCAGCTCAGAGTAAGCTGTGGGAGGAGAAGTGTAGAAGAAGCAGGAGAAGGAGAAGGTAGAAAACAGTCATCTTGAAGAGCGGGAGAGCTGATAGACCAGGAGTCGTACTGTTGTAGAAACATAGGCTTTTGTGTATAAGTGAGCTGCACACACACGATGACAGCATTTCTGAAGTGCCTTCTTGGGAGTACCAGTACCTCCAATGCACCGTAAAAAAAGATGGCGGGGGGGATAAATTGGGAGTTTGGGATTGACATAGACACGCTACTATATTTAAAATAGATAACCAACAAGGACCTACTGTATATCACAGGGAACTCTACTCAATATTCTATAATAACCTAAATGGGAAAAGAATTTTAAAAATAATAGATATATGTGCATGTAAAACTGAATCACTTTGCTGCACACCTGAAACAAACACAACATTGTAAATCAACTAGACTCCAGTATAAAGTAAAAAAAAAAAAAAAGAAAAGAAAAGAAAGAAAAAGGACTGCTGCAGCCAAACAAGTTCGGGAAATGCTGTGTTCCCTTATTGTACTGGGGATACACAGCACATATCAATTAGGGCCCAACCAAAACCAAAAAGACCCTCACTTCATTTATCCCACTGCCTTCCCAAATTTATTTGATGGCAAGCCCTCTAGAACATTCCAGGGAAGCCTTGCAGGGCGAGCTGCACTCTGCGTGGACATCAGTGAGGGAAGCAATCTCTCTGTGCAGCACCGTGCCAGTCACCCTCCCTCCCTCACCTACCCAAACAGCACTGTGTCCTACATCGACTTTCCTCTCACTTGCTTTTACTCTTCCCTCCCCCTTCCCCGCGAGCCCTTCCTAGTTTCCCCTCCCCAAGCCTTGATGTGGACGGTTCTGTAGAATGTGAACCACACGGGAGTGAGGATGCATGCGCCTGTTCACCACTGTGCCCTCCCCACCCGAGTGTCCAGGGAGGGCAGGCGCTCTGTGGGCATTTTGGGAAGGGTGGGTCTATCTGAGCCCCCTTCCTCTGAGCAAGTAAGGTTCCCTCCACTTTCCAGTTCATTGTATCAGGCCTAGGAAAGGGGAACAGGAAGGAGGAGATAGAATAAGCCGAGGTCATAACAGCCAGGTGGCCTTCCTGCCAGTTAAGACACTTACTTCTCTGCACCAAGCAAAGACACAGACCTACTAGAGAATAGACTTGAGGATACGGGGTGGGGGAAGGGTAAGCTGTGACAAAGTGAGAGAGTGGCATGGACATATATACACTACCAAACGTAAAATAGCTAGCTAGTGGGAAGAAGCCGCATAGCACAGGGAGATCAGCTCGGTGCTTTGTGACCACCTAGAGGGGTGGGATAGGGAGGGTGGGAGGGAGGGAGACGCAAGAGGGAAGAGATATGGGAACATATGTATATGTATAACTGATTCACTTTGTTATAAAGCAGAAGCTAACACACCATTGTAAAGCAATTATACTCCAATAAAGATGTAAAAAAAAAAAAAAAAAAGCAATCTTGACACATTGGGTCTGGAGATAACAATGTTTCAGAGACTGTGCTCTAGCCTGATAGGCCACCTGTGGTCAAACTCCCTCCTCGATCACAGGAGGTGGCCAGCTGGACCGAACAGGGGAAGTCTGGACCCGGCATTGAACTGGAACTATCAATTAGATGGCCTCTCTTTTCGGTTGGTTATACAGAGCCTTTATGCAGAATTAGGGGTCTGAGCTGAAAGCCAAGCCTACGCCCATCTTTGAGACTTGTATTTGGCCAAAAACATGAATCTTAGCATCTTCCCAAGCCATTTCTGGCACCAAGCCCACGTGGTTCCTGATTCTTCGCGTAACTCTGGTTTTCACTCCCTACAGCTGAGGAAACAAAACTGAGAATACTTTGTAACACACAGTCCAAACAAGTAGTCCCAGATATTTCAAGGAATGAAGAGCCAAAGAATCCGCTCCTTACCCGGGCTCGTTACAGGGACCACAGATGCCCGCAACCTGCTCAGCTCCTCACGGCTGAGCTGGGTCACCCTTTCGGAGATGACCTGTTGGATGGTCCCCAGCTGCCGGAAGGTGGGAATGGCCACTGCGAAGTCCGGGATGAGGGAGATGGTCTGCATCTCGGTGATGTCAGCGTTCCCGATGCCGATGCCGATGGGCACGGCTCCTCCCCTCTTCAGGACCACCGAGGGACCTCTCACATCATCCCCAGACCTGCTGGCCGCGAGGACGACCAGGAGCTGGGGGATGCCTTCTGCTATGCGGCTCCCGGCGGAGCCAATCAGGATGTTCCTCAGGACGAAGTCCAGGGCAGCCCCGGTGTTGGGGGTTGGCCCGCCCAGCAGCGTCAGCCCGCGGATAGCACTGACGATGCTCTGCTGGTCCATGTAGGAATTCAGGTAGAACTCGGGCCTGGTCCGGTCGCTGTACTGCACCACAGCTACGCGCACCCGGTCCGCACCCACGTCCAGGCTCTCCACCACTCTCTGGACAAACTCTTTCAACAGCGGGAAGCCGTTCCTGACACCGTCGGAGCCGTCGATCAGAAACACCACATCCTTTTCACCTGAAACTAGAAGGAAGACAGCCTCTGTGACTCACACGGGACACAATAGGGATAATTTCATACCAATCTGTGGTGGACCGAATAACTCCTAAGATATCCAACTCCTAATCCCTGGAATTTATATGGAAGAAAATCTGCAGGTGTGATTAAATTAAGGATTAGAGGCATGGGGAGATTGCCCTGGATTATCCAGGTAGATCCAGTGTAATCAATCTCGTGTCCTTATAAAAGGGAGATAAGAGGATTAGAGTTAGAGGGAGAAGAGGTAAGGATGGAAACAAGAGGCCAGAGATATGAGAAGATCTGCTTTGAAGATCTGCTGGCTTTGAAGATGGAGGAGGGGGCCATGGATCTGCTGGCTTTGAAGATGGAGGAGGGGGCCGTGGACCAAGGATGCAGGCAGCCCCTAGACACTGGAAAAGATAAGGAAGTGGGTAATCGGCCAGAAACTGCAGAAGGAAAGCAATGCTGACACCTTGATCTTAGCCCAGTAGAACAGGTTTTGGATTTCCGACCACTAAAACTTAAGATAGTAAATTCATTCTGCTTTAAGCCACTAAATTTATCGTAATTTATTAAAGCAGAATTAGGAAACTGATGCACCAATACATACAGATAGTCCTTTTACTTTAGAACTTTTCCACGTTTGAACAGTATTGTTAAGTTTCAACGTTGTCCTCAAGAAGGAATGTTGGGGGCAGGGAGAGAGACATGGTCGGCGGAGTCTGCACAACCGTTAGCACTTTATAGATGAGAGGTTTCAAATGATGTACTGCAAGTCACAGCGGATAAATGGGGGAAAATGTAACCCAGATGTCCAGGTTACAACCCAAAACCCACAGCGAACGTGCTCAACAGTCAATGTAGAGAAGCTCTAGATGCTCTATTTTCAATCAAAGGGATTATATGTGAAATTAATTACTCTTTTTGCTGCAGTTTTATCACCAAATGCAAAGTGGTTAAGCATGAAGTCATGGTAACAAAGATGAGTACTGAGAAACTTTAATGCAGCATTTATAATGGGAATGTGCCTGCCTCTCTTCATGCTTTATGGTTTTCATGAATGCAGAGAATGAATTATGACACAGTGATACCCACTTAAAATAAGAAATTGGGGAAATATATGAAGATGAAAACCGTGTTAGCTCTAATGTGACCGTGTTATATGGCTTTTATTATATATATAGTAAAAACTGTGGGGTTTTTTAAAAAAGATTATTTTTAATCACTGATATAGCTAAATTTTATAATGTCCTTAAAAATAATCACCCTGATTCTCCTGTTTTGCCCGAGAGAGCAGTTAGAGAGTCACCTCGGGGAAAGAAAAGCCATATTCCATTGTTCCTGCAGAAATCACCTATCTTTCTTGGAAACCCAAGGAGGGCTTCTACCCGGAGACCAGGAGCCAGCCGCCTACCATCGACTCAAGCATGGGACAACTGGGCTGCAGAAGCAACCAGAAGTTCTATGCCTTACCTGGTGCTGGCGCCCCATTTTGCACCGATTTTAAGAGGTTTACAATCTGTGGTTGAAGGTCTCCAATCTTGGGAAGAGACTCCGCAGCCAGGATAAAGGCAGGGGATGGTACCATCTGCTCCAACTCGGCAGGGTCTGCGTTCTTGGCCTGGAGGATGAAGGGCACCACACCGCTCTGTTTCAGGTTGAGAGCTGGCCCGTCCACACGATCGGATGACCTTCCTGCCACCAGCAGCACCAGGAACTGAAGCACTCCATCCTCGACCCGGCTTCCAGTGGACTTCACAAAGATGTACCTCTGCGCGTAGTCCAGGGCATAGCCCAGGTTGAGGGCTTTGCCCGTCTTGATCTTCATTCTCTTCACGAGATTCAGGATCTCGGGCTTGTTCTGGTGCTCATCAAAACGAGACTCCACCCTGACATCGTCACTGTACTGAGCCACCGCAATCCGGGTCCTGTCAGGTTTCACGTCCAGCTCATCAATGACCTTGTAGAGGAAGTCGCGGACGGCAGGGAACTGGCCCACAAGATTGGCTGAGCCATCAAAGAGGAACAGGACGTCTCGCTTGCTCTCTACAACGAAGGAGAGTTAGGACACAGTGAGGGACAAGAACACAACAGGCACCAAACTGACCTGAGCCCAGAACCACCAGCCTTTGGTAATGGGAGTTCACAAAATTCATCTGGTATCACTGCACCGGCAAGGGAAGAGAAAACCCACACCAGGTGCCTTTCAAATGCCCCCTTTCATCTATGTGCAGGATTAGGACAGCTAGATCGGTCTCTGCCCAACCTAACATCATGCTTCCTCAACAAAGCAGGCCAAGGAAAAGCCCAGAGGGTCCTGTTCTTATATCAGGTGGCAACCACTCTAGGAGAACAGACAGTGTTTTCAAATTGTTATAAACAGAACTATTGAAAATATGGTCCTGTTGTTCTTCTGCTTAAAAATTGATCTGTCTCTAGTGACAAAGGCTGATATGCGTTATCCACCTGACACATAGACATGCTCTAATTAGATTCTCTTTTCATTAAATTTGAGCTTATGGGTTAGAACCCAAAATAGTGTCCATTATCGGTCTGTGGGTCAGGATCTCTGTCAGTGATTTCCAATCTGCTGTGATCAGACAACAGAAAACACGGACATAGGGGGCTACGGCATGTCATGTGAACATTATTTTCGGCACACACGGTTCTTAGAACTATTTTGATTATGTTTCAGTGGGATCTATCTTGCTACCCATCTGTGATGTCAGCGACTGGTAGATCTAAGAGTCTGTATCTCATCACCCTAGTAATTTGCGTCATCACCATCATCCAGACTTCCTTTGGAAACCATTTTCCATTTTGCCATCACATAAAGATACAGCCTTCATTGGGTTTATGACGAATAATTTTCTAGATACAGCAGATTCGGAACATAAAAATATCATATCAGGAACATCCTTTCCATTTTTAAATGCTCCCAATTCATACTCATGTATGAAAGGGAATCCATCTCTCTCTCTTTCTCTGTCTTTCTCCCATTTCCATCTGGATTTGCTCACCAGAATCTTCAGAGGTATTGGGGCAAAAACAATAAATAAGTAAAGCTTCTGAATCAAGAGAGGGACAACCAGGACAGAACGTAAACTGGATTTTCTAGACTTTAGACAGAGCATCTAAGCTTGCTGGTAGAGTGTCTCAAGCCCCCCTTCAAAATCCTTCAACTAAAGAGAGCCCATCATCTTTCTATAGCTTATTGCCACGCTCTGGAGTTCAGATCGGGCCATCTGCCTGCCAAAGTGGTGTCAGGGGGGAAGAGGGATCCCGGAACAGTCAGAGAGCGTTACCTGGCTGGGCGAGTGGCACTTCCTCCACACCTCCACTAACGTAAGTGGTTAGGGGCTGAATCAGCTGGTGAGGCAAAGCAGGCAGGGAGCTGAAATCATCCATGAGATACACCAGGCTCGGGTTAAAAGCTATCTGCTCAAGCTCTGCCTTATTAGCCTGGCTAGCGCCCACACAAAAGGTCAGGATGCCTGCGCGTGCTAGGGCGTTGGCAGCTTGCAAATAAGAGTCCTCAGACTGCCCGGCTGTGAACAAGAGCAGGAGTTGCGGCACACGGTCCCGGATCCTGCTGCCGCCAGCTTCGGTGAAGTGGTTGTCATAGACATAGCTTAGGGCTGCGCCCATGTTCAGGCCCAAACCCCCCTTGAGCTGCAGCTGCCTCAGGTGAGCTAGCAATTCTGACTTGGTCTGGTAGGTGTTTAGAGAGAACTCCGTCACCGGAGTGTCACTAAATTGCACTAAACCGACACGAATATGGTCGCTTCCAACATCAAGGCTGTTAACTACATTCATGACAAAGTCCCGCACGTAAGGGAAATTGGTCTTTCCAACGTTGAACGATCCATCCAAAAGAAAGATGATATCCCTTTTGTTTACGTGAACTGCAGTGGAGCACAGAAAACAAAGTGAGACGTACACAACCGCAGAGGGCTTCCTCATGTGTGCCCACAGCCCAGGCACACATGCCAACATGTAGAACACAGAGAACATCAGTGAGGCCAAGCACGTCCATCTCATAAAATATGGCAGAAAGCTGCATATTTTCCTCCAGTGGGGGTTGGTGTTTGTGAGGAGTATTGATAGCCAACATTACGAAACCACGTTGGCTCACAGAGAGATACAGTGCCAAAAGCTAGAATGTTTACAACCAACAAAAGTGATCAGAATCCTTGAAACAGAACATTCCTTCCCTGGAAATGAATTCTGCAAGGGTGTTGCTCCTTTCTGCATCACTCGGCTTATGACCACGGTCAGAGCCAGGTTTACCTGGGCGAGACTGGGTCCCCCTGGGTTTCCCTCTACACATTTACAGATAAATTTCCACTTACAGATAGATTAGAAGGGTTAGCCCAAGTTAACCTGAGAACATGAGTTCTCTAAGGCTAAAAAAAAATCAACAAAATTAGGCTGTTCTCATCTTGAAATATTCCTAGGGAGGCCCACTTGTCATTCTCTACTGACTCTCCCATAGAAGAGTCACGGCATTGGCAGGCAATAATCCAACCAGTGCCCATGGGGATTCCTCCTGAGTGAGATCACAGGATCATGGAAACACATTAAAATGCAAAGAGACTCCTTGCTATGCTTGGCTGAGGTTGTGCTCATAAAGAATCGAAAGTACAATTCTCAAATCAGAGTGTTTTCCCCAACACATGCCACCAAATTCTTTCCCATCTCTTCCCTGACGTTTCACTAAAATTGAAGCCTAACAACTACTTATATCCTATGGTCTGTCAAATTGAACTTTGGCTCTGAAGGTGTGGATTAGAAGTCTTAAGGAAATAAAAGAGAGAGAGAGGATTTTAGAAGACCAGAGAGCTTGAGGAGAAAGCATGCATCCATGCACTGTGGGTCATGCACCAAACATCCTTCCAGTGGTGAAATTTATGAGGCAGAAAAGCTTGTTTCTGTGATATCCATCTTCTTTAAGGACGGTGAATTGCACTGATTCAATTCGTAAGCTCATTGACTGTTATCCTGTCTTTAAAAATAACTGTTCAGTGATAACCGTAATAAATGAGGGGTTTGGAGAACCACTGGGTTTTTATCTGCACAAGCATCCCCTCACTATGCTTCCCCATTGAAGGAAATCCCTTAAAGAGAGAGGACAGAGGATGAATGCTCAGGTTTGGACCATTTAGAAGTAAACTGTCTACTTGGGAAAGGAAGAGCCAGGCTTCATCTTGGTGGAGGCAGGAGGGGGCTGGACAGGAGTCACCAGTAGAGACAGAACACTAGGACCTCAAGAGGGATCAGAACAGAGAGGTGATCTCTCGGCCAGAAGCTTCAAAGACAGGTGGTCTCTGGTCCTATAGCCTAAGTCACACGATTCTTATTTTATGACATTTTAAGACATACAGTTGTATCACATGGTGTTTTAAGTCATATTTTTCCCAAGTCAGGGTAAAAGGAAACCCAAAATAAATCTTGTTGGTTGCTATGGTTTCCATCATTTAAAAGGTGTCTCTCAGCTGAACACAAATAAAACTTGGGTTTGCTTTTTCCCCAGAGACTCTGCCTGGAGACAGCCCTCTCACGTGTCTGACACCCTCCCCACCGCACCTTCAGTGGTTCCAGAGAGGGTCCTGAGAGGCGCCAGCAAGCCAGGCAGCACGCCCTGCAAAGGGGCGGCTCGGAACTCGGCAGGAATGAACACCAGGGAGGAATCGAAAGCGATCTCTTCCAGCTCAGCCCGGTCGGCCACCTTGTTCCCGACGGCAAAGGCCATGATGCTGCTTCTCTTCAGCTCCTGGGCAGGCTGCCTGACTTCATCTAAGGACTTACCACCTGTAATCAGCACCAAAAGCTTAGGGACCCCCTCGGCGGCCCGATAACCGGCCGCCTCCGTGAACAGGTTGTTCCGAACAAAGTCCAGAGCAGAGCCTGTGTACGAGGCCGAGCCATCCATGGGCTTCATCTTCCTCACGGCGGTTATGACCTCCCTCTTGGTGGGGTAGGTATTGAAATAAAACTCCGGCCTCACTGTGTCTGCATATTGAGCCACTGCCACTTGGATGTAATCCTGTCCGATCTCCAGCCTCTGGATGACCTTGGCAACGAAGTCGCGGATTGCATTGAAGCTGACCAGTCCCAGTGCAGAAGAGCCATCCACCAGGAAAACTATGTCCCTCTTGTTGATTTCAATGACTGTAGGTAGCAACGTGACAAGGTGAGTAGAATAGCCTTACGCATCACATTCAGTATGACTGTCTACACAGCTAACACCACCCAAGGGGAGTTCCCTTTGCCCTGGCCAATGTCAAGTCCATGGGAGCCCCTGAGGAATTTGTCCTAACACACACATTAGTTATAGCTGCGCTACTTATAGCTTCCCTACGGCTAGCAAGTGGGGCTCCCCAAACCCCCACCCTCTCTTAGTACTTTTTACAAAATAGTTGCACAAAAATCAATGTAGGTTTATTCACCACTTATTTACCCTATTGTCACTAAAAATGTCAGAAAGCTCTTTTCTACCATAAATCCATAGCTTGGGTTTTAGAGGTGAGAACGAAGCCATAGCTCAAATAATTAAAGAAGCAGTCAGTGTCTGCTCGGAGAGCCCTGTGCTTCACAATCCTTATTTCATGAACACCTATTGCCAAGTGCAAAACTTGAAAAAGCATAAGCACCTCTATTCCTTTTGGTACTCTTGTCCCTGCCTTGATTTTTTCAGGCAAGGGAAAAAAAAACACCAATTATTTGGCATCATAAACTTATAAAAAGGAAATCAATGTCAAAACTAGGAAGTGGCCCAGAAGTATTTGCATTTAAGAGAGAGGCATTGTACAGGTCCCACGTCACATGTTAAGGTTATGATAATCCAAAGACAAATCACAAAGCAAAAACACCTTAACAAGATCACTGCCTCCAAGTGACTATGAACTTGTGTCCACCTGCTGTATCGACACCCAGGCAGCACACCTGAGTCTCGGGAACCGAGGCTCATATCGGACCACAGCACCCCATCCAGAAAACGGAGAAGGCTTCCAAGACTCGTAAGATGGTAAATGGTTCAAGCAGAGGCAGGAGTGTTTGCAATTTATTGAATGATCATCTGTATATGAGGAGGCCTCATTACCCCCTGCAGTCAGATGGATGGCACGTAACACTTTAGCTCACTTGATGTTTGATTATATTGACAGCACTGGTCCAAACTCTCCTCTTTAAGAGAAAACATGTTAATGTACCATAGATACAAAGCATTCAGGGACAGGCGCGTGGGGACCACTGCTTTGGCGTTGAGTCGTGGTGTAAACAGTGAATTCCAAGTCCTCCAACTCTCCATCGAAGCCTGCAGACACGTGGATTCTCCCTACCCGGGGGGTGCTGAGAGACCCTGAGAGCCACACCCCCTGCTTCCTCCCTCTCCCTCTCTCCATATACACCTAAAAGCCATATACACAGCTGTGCAGCTAACCACATGTGTGCTTTCTAGACACATACAAGGAGAGCGAGCTCACCCGGAAACACCCACCCTCCCAACGCGCCTTCCATACCGTGGATGTAGGAGTTGAAACGATAAATGCAGAGCTTCCTGAATTCAATAAGGTGCATGCAACACATGGGTAGATGGAGAGGAAGGCAGATCCCTTTCACCCCCCGGTCTCTGGGCTGACTCACCCCCACCCCGTCTCCTCCCTCCCCCTCCAGTAAGAGTTCTCCTCTTCCTGCTGCGAGATGGCAACAGAGCCGTCTCCCCTCTTTCACACGGTTCTGCTGGGGCTGGGTGTGAACCCCCATTACCATGGTGACCCTGAAGGTCCTGTAACCAGTCGACTGTAGCCCTCACCTCCCTATTGACCCACAGGATGCCAAGCCCCCTGCAAGCTCAGGACCGGTGGCAGAGTCCTCGCTCTCCCACGCTCCTGTTCCCAAGCAAAATCTCTTCCAGCAAACGTCCAGCCCCCATCGCCCTTCCTCGCTGCTGTCTTCCTCTGCACCCTCCTCTTAGGGTGACTCAAGGCTACTCCTAGGTGATTCTTCTCAGTGACTTGGGGACCCTGACCTCCAATAAAGCAGGTCCTCCTGTCCCCCCCAGCTTCACTGAAAAAGAAGCCACTGGAGGACTTCACCCAAGCTGGTGATGCGTACGCCCTAACCCAGAGGCTTCTCCAGGCTTCCAGGCATCAGTGAGCTCCGGGCCCACCTCCCCCTGACAGTCCTGGGTGCGGCCAGGTTCCCTCGTGCTGCACGACTGACCGCCACACCTGGCACCTTGTTCCTTCTGCTTCTGTCCTGCAGCTCCTCGCAGCAGCCTTCCCTGGCCACTTGACCTACAGCTCTCTTTCCCCGTTCTCTCCATGACAGCCCCCTTTAGTGTCCTCATCTGTCACACTCTGGGAGCAGTTTTCTGGTCGTTGGTTTACGTTTTCGTGATCTATCTCCCCATTATACTGCAACGAGCCAGCGGCCACATCAGTCTGGGTCCCCAGTGCTTGGCCTGGTGTCCAGCACATACCTGATAGCTAAGAATATCTGTTGAATATTTACAGATGAAGCACAAAGACTAAAGACGGTTTTGTAAGTGAGTAGTGAAAGTCAGCTAGGGAAAGCTGAAATAAGGGCCTGGACTGCCATACCTAAAAATGAACTTGAAACTTCTCCTGGAACAGAAATATCCTTTCATCCTCTGTCATCAATTCAAAAAACTGGAGCCCAGAAAGTCTGTGTGGGCTGCCCAGGATCACACAGCTCGTTAACATAAGACCTAGGACCAAAGGCCTGCTCTTCAGACAGCAGCCATGGCGCTCCCTGAGTGTTTACAAAACCTATGGAAGTCATTCTTTTGTTTCCAAAAGCATGCAAGCCCAGAGAAACTTTAATATTGATAGATTGTATTCCAATCAGAGGGCAGTCTGGAAATATCAAGAGAATTTTCTGGATGTAATTTTGCATCAATTCTTAATTTACCCCACCCAGCAATATGCCTAAAACCATTAATAATAAAATCCCTGACGGATGGGTGAGATCACCAGTGATGTAACCTGGTCCACCTGGATCTGCCAGATTTTTACCTGCCACAGCATCAAGCACCACTGGGTTCTTACTGAAATTTTTAAATACACGTCCCACCTCCCATGTCCGTGAAATGTATTTTCTTATGTGACTTGATCAGCTTTATATGTTTTTTTAAAATGACTCCAGTCGGGCTCTTTTGCCAAAGGCCTCCCATCTGAGTGTATAATCTCTCCGTCAACAGAGCTACTCTACAACTCAGTAAACACAGGAAAAACGGTTTTCATAAACCTCCCTCCAAGCGAGTGCTTTGTTATTTCTTACCTCCAGAAATGCCACTCCTGCTATGCATCACAAAACTGATTTTGGGGAGACAGTTCTCACATGTCAGCACACTCTAACGGGCTGACTTTTAGAGCTCAATGCCATCATCCTGGAGTAACTGTCTCAGAACCATAATGATCCCCAGAGATCCATTTTTAGGATGACTGCATTATAAGTAGATCATACGACGATGTTTAATAACCAACGTAACAGGTTTGTCGAATTAGCCCTAAAAAGCACACTTTCTTGACAACTCATGCTCTAAAAAGAACTTTCCACTCAATCACAGATCTCTGGTTTTTTTGGAACACTGCAACCATCACAGACACCACATCCAAGAACTAGCTCATCGTGGAAGGACTCGGCTGTGGGTACTTACAGGTTCTCCCGAGGCAAATCATTCTGCAAGGTGCCCACCTGACTTCTACAAAAACACACACAGACAGCCCACTACCACACAGATGGTGAGAAAAGCATACGTACCTTGGGTGACAATGGTTGGCGGTTGCAAGACAATGTGCCTTTGGGCCACGCCAACAATGTACGGCAGTAATTGCTCCTGGACGAGCCCAAAGCTACGGAATTCCGGGACAGTAAACACCAAGTTGTCATTGGTAGCTATGTGCTGAAGCTCTGCCTTGGAGGCGGCCTGGGCTCCGAGGCCAAACGCGAAAATGCTAGCCTGCTTCAGTGCTATGACCGCGTCTCGGATTTCATCACTAGAAGGCCCAGCACTTATGAGGACCAGCACCTGGGGAACCCCTTCCTCCACTCGGCTGCCCCCTGCCTGGGTGAAGTGATTCTCCAGCACAAAATCAAGGGCCAGGCCGACATTGGCCAACTCCCCACCGATGAACCCCAGGGCTTTCACTGCGTCCAGAACCTGAGCCTTGGTGGAATAGCTGTTTAAGGAGAACAGCGTTCTGGGCTCATCGCTATACTGGACCACCCCCACTTGGATCTGCTGAGTTCCAACTGAGAGGCTCTCAAGGAGATTTACAAGGAAGTCGCGAATGACTGCGAAATTGACACTTCCGGTGTTGTTTGATCCATCAATTAGGAAAATAATGTCAGCAGAGTCTTGTGCTTTAAAAGAGAGAAATGCAAAAAATGTGAAAGCATTAGAACAAGTGACCACATGCATCGTTCAGTGTTCTGACATGTTTCTTGGGAAACCAATAAGAAACACGAAATATGGACAAACAAAACACACGTTGATTAAGGAATGTGAAATTCTCTTTTAGCTCTGCATTCTGAATGGATAAGAGGCAACTTCTTAACATCATTTCTTAACAGAAATGATGGTGTTTAGTAGGGCATTTGATATCAAATTTTCTTCTGTGCCATCTTTGTAGTCAAATTTCAACACATATTCAATTTCTGGGTATATTCTGAAATTTTCGACTAAATTTGGAGGAACTGTAGCTGCATGGAATTATGCATTACCATACCTACAGGAGAAAGTAAAGGAGTATATTAACAAAGGTCCAAAGATGGTTTCTAATTTGAGGACATTTCTCGTATAATCCTCAAGTCATTATAAGAATTTTCTTTGTCCAAATGCACAGCACAAAACAGCATCCCAGATTTAGGGTTTGGTGATTCATCATCCCAGTATGTTAAACACTTGATTCCTTGAGCAACTGTTGTTCCTTCTTTTTTACTTTAAAAACCAAAGTGGCTGTGTATCTACCACTTTGGGAATACGAAAAGAAGAACTCAAACAACATTTACAGTTTTGATTCAAAAGTGCTCTGATACATTTTGGTTTGATTTTCGTTTCTCAAATGACGTTTAGTTGCGTGAAACTCAAATGCAAGTCTGGGATTCAGCTAAATGTTCTCTTCATTTATTTTTGCCATTGCCTCTATATTCAGTCACATAATGCAGAACGATGTTAAGCAGAGTGATATGAAACCAGTCATGACATAATTATCCAACCTTATTTTTATGACATCGTAGACCGAGTGCCTGGCAAGCCCATGGGCATCTAGTAAACCCTGAATCAGAATTAGCTCCAGAGTTATACAAATGGACATAAAAAGGCCGACCAAGATCTCTTTGCTCCCCACAATGGCAAACATGACACTTCCGTTCTGTTACTGAGAATGGGGGTTTCACGGAAGCACTGAGCAAGGAATAGCAATCAATAAACTATGAACCTGGGTGGAATATTTCAAAGGCTCATCTGCTAGAATGTTTAAATCTGGCTGAGTTAAATGATATGGAAAGTAAAATTATTCTGGCAAATATATTTTAATGACCTAAGTATATGTTAGGAATAGGAAGAGATTTTATGTGAGCATATATGGTATTTATATTCTGGATTTTAGGAAGCTATGTTTGGAGTATAATTGTAATATTATATGTACAATCATTCATTCTGATATTTTTAATGACAGTGAACATTTTATACATAAAATTAATTTTTCCTGGTACCAACAAAATTGCTTTTATTTCCACAATGGAAACAGGATACACATCTTGTCTCATGGAATTAAGGAATTTTGCTATAGTGAAATGATGTTCTTACCCAAGCTCTCCCCTTGGGGAATCTCAGCCAAGGATGGTTGCAGTTGGGATTACTGGAATCAGAACTGCTCTCTTTCTCCCCTTACATACGTGAAACCCCTAACAGCAATTTTGTAGAGCGATTCCTTTCATAGGGAAAGATACTAATGTGAAAATATCTTGTAAGGTTTTATAAGATATTAACTCAGCGTTTGCTAAGAATTGCAAAGCATTTGCTACTCTTTAACCAAACCGTAAGGTTCCTGAAGGATCTTATGGGATGGTGCGGTATCAGCAGTGTGAATTACGTTGCAAGCCATAGAAATAGCCCACATGGTGCGGGGAGCTCCAGGTTCAGCAAACCATACCACAAAATTCCTCAACACTTCCCAGGCCTAAACCAATGACCCTGAGGGACAAAGGAAGATTTGCCCCTTACTCAGCAAACCGAGACCTTTAAAGGAAGGACTAACTCTGAACCTAAGATCAATAAAAGAAGAACAATCCCTAAATCACAGATGACTCATTCCTTATTAATTTATTACTTACTTTTTGATTGCGGTTCACAATAGAATAAATACAATAAACAAACACTGAGGGAAAACCCTTGATTATTGCTCTCCTAAAAAGCTGAACCACAGCAGGTCATAGAAAAATGTTGGATAATTTGTCATCACTGAAAAAACCACGTTGTCCTCTTATGCACACAATGATGGGACACACAAGGGCATGCTGTTATCCAGGAGAGCCGAAGCCTCAGACAGACACAAGAGAGACCGGTTCCTGTGTACAGCAAGGCATACCAGGGATCGATATTAGCTCTAAGAGGAATCAGATCTTTCTAAAATTCAAAATGTGAAGTTGTCTGGTTTTCTGCTTTTATGGCTCATGTATCACACCATCTGCGGCAATTTCTATGGAAAAGTTTCGAAACATCCATGGAAAAATCATAGGCTCCTTCAACATCGTTGGAAACACTACTTTCCTGAGCACACTGGTGTGGGCACAATGCTTTCCTTAGCTCATGGGATGCTTCCTTTTTCCAAGCAGAATTTAAAAGATCACATTTGTATTTCCTATGCAAACACAAAACTGCAGATAGGTTTTGCGAGTTTTCTAAATCTTTGTATTTTGCAAAGAAAAGAAAGCTCATCCTCACGGATATATAGGTCACCTTTAGCTCTTGCTTTAGTAAAGCTTTTGTATTTTATATCCATTGATAAAAGGGATTTAAAAAAACACAACTTTCAGTGATTACTTGAGTACAGTTCATTTAGAACAGCGCCATCATATATATATTCATGGGGAAAAGTTACCTACCTAGTGGGCAGGAAATGGAAAGAAATGGCCCTAACTTATTAGCAATCTCCATAATGCCTTCCTGACTACCTTTCCCAAAAACTATAAGCAGAGAATTTTTATTATTACTATTTTATTTTTTTTGCTATGGAACATGCAGTGGGACATGATACTGGCAGAATTGCAGAGTGAAGTTAATTAGAAAAGACAACATAAATGGATTAATATCCCACCCCGGTGCTGCTAGCGGCTTGGACACTAGAAGACAGAGATGCTTTCTTGGCATAAAAACAAAGGTTTTGTCATTTGTGTGGAAACAGACTATGTTGACAGGCTCATTTAGCATTCATATGGTAATCTAATCATTTGTCCATTTATATAACAGTTAAACATAATGGCAAACTCGTCCACCCTTTTTCCTGAATTGGCCAAAACACCAATAAAGAGAAGATGTTCCATTTCTCTCCTGATCCCTTTCATTGTTTTTGACATGGATGAGTTATTATCCCTATATTCAGAAAGGCAATGGTTAGTGAATTATTGATCTGAGAACATTGTAGCAAATGGAAAAGGTCATTAGAGCTGCCATCTTGTAACCTCCTTGTAACCTGCAGTGCTTGGTTTGGGGTGCTCTCAGTGTCCACCTTCTTTTCCTGTAATCTGGCAGGATCGACACTAGCGTCATAATGCAGAGGTGAGACACATCATTTGAAGTAGGGAATGCTATTCAGGTTTAATGCAAATAATCCAGACTGTGCCTCACCCCTCTCTTAGAAGTAGACCCACTGGTAGGGTCATGAGCCCTCCCACCCCTATCAAAGCTGAAATCACGGATAACCATTGGGGAAACCATTTTAATCTCCTAGAACACCTCGGGGTTGGTTAGTTCTGTAACCCTTCTCTTAACCACGATCTGCCTGCCCGGCTCCTATCTAATGACATCTACCCATCTTGCTCCCCACTCCTTGTTTTCAGAATCTCTCTTATGAAAAACTGATGTCTAGTACTATTTGCCTAAAAACACCTTTATTCTGGTGATAATCCAGAAAGCCTTTCTCTGGACTCCTCCTCAACTGCCTCTAGGTCCCTTCTGCCTCATCCTGGCCCCTGCTCCTCTGGCTTTCCAGAAGTCTCCCAGCCCCTTCCAGCTCTCACCTGCTTCCCCACCCAGCCAGGTCCCCAGGGCGGGCTATTTCAGGAATTTACTAGCTACTGTCTTAGCAATGATAAATTTCCTTCCCAAGAAGATCTTCTTGTCCCTCTATCATCCCGTCTTTGCAAGCTCCAACCTGGTAGCTTTTTTCTTCCTAGAGTGCCTGAGATACCTTCAGAACACCAGGGAGCCACGCTCATGGACAAGACCCCAGGCTGTGGTCTCTGATGACAACTGAACATCACTGCAAGTCAGCCGTTTCTTCTTGATCCTTTTTTGTGGTCCTTTCCTCCTAGCCCTGTTGCAGCTATTCAAAAATAACTTCGATTCCTCCAAGCTCCCAAGCACCACTGCTTCTCTCCCTCTGTCATCTTCTCTTATTGGATGATTGATGCCAACTCAACCTGAACACTCTCAACGTCTCCCCTTTCCACCTCAGTATCTTAGAAATATGATACCTTTCTCCTCCTTTCCCTTCATCTTGTGGGACACACGTCTCTCCTTCTGGAGCTCATCTCTCCCTTGAGCTCTCCCACCCTAGCTCTCTGCCCATTCTCCTAGAATTCTCTGCTACCCACTGTCAGTTGGCGACATGGACTCATTTTGGGGCACAGGGAGTTCCCTCTGTCCTGCTCGTCCCTGATGAGGAAGCCTAGCTCTGGTCAGAATTGCTGTGATGCAATACATTTGAAATTTACCTGTGGAATTCCTTCCCTATCAGTCTTTAGGCACTTAGCACTGGCAAGAGAGCTAATAGGTGTGACTGGTTAAGTGACTTGCCAGACAATTAGTTCCATGCACATCACCATGCATGAACACATCCATATAAAGTCGCTGCATCATCAGTACTTCCAGAGTGGCACTGATGAGGACCATTGGAATCTCAGAAGCATCTCTATGGGCACAGCCATGGTGACAGCATGGAGGAGAAGTGGGAAAACCCACTCCAGAGCCAACATGTAAGGGCCTCCAGCTCTAAAACTCAATTTCTTCAAAATAGATTTGGACTGGATCATCTCTAAGGCCTCTCACAATTCTAATTCCATCAAATCTCTGAAATAAATCCCATTGAGTCAAAGAGATGAGTTCTGCGTGTTGCTTCACTGGACCCAAAGTGGACCCCCCCCTTCCCCCTCCACTCAAGCTCTTTCAGACAGACACGGAGATTTCTTTAAAGGAAACAGGCTCTCTATCCCAGGAACAATGAAGGGATTTTTGTTAGATACCTGCCCAGCCACGCTGAGTCTGTCTTGTCCAAGGAAGGTAGAAGCAACCTCTTGTGGGGTCATAATATCAGGATGTGCTTTTTTAGAGTTAGAATATTAATTGTCTCAAAAGCAAAGAATCCCTCTTGAAGGTAGATGAATTGCTCTGTTTTGGAAGGAGACTACAGAGAATATTCAAACCTTTGTTTTTAGACCTGTGAACAGGCATCTCTTCCCTAATCCGCCCACCATCTTTTAGCCGTAATATTGCCTTAATGCCAGCGGTTGCCAAGCTTATCTCCAAAGAAGAGCGAGGCAGGCAGCAGCTTGGCGATGTTGCCATTACCTGTGATGTCTTTAAGGGTCTCTGTGCCTCCAGCCCTTTCTGGAGTCATGGATGAATGCACACAGGCCACTAAGTTTCCTACTATGTCATGAAGTGAGGTAAAATTCTCTAGGTTGAAAATATGCATATTGAGCGGTTCACTTGCTGTTTCTTTTAACGCTCCTTCATCTGCATCCTCAACTCCAATTGCAAACACGTTAACATCAGCAGATTTAAGTTCCGCTGAAGGCAGAGCAAGGGCATCCTTCGAGTGTCCATCAGTTAACATTACGATAACCTGAGGGACTCCATCACTGGCCCGGCTTCCGGCGGCCTCAGTGAGGTGATTTTGCATTACGTATTCTAATCCTTTTCCAGTCTGATTGCTTCCCCCAGTATAAGACATGTTGGAAACATGGGAGAGGACTTCTTGTTTAGAACGATACGTATTTAACAGGAACTCGGTATCTGGGCTGCCGTTGAACCAGACCAGAGCAAAACGGAAATCGTTTTCTCCCACAGCTAAAGATTTTATAACATCATACAGAAACTCTTGAACAAGTTGGAAATGTTCCTTTCCAATGCTCCAAGAGGAATCCACTAGAAATATTATATCGGCAGCAGCACCATTTTTGACATCTTTAAAAAAAGACATTGGTTTAGATGTTTCTCCTGTTCAAGAAATGACTTCCCATCAGTGCAAAGCCTTCCTCAACTCATTCAGTTTCCACTCTGCTGTTACTAAATAATTTACACCTCATGTGTGAAACAGGCGGGGACGCTGACTTACCTGGGAAACAGGGACCTGGACACATGGACCCAACAGCTGCCGGTGCCCAGTCATTGACCCAAGTTCCATATGCAATGACTGCCATACATGGACCAGTAGCAGGTTCCACAATGGGGAAAAACATTCCCCGGCATGTCCTTTAACTCTAGATGATTCTTTGTGGTAGTTTGAACCCCAAGACCCACCTGCTCAGGTGGGAAGGATATCCTATCACAGGTAACCAAGCATCATCTTAGAAATTCCTTCCTCAGCTTTGGGTCTGAAACTGGGCCCTGACAAGATAGAATACTGAAATCTACTACAGTTTTACCTCCCATGCTTTGGGTAATTTGCCAGAAAAATAAGTATTATAAATACATCTTAAGAAGACTTGTATAACTGTAGGGAAGGGCAAAGTCTCATTGTTTTCAGACTTTTTAGCATGAAGAAAGGTACCCTAACTCATCACTACATCTTCAGAGCCATCTAAGCCCTCTTAAGATGCTGAACAGTATTCATCTCTTTCAAAGATGAATCCAGTTCTCTCTTAAAAGTAGGAGCAAGAGGCTCCAGGTGCCAGGCTGTGGGTGGCTGGGAAGTACCCTTCTGCACTGGGCCAGGCTGGCTGTGCACAGCAGGCCCCTGGACTCTACTCACCTGGGGCTGACCCGATGCCCCAAGCCATGCTCCCCTGGCATTGAGGTGGTCCTCACCAGGCCGCCATCTAAGAACTACCAGGTCCGGAGGGAGAATCCCCATCAGAAGCTCAGCTCTCCAAGCAAAGGAGAGGGACCCAAGTCAATCCTTCCCAGCTCATAATACACGAACCATTTCTCATTTTTCTAAAACTCTGCAAGCAAGTTCTTAATAGAATTAGTTGGGATCCATTTTTAAGTAGTTTGGGGAAACTGATATTTAAAGATTTGATGGTTCTAGATGAAAAATGTCTTTCCTGTCCAGAGTGAGAAAGAAATGGCGACATTTGTGTTTGTTTTTGTTGTTTTTTCAGGGAAAATAATTTTTTGCTCTCAACCATTGTCTTCCCTGGGTTTTATGTGCTCAGACATCAACCAGTGCCAGAAATGTGGAAAAGCTCTTCAGATGGTAAAACATTCTCGACACAAACTTTCTGCTCACACCCAAGGTAAAAACAAACTACTTGCCAACCACCGCCAAGATTTCAAACTCAAGTTTCAGTAAAAAGAACCTCTCTCTCACTGGATAAAGAAGAGCAAAAAGTCTGTAAAATAAATGAACATCCTGTAGTCAATGGCTTGGCTATCTCTTCAAAGCTTATCTAAGCTCTATATTCAGTACATGATGCTTAAGATCTAAAATCAGAGAATACTGTTCCTTTTAATGAAATGAAGAGATGTTTCTGGATCTTACCTGCTTGTTGTTGCGCACGAGTAAAGGAAAAGCCTGAGAAAAAAAGGCAAAAGATGGCCACTAAAGGCAAGTGCCGATGCTTCCTCATTTTGATTTTGTCTAAGCACCAAGTGAGAACCTACGAGAGAAAACAGGACAAAGGAGAATGATCAGGTATTGACTCCCCAATTACTAATGAATGAATCAAGGATTTATCCCTTTTATGAAAAATAGTTTTGACTAAACATAGACATGAGAATCTTTGAATCTAGTGATTGTAGGACTTTGGCCATAGCTAAAAATTGTGCAGTTCAACTTTCTTTCCTCTCAAATTGAGGCAGGCAAAAATAGTATATCACAAAACAAATGGCAGAATGAAAAAGGGTCAGGAGAAAAGGTGCTCAGAGGCACAAAGGGGCAGGTTGGTGGCGCCCAGCCTGTCAATCGTGCCTAAAGGAATCCCGCGGGGAAGCTTCCGTTCAGGGAGGGAACGGGCTTCATCCAAATCACAACGTGTGCCAACACAACCATGGCAGCTGGGACCATTTTGAATCTTGCCCTCATTCTCTGTTAATATTTAGCACTTTTCCTCCACCAAAAGCCTGCTGTGTGTCCAATGCCAATCACAGGATGGAGCACACCCTGGGATACTGAATTAGCAAGACTGAAGCCAGTCATGAGGGCTGACGGCCACATAGCGTGGTCTCCCATGCAAATTTAACTGCCAGCCACCCGGGCTCAAGTCTGGATGGGCGCAGTGGGCTGTGTCACCATCACTTTTCCCTTCAAGCAAACACCACCTTCTCCCCATGCCACATCTGAAAGCACCCTGACCCACACCAAACCTTCAGGTCAGCATCTTCACCCTCCAGTCTCCCGTGACAGCAGCTTGAGGGTCTGGGCTCTTTCTTATGACCCTCCAGAGAGCCGGCCTAGGTCTTCTCCACCTGGGCTTAGGTCCCCTTGCAGGACATCACCTCTTTTCTCTTCCCCTTGATCCAAGGCTCTGGTTTCCCCCAACTCTTTCTTATGTCTTGGGTATATGACCTGTGCAGACCCACTAGACCCCATGCTTGATTTAATGACCTGTTGTTGCTGTCTTAACATTCTTAATAACTTTTGGACAAGGACCCTTCATGTTCATTTTGCATCGAGCCCACAGATTCTGGAGCTGGTCCTGGCTACAGCTGTGCATGTGTATCAATGACTCTTCTTACCCTTACCCAGACTTGGCAGGGGTTCCCTGGTCAGAGCCTTGGGTAACAGCATCAGAGAGGAGGGGCGTGCCGGTCAAAATTATTGGTTATTTTTTCTTGTCCTTAGTTTCAAGAAGTACTATTTAATATTGAAAATTATGTAGTATAGACTACAGTCAAGCGAGAAATCCCATTTGGTTTAAGAAACCTAAATATTTTCATCTGGAGAGATTGGGTTACCATCATAATTTACAGTTCATTGTTAGGGCTTGAAGATGAAGAAGGCGGCCTTGGGAATTACAGCATGAAAAGGTAGTCATGATCAGTATAAATAAAAATCAAAAACCTCTCGCTCTGGGGCATTTTTTGGTAGAAACAGAAAAACAAATCCTAAAATGCATATGGAATTTCAAAGGACCCAGAAGAGCAAAAGCAAACTTGAGAAAGGAAAAATAGAGCTGGAGGCCTCATATTTCCTGATTTCAAATCATATTACAAAGCTACTGTAATCAAAACAATATGGGACTGGAATAAAGACAAACATGTCAACCAATGGAATAAAATAAAGATCCGAGAAACAAGCCCTCAAGTATATGGTCAAATAAGCTTCTATAACAGTACCAAGGCTACACAATGGGGTCAGGATAGTCTCTTCAACAAATGATGCTGGAGAAACTGTATATGCACGTGCAAAAATGAAGTTGGACCCTTACCTTACACCACTTACAAAGACCTAACTCAAAATGGATTAAAAATGTAAATGTAAGACCTGAAACTATTATACATTTAGAAGAAAATATAGGAGAAAATCTTCATAATGTTGGATTTGGTAATGATTTCTTCCATATGACACCAAAAGCACAGACAACAAAAGCAAGGACAGACAAATGGTACTATATCAAACTTAAAAACTTTTACACAGCAAAGGAAACAATCAACAGAGTGAAGAGGCAAGCTACAGAATGGGAGAAAATATTCACAAACCATATATCTGATAAGGGGTTCATATCAGAACACATAAAGAACTCCCACAACTTTACAACAAGATCTGATTTAAAGATAGGTAAAGGACTTGAATAGACATTTCTCCAGAGAAGACATACGAATGGCCAATAAGCATATGAAAAAACACTCAGCATCAGAGAAATGAAAATCAAAACCACAATGAGATAATTCAAAAAGAGTCACGTGCCACAATGTTCATTGCAGTTCTATTTACAAAAGCCGGGACATGGAAGCAACTTAAGTGTCCATCGACAGATGAATGGATAAAGAAGATGTGGCACATATATACGATGGAATATTACTCAGCCATAAAAAGAACCGAAATTGAGTTATTTGTAGTGAGGTAGATGGACCTAGAGTCTGTCATACAGAGTGAAGTCATAAAGAGAAAAACAAATACCATATGCTAACACATATATATGGAATCTAAAAAAAAAAAGTGGTTCTGAAGAAACTAGGGGCAGGACAGGAATAAAGACACAGACGTAGAGAATGGACTTGAGGACATGGAGAAGGGGAACGGAAAGCTGGGATGAAGTGAGAGAGTGGCATGGACATATATACACTACCAAATGTAAAATAGATAGCTAGTGGGAAGCAGCCGCATGGCACAGGGAGATCAGCTCGGTGCTTTGTGTCCACCTAGAGGAGTGGGATAGGGAGGGTGGGAGGGAGGGAGATGCAAGAGGGAAGGGATATGGGGACATATGTATATGTATAGCTGATTCACTTTGTTATACAGCAGAAACTAACACAACATTGTAAAGCAATTATATTCCAATAAAGATGTTAAAAAAAAAACAAAAAAAAACACAATGAGATATTGCCTCACATCCACTGAGATGGCCACTATCAAACAAACAGTAAACAAGAAGTGCTAATGAGGATGTAGAAATATTGGTACTCTTAGGCACTGTTGGTGTGAATGTAAAACACTGCAACCACTTAGAAAACTGTATGGAGGTTCCTCCAAAAATTAAAAATAGAATTACTATATAAGCCAGCAATCCAGCTTCTGGGTACGTATCCAAAATAATTGAAAACAAGATTTTGAAGCTATATATATACACCCAAGTTTAATGCAGCATTATTCTTAATAGCCAAGACGTGGAAACAACATAAATGCCCATCAATGGATGAATGGATAAAGAAAATGTGGTATATACATACAATGAAATATTATTCAGCCTGAAATAAAAGAAAGAAATTCTGTCATAGGCTACAACATGAATGAACCTTGAGGACATCATGATAAGTGAAATGAGCCAGTCGCAAATAGACACGTACCAGAAGATTCAACTTACGTGGGGCATCTGAAATAGTCAGACTATTAGAAACAGAAAATAGAATGGTGGTCACTAGAGGGACGGGGAGGTGGGAAGGAGAGTTAGTGTCCAAAGGGTACAGAGGTTCAGTTCTGCAAGATGAAAAAGTTCTAGAGATCAATTACACAACAAGGTACATGTAGATAACGCTACTGCACTATTCACTTAAAAATGATTGAATTTGCTCACTTGCTCTACTCTGGGAATCTTCCAGGCCTTTCCATCCGGTCATACCTTTCTTCCCCACACTCTGCTAGACCTATTCCTGAGTTTGTCCTTTGAAAAAAAAAAAAAAAAAAAGCACATGCAATATTTGTGGTCTTTGTAAGTTTTCTTAATTGAGGATATACAGTTTAGAATCGTGTAAATTCTATGTCATGTGTGTTTTATTACAATCTTTCAAAGGATAGGAAAAGTTACCTGAGATTTTTAAAAGTGGTGGATTACTCCATACACCTAAAATGTGGCCATCAGTTTAACAGGAATGGTATAAATGTGGCATCTTTTTTTTGAGGCATGAGTCTTTAAGAGCTAAAACAGGAAAACAATACAACGGCACATATCTTCTTAAAGCATATGTATGTGCCCCTATAATTAAATAACACAACATTTGTCCTTGCTCCTAAATAATATTTGGAAAGGAAGAAGAAAAGAAGTATTTGGCAGCAAAATACTAAGGTTTGGGGAAGAGGACTTCAGTCCCAGGAAACTGAAAAGAATCTGATATGAACACTGAGATGTGGTACAAAAGTTATTTCTACCCCAACCAGTGTCATCAGAGCTACAAAATCAGGTCCGCCTAAGGCCTAGGCTTTTGTACCTGCTTGACCTTCCTACCTTGACCTTCCTCTCACCATAGGCCTTCCATGGGCCTGGTGATTCTATTTGTGGTTGTTCGTTGTATATATAATTCAGGAATCCCATTTTCCCCTCATTGCTAAGGAAGACAATGTTAAGGGTGGTCTAAGGTTCTCAACCTTTCCATCTAGAGCAACAGAAATAATGACAGCAAAGGAAAATCTGTCTGGTTAATTAGCGACCTGGCCTTGGCAGGGGACTAGTGTCTAGATGGACTTCTTAGCAAGATGCACAGAGGGCCAAGGAGCCCCTTATCGAAGGTGTCACCCAAGGACGTGGATGAAGTGGGCTCAGTCCCATGATTTTTCCTGCCAGAGATCAGGCCCGGAGGGAGGAGATGGGGTCCAGATCCTGTGGCCCAGCTGTGAGGAACAGCAAGACAACAGAGTGTGGGCCCCAGGCCAGCCCAGTCAGCCAAATTGGTGGGATAGAAAAAGACAAAACCATAAACAAGAGAATGGATTCCAAGACCCACTGTTGCTTTGGATTTTCCAGGGAGGTCAAACCAAAAGTATCACCTGTGATAAAACAAATTTACCCTGTGATTCAAATTCTGAAAGCTTGAAGATACAACCCCAGTACCTAATACAAAACCACCTGTCAATACAACTTTCTCTTGGAAATGTATCAACAGTGAGAAGGAAAGGTTTTTCTGATGTTCAGAAGGTCAGTCATCAAGAGAACATATTTCTTCCTACAGTGAAGTGACAGCCAGTGGTGATAATGGTGCCATTCCAAAAACACAGCCCAATCTTCTTGGCTTGAAATGGTCAACACGTGCTAGGCACGGATCTGCACGATATAGGAAGGCTGTCCTCAGCTCGCCGTGCTTTGGTTCCACAGCGTCCCCAAGTCCTGGCCAGTGCTCAGGGGAGTCCCCTCAGGCAGTATAGAAACCCACACTTGGCTGGTTGGTCTGTTTTCTTCACTGAGGATGAATGCCCAAGCCACAGCCCCAATGTTGCCCCATTGCTCTCTAGAAATCCTGCAAGACCATGCTCTACTCTAGGAATCTTCTAGGCCTTTCCATCCGGTCATACCTTTCTTCCCCACACTCTGCTAGACCTATTCCTGAGTTTGCCTTTTGAAGAAAAGAAAAGCACATGCAGTATTTGTGGTCTTTGTAAGTTTTCTTAATTGAGGATATACACTTTAGAGTAATGTAAAAGTACATCATACATACGTTATTCTTGATTCTTTCCATTAAAACTGAACATCAGGTTTCTTTACCAGCAATAAGCATCCTACTAGAAAACTATTTTGTGGGAAAATTGTCAGCCCACATTATTTAAATTTTACTGGTTTCTTTCCAGAAATATATACTGCCCTTTCCAAGACAGCCTGTAATATTCTAATTGGTCGAGAACTTTTTTTTAAATGTGGGATCCACAGATTTTTTTTTTAATATGGGATCCACAGATTTCAAAGGATCTGTCAACCTCCCCCAAAAGTGTACAACATTGTTTCTGTGTATGTGGGAGTCTCTGGGGATAGCATCCAAGTTCACATGTGATTCTAACCGCCTCTATTCTAACTTCCCACTAAAGTTCAAGCACCACTCCTTTGAGAAAAAGATTTGATGCAACTCTTCCGGGAGGTCCAGTTCAATTGTTTTAAATATTTGATCCGTGCACAAGAGGCAGGATTTAAAGTAGTATTTTTCTTTTGGAATGAGGGCAAAAAAATAGTATAGGACCTCACTGCAAAGCACTGGACAATGTAATCCATGTGGAAAAAATAGGACATGACCACTGCTGAGTGTGGGATGGGACGAGCTTCAGGCTTCTCTGCAGACAACCTTGACAGAGAACATGGGTGAATTGTGCACTGAGTAGGTTTCACTGGTTTTGGTTTTGGTTTTGTTTTGTTTTTACTATCCCTATACTGTCCCTATACTAGCCCTATACTGTCCCTATACTATCCCTATACTGTCCCTATACTATCCCTATACTATCCCTATATCCCTGTGTGGGATCTCTATTAACAAATTCCAAAGTTTGGTAGTCTTTGGTAGAGCTCAATAAAATCAAAATCATGATAGAACAAAGTCTTAATGTCTTTCTGAGGCATTAATGAGTTACTTCAACTATTCTCTAAGGAAAATGGATTTTAAACTGGTTGAAAATTATATGTAAAGATTTTTATTTCCAAGATCTTAATCTTATAAAAGAGTAGACCCCTAAATGAATTCCTTCTCACTGGGACGCAAAGTAATGAAAAAACATTCAGTGCACTGGAATTATCTTTTCTGAAACCTATCCAGATGTTGAGGAAAGGGAAAGAGGGGAGAGGGGAAGTGGGGGAGGGGAGGAGAAGGCAGAGGGGGGCGCAGGAGGGCAGAGGGGAGAAGCTCTTCCAACCCGGAAAGTGAAGGACAGGAAATGATGTTTGTTGGGTGATGAGTTATCCAGGCTCCCCTGATGATTAATGGACTCCCATGTTCAGCTGAGCTGAATTCCCAGGTGGGGAAAAGGCCTTTAGATCCACACACTTTTCCTGCCCCAGGGCTTAGGAGCCAGTCAGAGGGCTCAAGCATTCCTAGACCAGCTGGTGAATATTTGTTAATGTTTTTGTTTGCAATTAAATCTCTCCTAGTGTTTACCATGTCATGGCATCCCACTTTTTTAAACTGCAGTTCCTGGCAACAAAGCTTGGAGATTTTTTTTCATTTAGATTTAAAAGACGTCAAATAGCATCTCCCCAAATGATCGCCCAGTTTGTCCATTTTAATAAGGGGGAACAAGTCACCCTCCCATTACCCTTCCTTAACTCTCCCTCCCACCCCCAAGAAATAGAGACAAAAGAGCACAAGTCATATTTTCTGGGCCCCTGTCTCGTGGGTGGGATTTCACGACCTTCTCCCAGGAGCCCAATGGCTGCACTTTCCCCCATCTTATAGCTGCTGGGAAACTGAAAGCAGGTGAGGCATAGTGTTTTGCCCACTGCCACATTAAAAAAAAAAAAAAAAAATTGAATCAGAATCCTAATGAAAGTTTGTGTTTCCAAAGCCCAAGGGAAGAACCCCAGGAAACCCTAAGAGGATGTGCCAGATTTGGCCCCAATCTCAAGGAAACTCCTGACATCTTTCGGGGAAAAAATACACTAAATTTCTTTGGCGGTGACAAACCACAGATTCTGTATCAACAGACGCCATTTGTCTGCTGCTGGTCTTTCAAATATGAAAAAAGTCAAAATTGGCTGCTTGAGACCCTCGTGTTGGGTGGGTGCCAAGCTGCTTTGTGTCACAGATTCTGTCCTAAAGGCAATAGATTCAACCAGAGAAGTTCATTAAATTCTTATCTTTCTATTGAGCATTAGTCATTCCTTTTTTTACTCAGCCTCATTCTGAAAAGAATTTGAGATGCCTTTTACCTTTTTGTAGCTGTCCACTTGAAACTTAAAAAGATATCTCTTATTATGAAGACTGCTCTACATGGGCCTTCAACTCAAAATTGTATTCAGAGTCCAGTGACATTCCCCAGCTATTGTGCAATTCCATGAAATTAGTTTTCATTAAGTCTCCTCAGAAGCTTTTTCATTTTCCATGTCTGGAAATCTCTTTTAAGACAGACACACACATGCACACAAGGCAATCTTTTTCAAACAAAGACTTAAATACATCCAGAGCTCCCATTTTGAAGTCATTTATTTGGTCTTCTCCAAGCACTGCTTTTTAGAATCAGGCTGGTCCTCCTAACAAGTTCTAGGACTTCCGTTAACTCCTAACTGTCCCATTTTAAGTGGGAGCTGCAGAAATAGTGGAAGACTGCAGCGACAGAACTATGCCCACCTGCCGTGAAATGAAAAGTCACATTTCAGTAAACCCTAGGGGTCTCTAGCTTGCAGCCACCCTAGTTCTCTCTCTTTTTCTTACCCTTCTTCTCTTTCCTGCCTGAACCCTGGGAAAAGAGCCCCCATTCTCGTCCCCAGAGAGGAAGCTATGAGAGGACTTAATCTCCTCCGGTTAGCTTAGCGAAAGAGGAGAGCGGAATTTAACATGTTATTGCTACTTGAAAGAGCTTTGGGGGAACCCTCAAAAGCAATCCATTTGGAACAACTCTAAGACGATTCCTCCAAAGAAATGCATCGGAAGCTGCTTTTCTACAGATTATTTTACAACTTGAATCTTGCATTTCCATTCTATGAAATTGTGCTAGAGAAGAAAATAGCAGCCACGTGTACACATCTGTAAACAATTATCTGCTCGACCCAGGCTCTGAAGGTGTGTTCTGTGAGAACAAAACTTAAGTCTTCTGATCCTGTGTATCGACTTGGTCTCACTGCCACCTACTGGTATCCTTGTTAGACACTCAGAACTGGACCCAAGATCTTTGGCTCAAGTAACACAGTGTCTGTTCATGTCTGGGCTATTATAGATAGTGCTGCTCTGAACATTGGGTGCAGGTATCTTTTCAAATTAGAGTCTTCATCTTTTCTGGATATATGCCCAGGTGTGGGATTGCTGGGTCATGTAGTAGTTCTATTTTTAGGTTTTTTTGGGGGGTGAGGGGGTTGGGGGTTTTTTTTTGTGGCACGTGGGCCTCTCACTGTTGTGGCCTCTCCCGTTGCGGAGCACAGGCTCCGGATGAGCAGGCTCAGCGGCCGTGGCTCACGGGCCCAGCCGCTCCGCGGCATGTGGGGTCTTCCCGGACCGGGGCACGAACCCGCGTCCCCTGCATCGGCAGGCGGACTCTCAACCACTGCGCCGCCAGGGAAGCCCTATTTTTAGTTTTTTAAGGACCTTCCACACTGTTCCCCATAGAGGCTGTACCAATTTGTATTCCCACCAACAGTATAGGAGGGGTCCCTTTTCTCCACACCTTCTCCAGCATTTATTATTTGTAGACTTTTGGTATCCATCAACAGATGAAAGAATAAAGAAGTTGTGGTATGTGTATATATATATATATATATATATATATATATATACACAATGGAATATTACTCAGTCATAAAAAGAATGAAATAATGCCATTTGTAGCAGCACTAATGGACCTAGAGATTGTCATACTGAGTGAAGTAAGTCAGACAGAGAAAGACAAATACCATATGATATCACTTATATAGAGAATCTTAAAAAAATGATACAAATGAACTTATTTACAAAACAGAAACAGACGCACAGACATAAAAAACAAACTTATGGTTACCAGGGGAAAGGGGATAAATTAGGAGCTTGAGATTAACAGATACACACCACTATACATAAAATAGATAACCAACAAGGATTTACTGTATAGCACAGGGAACTATATTCAATATCTTGTAATAACTTATAATGGAAAAGAATCTGAAAAAGAATATATATATATGCATATGTATAACTGAATCACTTTGCCGTACAACTGAAACTAATACAATATTTTAAATCAGCTATACTTCCATTTTTTTTAAGTGTCTATCTTGTTTATAAACAATGACTGTTCAACAGCTCATGCAGTAGAACAGAGCAATCCAGAAAGGGAGGGTTTGGCTGAGCCTTGGCAAGTTAGCCTCCTCCCGGAATGAGGTCACGTGAGGATGTGCCGAGCACCATCTGGGGTTACCTTCCTTCTCCCCATAAAGGCAACTTGAAGAAACTCCAGATTAACTGCCCAGATATTTGGAAATTTATTTAAAGATGTATTCCTAGGGTCCGAGGTAATAAACACGAAGCAGAAAGTTCCATATCTGCTATAGTTGGAAAAGCTAGACACCACGATGCACATGTAAAAGACATTTTACCCTCTTAAATATGAGGCAGCCCCACAGAGCATTTCCTCCATTTTTCCTGCTAATTATAAACATTAGGCAGAGATTAGTTCAGATTTAATGTTAGGGCAGAGAATGCCTTAGAAGACGCTTCAAAAGGAATTGCACAAACACCCATTCCATTCCTGCCCTGTGACACACACAGGGCCGTCGGCTCCAGGGTAGATCCCAGCGCTATCCTCCCTTCCTGCCTTGGCCATGGACTTTTGGGGCTACTGGCCTCTCCAAAACCATGGTGTTCCATTGTAGAACTGTTCAAACACAGCGGCTAAAGTGTCCTCCTTTTGTAAGGAAAAACTAAACATCTTGTTTTCTAGTCTGATTCGTGATCAAGTCTAGAAGAGAAAATTATTTAAAAGAGACTTTTTAAAAAATGGCATTGAAACCTCAGATAAAGTATCACCCACACCTTATTTAGTGTACTATCTGGGAAAAATTCTACTTAGTTCCTGTCTCTATCAGTAAAGGTCAGTTAATCTCTCCCAGACTCACTAATTTTACGTGTAAAATGAGGCCGATTGCCTGATGCTGTAACCGGCAGTGATTCTGTGACCGCTTTCTTTCATCTATTACCCTAGGCTCTGACCACCGGTGGGTTTCCTGCTGTCCCCACAAGAGACAGAGAGGCCCGCAGTGCACGACGGGGCAGCCCGTGGGCTTAGCGGAACTGGCTCTGGGTGCTGGCACTGCACTGCCGAATCCAATGATGAGGATTCCAGAAGAGAAAAACCAGTTTCCTGGAATGGCTTCTCTTGAGACCTGAGTCATCTCCAGCTGCTGTTCAGTTCTTAATTTTGAAATGCAACCAACCCACGAGCTCTTCCATCTAGCGGCCAATTCTCGATGCTCTGGGTCCATGAAAACTGAAGGTATGGGTCAAACCAGGGGGATTTGACAGAAACATTTGCCGTTGTACCTTTCCCCAGCCATTCCTACCTCGCAAATGTTTCTCTGTACTTCATGAGTCTTAAAATTCAGGAGAACAGCAGGACTACGCTATGGAAGACGCAGCCAGACCCCTACGAAAGACTAACAACCTGCCTCTGGGAGAGGGTTTGGCAGAACGTTTCATATTTGTCCTACTTTTCTGCTTTGCTTTCTCTTTCCAGATTTTTTGAAACAACAATTACCTCTCTGCTAAACAAACTTAAAATATGCTACTCTATAAAAGACTGGTCGATGGCAAAAAGTGCCTTTCTTCACGTGAAACCCCAAAATATACTCTTGAAGACTTGTACTCCCTTGATATTCCTGGCCTTAGACACGTACCTGTGAGAACACGTGAGCATGTGCTGGAGCGCCCAGGAAATGCTGATTTTGCTTTCCTTCTAGTACTGGGACCTCAAACCAGCAATTCACCTCCCTGTGTTCCATTTCTTCATCTGAGGTGTCAAGGGCGTGGGGAGACCATCCACCAAGGTAGTAATTTGGGGATATTTCCAGTAGCCAAACGGAAATCATATATTTGCCAACCAGAGGGCAGGGCCTAAGTCTTAGTCATTTTTGTCCCCTCCCTCGAGCCAAAGCTCCACGCCCTGGAGCACAATGGGGTTTATTAAGCTTAAAGGAATATGAGACACATAGACCAAGGGCAGGTAAGGAAAAGTTTGGGAGTTACTGGATTAGTTCATCTTAACAACATCTCTTCCAGTTGTAAACTTCAAAACTCCTACAGGGATACAGCATTGCACGAATAGGCAGCCTTGATCTGGTTCTGAAACACCTTTGTGTTCATTTAATTTAAACTTTTTTCTCAGTAGATATCAGTAAAATGTTTCCTTTAAAAGTTCTTACTTGGTTCATGTCCTTGTCATGAACGTATTTTAGAAAGCAGAATGCTTCATTGCAAGCGGAAGTTCACCTCAATACATGCATACCTGAGCATAAGGAAAAAATAAAATTCTAAAGGTACATTTACTTCAGATATTACAGTCACATTTTAAAAAATTATGTATTGAAGCAGCCTCCAGGTGAGTCCCAAAGTGACCCACAAGCTCTGTTGAGATGTGTATCAACAGATTCCCTGCGGTCCCGGAAACCCCACCCCAGGGACTCCCTACAATGCACGGAGATTTTTCTGGAGCTCAGAGGGAGGCATTGTCCTCTAGAGGACGATGCATCTTTCCTCTACACTTTCGGGAAAGGCTACACCAGGACAGAGGTGCTACTTCACAATTTCATCTGCTTCCTAAAATAGTCTGAGGGGACCAGAAGGTACTAAAATTACGTTTTCAAAAATTAATATAATGAATTCCTGAAAAGAACCCCTCTTTGTAAATCAGCGTGCTGCAGGTGCTCCCTGAGTGTGACACGGCCATCACCCATGGTTTAGAGGGGACAGGCCGTGTCTTTTCTTGAAAGGGTAGGATTATCTCCCAGATTTTTGGAAAGAGGGAATCCATATCTAGAAATGTGGATGAAAAGAACCTTTCCTTGTCTCGCTCAAGGCTGTCTGAAGAAGCAGGAAATTTTTAAAGCTTCCCTACTTAAAAACCTGAATCATTTTGAGCTTTCCTTTCCTCAGTGAGAGCAACTAATAGGATTTTTTTTAAATGCCAGGTCACTCCTCAAATCGTCAACTATTTATGTAGCAGTGGTGTGGTTTTTACAGCCTGCTTTCCACAGCTAAGACACCAAGGAAAGTTTGCTCCTGTGGGTTTCCGTGGAAAGGCTGCCTGGGACACAAAGTGCCCTTCAGATGGGAACCAGCCCACTATTCTTCTCCAAGAGATAACAAATCCTCAGTTTCTTCCAAAAAGAACAGTGACAAGAACTAATTTTCAAATAAAACTTTTGCCTAAAATGATTAGCATACCTGCAAAACAGTCTCATGCAACAGAATTCATGACCTGCCAGTGTATTTTAAACCCTAAATGTGGAATTTCACATAAAAGTGGGTAATGAGGGCTTCCCTGGTGGTGCAGTGGTTAACAATCCACCTGCCAATGCAAGGGACACAGGTTTGAGCCCTGGTCCAGGAAGACCCCACGTGCCGTGGAGCAACTAAGCCTGTGCGCCACAATTACTGAGCCTGCGCTCTAGAGCCCACGAGCCGCAACTACTGAGCCCGTGTGCCTAGAGCCCGTGCTCTGCAACAAAGAGAAGCCCACGCACCGCAAAGAGCAGCCCCCACTGGCCGCAACTAGAGAAAGCCCACGTGCAGCAACGAAGACCCAACACAGTCAAAAAATAATTAATTAATTTTTTTTTTAAAAAGGTGTGTAATGACAAAGACCCCTGTAACCAGTTGTCTAAATACTCTGAGCAACAGCACAGATGAAGCCTCCATGGCAAAAGTCTACTAACTTTCAAAAGGGCAGGAGGTCTGATTTCAAGCTGGCTTTAGCGGCGGCATCTGTAACCTCCTAACCTAGAACTAGGGTCAGGTGGGGAGCCTCACTTGAGTCATGAATCCATCATCAATCATCGGTTGAAGAGAGGGGTTTCTTCCTACTTTATCATCAGTGTCATCTCAGGCACAAAATCACAGAAAGCACTTACGATGACAGAATGAGATGCAGTGAATCCTCAACGCTCTGAAAATAGAGGGAGGTGCAGAAATAAAAACAATTCTATTCAGAAAGATAGGAATTCTTCTTGCCTTACATCAGAAGTATCCTTAAGACCCCAAGTTTGGACATTCACCATACATCCCGTCACCTAAGGACCACAAAGCATGGTGGGGTGGGGCACACACCCTCCCAAGGGCTGGAAGAACCTGGGCCAAGGGCTAACATTCTAGAGACTTCCCCAGCTGCCTCCCAGGAAGGTGGGAGTAGCTACACCCTCCAATTCCCCCACTGGAAAAGGGCAGGACACCCACGCTCACCACCCTGCTATGGGATTCTCCCCAAGTTCTCCTCTCCACCAAGTATCTTCTCAATGGCTTCCTCACTGCCGAGAGCAGGGAAAGAGAAAAATAAACCTTATGGTGATGGAAAACCCATGCCTCCTCCAAGAAGAGACGAAGACCACAAGACCATAATTCGTATAGCTTGAATTCCTACAAAACCCCTCACCTCCCCACCCTTCTGCCTTTACTCTCAGCAAAGCTCACACAAGATTGGGACTGACATACATACACTAATATGTATAAAACAGATAACTAATAAGAACCTGCTGTATAAAAAATAATTAAATTAAACTAAGTTAAAAAAAAAAAAAAGAATGAAGCAAAACGCTGGTGCCATCCCTCCAGGCCCTCATCCCCAGAGGTGGCCTGGATGAGGGATGCCTGCTCAGCTGCTCTGGTCACAGAGCCAGTGTCGGTCCCTGGGGACCAGCTCTCTTCTCTGGCACCTCTTTCCCCGTTAGTTGGTAGAGGCCCCGGGAAGCATAATCCAATTTCCCCATCGCTTTTAATAGAATATGATAGGAGGACACTGTCTTCTGGGAGAACAAATCAAACAGTACGTTCCTAATCTAGGTGTAAATTAGCTCAGGATCCTCCAGTGCTGGGCCATCTGCTTTCCTGAAATGGTAAAGATTTGACTGCTGTTTGAGCCACCTACTGGTGCTGTGGCCTCAGCAAGTAATTGAGCATCTCAGAGCCCCTAAACCTTCATCTTTAAAGCCAGGGAACCACACCTCAGTGCCTCCTAACCAAGAATCTCTTCCTTTATCTTTAGCCCAGCAAAGAACTCAGAAGATTCAATAATGTCCAACAGCCAACTGGTGGTTTTCAACATCATTTTGCTTAGGAACAAAAAATACCTGATTTTAAAGCCACTTCAGTTTTTTGGAGTATTAAGAATGGGTCCCCTGGGAAGTTGGGGGACCCCAGTGTGAGAATAGTCTATCCGCATGAGCTCTGAGCAGCCCTGCAGCTCTAGGACCCTGCAGTTCTCATGTGGAGGCAGCTGTGTGTAGGCTGGCATGGGCCAGATCCTCTGAGTCCCCACTGTGGGGGACACTCCCCTCCGCCTACAGCAGCTTGTTCTTGGGGTCCAGACCAGCCTTTCAATTCGCTCCTTGGGCAGGCTGTGAAATGCCAGTTTCTGTTTACACCCCCCAGTACCCCTCTGGGGCCTCCTAGGGACCCCACCCCTGCTTCAGTCCTAATTTTCTAAAACGGTAGCCCCTGAAACAGGTCCCCAGAGTAGACTGGCAACCGTCAGATAACACTTTCCATTCTGGGCGAGAGGGCCGGAGCCCCACCCTCCTGGCTGGGGAACAGGCTCCCGGCCTCTGGACTTGGTACTTGCTCCACTTCTGGGCAACACAGGCCAGCCTGTGGCCCTAGGGGCCCTGCCCTATCCACTGGGCGTGCTGCCCAAACACCAAATTCCTTCTCCTCCTCTGACCCCTGCAGCTCCTTTAAGCAACCCCAGAGGACTGAGGCTCCAGCAGTAACTTCAGATTCCTGAAAAGATGGAGCCCTGATGGTAATAGCTGAGTAACTCTTGACTTGGTCCTGTTCCTGGACACCAAGGTCACCGCAATCCCCCGGAGGTGACAGATATACCCAACCAGCCCACGCCCCAGGGACATGGGAGAACTCAGAGTCTCCCCAAGGTAGCTCTCGAATCCTCGGAAAGACACTTCTGCGAACAAAGCAGATTCTCAGATTCCAGCTGAGCTTCAGTTTATTTATGTCCAATAAATAGACCGTGAGCCGAAAAGCACCGCAGTCAGGAGAGCAGAGGGTGATGGGGGTGGGGAGGAGGTAGGGGGGGACACGGCACGGCTCGTGGGCAACCAGGGCCTCGGCCCAGCTAAGGAAACCCAGGTGGCACAAACTGAGAAAGAAAAGTCGGCTGGATCTTCCGGAGACCAGCAGCGTGTACAGAAAACAGACTCTATGGGAGCGAACCTGAGAGCCATCGAGAAATGGTCAGCGGGGTTAAAGCATTTCCCTCTGGCCACAAACCCACCACAGGGGGAACAGGGGCGAAGTGGCACTTACCCTGAGCAAACCTGGAGAAGCGTGTGTCCCTGGGCTTCGATATTCAATTATGTGCGAATCTGACACATGTTTTCCCCACTTGGCTGCGTCTCCTTTTCCTTCTGCAGGAGAGGGGACCCCGAGCAGGCAGAAAACTCCCCCTGTGGTCCTTGCAGGGGGCTGCTGAGCGGGAGAGCTGAGCGGCCTTTGGTGGAGGACTGAGCTCCAAACTGGACCGTGTCCAGGGATACAGTCAAGGCTCCCTCCAGCCCCTCCTCTCCCCCTCCCCACTCGGGCCTGCCCCACACTGTAAATGAAAACCAGACTCTCACTCTGTTGCTTCTGGCCCAGCCACGGGCTGATGTCACCTCGGAAGGCTGTCTTCACCCTACGAGCCCGTAGCTGGATGCCTGCAACTCTTAAAAAAAAAAAAATCCACCCCTTCTACTCATCACCTTAAAACTCTTAAAAAAAACTCTTAAAAAAAAAATTCACCCCTTCTACTCATCACCTTTGGGGCTGGGTCCCTGGCCACAAAGGGAATGAATTTTGGAATGTTTCCGTGGGTCTCCATGGTTTTGCTGCAGTGTTTTCCAACACCATCTGAAAGGAAAACAGGAAATGCAGTCTCCCGCCTCCCCCCTCACCACGCCCTCCCATTTCTTCTTGAAGTTTCTGAATTGAGACTTCTCCTAATAACCTCCCCTTTCAAATATAAAAAACCAGCCATTAAAATCACCTTGGCATTCTGCTAACCAAAGTTCTGTTTGCCGGTGAGAAGACACGGAAAAAAGACTACTTTTTTTTTTTTTTTCTGTAATTCTGTATATAATGATTCTCTGATCATGAAGCTAATGGTCCCAATTCCAGGACACATACGAGAGGAGCAAGAATGGTTATCGTGCTCAGATTTACAGAAAAATTCTTGAGAAAGAACTTGTGTTTCCGCAAGGCTTTGTACCTTTCCCAGCACTTTGATATGCATTATCTCTTGCACCAGGAACGTCTCCACCTGTTAAAGAGATATGTGTCATGTTTTCTTAAGTGAGATTATCGTCTCATTTTACAGATGAGAAGAATCTGGGTTCGTAGCAGAGCTCAGATCAGAACCCTGACCGTGGACACCCCCAAACTGCTCACTGCTCACCCATCACACGCCCCCCCCCCTTGAAAATTCGGTTCATGTGAGATATCAAGGGACATCTGAAGAAACAAACTTATGGTTACCAGGGGGTAAGGGGTAGGGAGGGATAAATTGGGAGATTGGGACTGACCTACACACATTACTATATATAAAATAGATGAATAACAAGGAGCTACTGTATAGCACAGGGAACTCTTCCCGATACTCTATAATGATCTATATGGGAAAAGAATCTAAAAAAGAGTGTATATATGTATATGTATAACTGATCCACTTTGGTGTGCAACAGAAACTAACACAACATTGTAAATCAGCTAGACTCCAATAAAAATTTTAAAAAAGAGAGAGAGAGACATCTGAAGGATACTTTTGACTTGGAGATCCTTCCAAAGCCAAGTTTGTATCATTAACTCCTTTGCACAGACGATGTCCTTCCGGTGTAGGGAGGATGGGGAGATGGTACAGGAGAGACAGTGCCTGCTCCCCTCCTGCAGCTCCAGGGCTCCCTTACTCATCCACAGGAAGACTCAACCCCTCTCTACACCCTGGGGGTTCAGCTTAAAGAATGCCAGAATGGGGATGGAGATGTGGATTGAGGGTTTTCCTGTCCATCACCTGTAGAGGAAGAAGAAATGAGCAGAGGCTCTGAGTAGGAGCCACATTGCCCGTGTGACGTGTGGGAAGACAATGTTCTCATGCAGGGCAGCCCATCTCCCACCAGAGTCCCCGCTCCACGTGGCAGGCGTGGACTCGGACCCGAGGAGCTGGGACATGTGCTGCCACTTCATCGGTTGGCATCTGCAAGTGAACCATTTCTCCAAGGCACATCGCCTGCTGCAAATGAAGGCAACGTTTGATTACAACTTTCTGTCCCAAGCAGCTCCGCTCAGAGAGGTTAATGGAACAAGTGTGGCCTATGTACTTCCATTCAGTGGTTCCTTTTCCCAAATACCAATACAACTATTGCTTTTCAAGATAGCTAGGAATACACATTCCTTGCTATTAGGAATTTCTACTATTTCAATGGCAAGGGTGATGCATCGTTTAGAACAAGACTTAAAGAAATATAAACCCGTGCTCAAGCAGGAATGGTTCTCTGTAATATTTAACTGTAACTAATCATTGAAAATCTAGACCCTCGCCAACACTGTCTGTGGCCTCAGAAACTTCTGGAAGCTGGCAGACGTTGGTGGAAAACCTCCCACATCCTCCCTTGAACTCACCAGAGAAAGCATTATGGCTCCTATGATTTTCTCAATCACCGGGATTTGGGATTCTCGGTGAAACGACCAGTTCCTCCTGCCATCTGGTCCCAAGAGGAAACCATCTCAAAGGTGAGAACTGACCTCAACATCAAGGGTCCTGGGTCTGGGCCTGGCCACCCAAGGGACCTTACAGAATCTCTCAGTCCAGTTTCTTCTTAAATGCTGTGTTGAGCCTGGGTACCTCTTCCCATTTCCTTCTGCACAAGTTAGAAAGTTACAAACCCCGTTTCCCAGGCTCCGCTGTACTTAGGGCTTCCCTATGCACTGCTGTGATATATAGGAAGGTGGGGAGAGGCATGGCGATTTCTCTACTACTTTGGCTGGTCTTTTCCCTCCTGGCAAGTATAGTGCGGGGGTTCCTAAGGGAGCCCCTCCCAGACCCCTTCCAAGGCTGGAACACAGCACCCTTTTTGGAGGACTGCTCTTTCCTGCTGGAAGCTGCCTCTTCTGGAGAGGCTGGGATGTGTGTGGTAGGTCTAAGGGAGACGCCAGCTTCCCAGGTGCTGAGGGTGAGTTGAAGGGAATTTGTGAAGGCAGTAGCGGCAGTCAGACCCCTCAGCCCAGCATCCAGGTGGTGGCTGGGGAGTGACCCTCCCCCGTCTTCCTTCCCTTACCCCTGGATTGCCGGCTGTGATCCGAAACTCAGGCTCTGCAGTGCAGCCCCCTGCTTTCCTCCCTCCCAGAACAGGCCAGAGGATCAAGCTGGGATGCCCTGGGAATTACTACTGGAGGCCCCGCCTCAAACCCACTCCCCTGGCCCTTCCTGATAATTCCTGGCGAAGAATCCCTTTCTGCTCACAGTAGCAAAAGCGGTTTCTGTTTCCTGCCTGGAACCCCGACTGGAACAGATGTATTACATCAGCTCTAAAGCTTCTTTCAGTTCCAACAGCCTGTGCTTATATATCTTATATGACAGAACAAAACGAAAATAGCACTATGCCCAAATGAGATTGTAGATGTAATATTGTATTTAATTAGTCTCTGGCTCAGTCATACATAGATTATTCTGTAACTGGTGGCCTCTCTGCCTTTGAGTCTCTTCCCTAGAAGACAGCTTTTAGGGACTTCGCTGGCGGTCCAGTGGTTAAGACACCATGCTTCCATTACACGGGGTGCGGGTTTGATCCCTGGTCAGGGAACTAAGATCCCGCATGCCGCATGGCGTGGCCAAAAAAAAAAAAGTAGGAAACAAAAAACAGAAGATGGCCTTTATTGTTCTTCTTGTACTTCTGTCTTGGCACTACTGCTGATAAATTCTCTCTGCCATCTGCAGACTTCACCACACTAACACACGGTGTCAGCCCGCACGGACACAGACTCTTACAATGAATTGTCATGTCTCAGCTATACTATCGTACATGTGGAAGTCTACACTTAAATGGAATTTTAGTACATTTTTAGAAGAAATGTGAAATGATTTCTCCTCAAGTGCCATCTCTCTCTTTTAATTCAACATAGTAAGTCCATGCTGATGGAGAGGAGAATGTACATAACGCAACTCGCATGACCCTGAAATTGTAACTGGTATCTCCATTGAGAAAGACCCCCGGGGAGCTCATGAGAATCTTAAGAAATTTCCCTGGCAGATGCCTTGGGAGGAAGGGGTTGAATGATTCACACCCAGCTCACAGGAGTGAGCTTCTCTAAGTGCATGTGAGCTGAGCCCTTTTCCACTTTACATCTTTAATAACTCCCCTCAGATCAGTTCCCTACTGCCACCCCCAACCCCCATTCTCATAACAACCAGCATCCCATAATAGACACTGGTAGCCCTAACACAGTTGACGGGAGCCGGAAGCCTGCCATTGTGACTTTGGTCTCCAGTTCAGAGATATGTGATCCGGGGGCCTGGCCCTCTGAGCTCACGGTCCCTTGACAAGTCGGGAGGTGCCTCGATGGCTTCCACACTGGAAAGGCCTGTTCTGGGTCACAGCCAGCATCCCTGAGTCCTCAGCCCCCAGGATGCTGCTCGGGACCAAAAAGCTCTTCCCAACAGGCAACCGTAGCTTTGGCAAATAACAAGCAGACGCGGCAGCTACAGCATTGTGGGAAAAGAAGCATCCCAATTCTGCATAATTATGTCCCGATCTTAAAAAATCGCAAGAATCCTAAACTAAAAGGAAAAGCACATTGTCACCAACCGCACATTAATTTTCACAGAGCCATTACTATTTCAAGAGAAGAAGGATTGTGAGTCCGACCAATGGGGAGGATTTGAGGTTTCCACTGACCCTGCAGCTGGAGGGCAGCTGGGATTCCTCATTCCATCCCCATGCAGGTTTTCAGCCTCCATAAGCAGCACCGTGGGAAGTGGGCCACCCAGCTAGGAATGAGGCCCTAGTCCTTCTCTGCCACTAATGAACTGCAGGTCTTGGGCAGGGTGGCTCAGCTTCCTCATCTGTAGACCAAGGGCAGCTGTGCGCCAAGGTGTCCAGGACGATCCAGCATCGGCCCCTGGGGAGTTGGGGCCGCAACAGCACATTTGCCTCGGCCTGATTTCCAGCCTCTACTTCCTCCCTGGCCCCAGGCTGCAAACTCGGACTCTCCACCTCCAGATTCAGCCCCACCCAACCCCAGTCTCAGGGACAAGGACGGAAAACATGGTGGGCTCACTGCCCTTCGCCCTGCTCTCCGTGTACTTGATACGTGTGCATTGACACAGTCCTCCCACCACTCTGGTCTACTGTTCAAATAATGCTGTTGCGGCAATTTTTGAGTCTAAAGCTAAATGACACCTCACCTCCAATTACTAAAATATAGCAGGCTACCTAAAGAAGATGTGGTACATATATACTTACTCAGCCATAAAAAAAGAACAAAATAATGCCATTTGCAGCAACATGGATGGACCCAGAGATTGTCATACTGAGTGAAGTAAGTCAGACACAGAAAGACAAATACCATATGATATCGCTTATATGTGGAAATCTAAAAATGGTACAAAGGAACTTACCTACAAAACAGAAGTAGAGTCACAGACGTAGAAAACAAACTTATGGTTACCAGGTAATAAGGGGGAGGGGGGTGGGGGGGATAAACTGGGAGATTGGGACTGACATACACACACTACTATATATAAAATAGATAACTAATAAGGACCTACTGTATAGCACAGGGAACTCAATACTCTGTAATGGCCTATATGGAAAAAGAATCTAAAAAAGAGTGGATATATGTATAACTGATTCACTTTGCTGTACACTTGAAACTAACACAACATTGTAAGTCAACTATACTCCAATAAAAATTTTTTAAAAATAAAAAATAAAGTATAGCAGGCTACAAAGGAAAATATCTGCGGGTCGTGGAGGGACACCTGTTATGTCATTTGTCTAGACCGGCGCTTCCCTTATTGTGCGAAAGGTCCTTTCCCTGCTTTCATCACGTGCTTCAACAGGGAGCCGCCCTCTTCCTGCAGAACCTGCCAGCGCCACCTCCACTGGTTGACGCAGGGATGCGCATGTGACACAAGCGGTCCAAACAGCCCTTCCCTGGGGTTTCCAGCTCGCTCCTACAGCCGGCCCATCTCAGGATCCCAGGAGCTGCCACATTTCCTGCCATGGGGAGGAAGGCGGCCAGAGGGAAGGAAGCAGAGAGGAGAGAAGGAGAATGAGCGCCACCAGCTTCCTGGCTCCAGATGCCCCAAGACTGAGCCTACCCCCTTGTTTGGTCTCATCCTACCCATCCCAACTCTCCCTTTGATTATGTGAGCCAAAACGTATTCATTTTTACCCTAACTCGAGTTAGGATCTCAAGACTTGCAACCAAAAGAGTCTTGCCTGATGCACTAATAAAAATTGTTCACAGGGCAACCTTCTAATTTAAGTCCTAGGCTAGCAGATCAGTCAGTCCGTTGCAATAATGACCATGGCAATTCTATGATTACGTCTGCTGCAATAAAAATGTACCTCATCTTTATTTTCCTTGATTTTTCTTTTTTTTTTAAAATTAAAGTATAGCCGATGTAATTACAATGTTCTGTTAGTTTCAGGTTTACAGCAAAGTGATTCAGATATATATCTGAGTATATAAATATTCTTTTTCAGATTCTTTTCCATTAATTCTTTAATTTTTCTTAAAGCCATTTTTCTAATCAAACAGACAGAAAGTGTTGTCACTGAGTGTCACATGGACTCAAAAGCCTGCCAGGGAAACTAGAGATTCAGTGGATTCTCAAAAACCTCCACCCAGCAAGACACGGGGGAGGGCTTTGCATCCTAAAGAGAATTTTCAAATTTAAGTGCACGGGAAACACCTCGTAACAATACACGTTCTTGCAAAGAATTGCCTGACAAGAGGAATGTTATATTTACCTTGAATAAGTAACTTTGGGGGAACATGTTAACCCGCTCCGTTTGGGGGAATAAGAAGATGCACTGAGTAGACGTAATCTGCCAGCAGTGAGCTGGGTCTAGGAAAATCTGTGTAAAATTGCCCAGTTAAAATTATAGCATTCTTCCTAGAACTTCGCAAGCTGTAAACCATGCTCAGCTGATTCATTTTAAGGATGGCAAACCCAAATGTGAGAGTGGCCAAGGAAGTTTTTGCAGTTGATTGGAACTCAAAAATTCTAGCAAGGAGATGCTTGGTCTTACAATTATCAGACGACACCAATTTTGACCCATTTCTCCGGCTTTGAGATATAAACTCCCACTCATAAAGAATGGGTGCACCGGTTCTTTCTTTAACAATCCTAGCCTTAGTCATAAAGTCAAATGTCTCCTCACTTTAGCTTCAGGTCATCTCCATTCCTTCATTTATTCAGCAGACATGTGCTGAGGGGCCTTTGTGTAGAAAAGCGCTTTGTTGGGAGGCGGAGGTGAGCTGGGATGCGTCCGACAGGAAGGCTTCCCTCCGGGATCTTATGGTCCAGGTGAGACCTAAAGGGAGCCCAGAGAAAATGCTTGGGGAGGCCAGGAGAGGGCGCCCTCGTCTCCGTCTGGGAAGGTTCAGAGATTCCTAGAAGATGTGACCTCTGGCTGCGGGACTTGAGAACGGGACATTGGTGTGCGGAGGCAGGTCCTTCAGGAACAGGAGGTTCCAGTTACTTTTCAAGAGTGAGTTGAGGCTACTTGGGAGTCTGAGTGAGGAGGACACAGCCCCAGATCCCTGCCACATGAGACTCACGCCTTCCTCACCCCAAGAGGAACCGGAAGTTTAATTCCAAGAGCAACGAACTCCAGGTCCAGGGACACCGGGCACAGAATAGGGCAAGGGCGAGACCCTGAACTAGCATGAGGGGATGTGGTAAGTAAAGTTAAAACAATAGAGATTTATTCCCTCTCAGTTCTAGAGGCTGGAAGTGCAAAATTCAGTTGTCAGCAGGGCCACGGTCCCTCCAAAGCCCCTAGGAGAGGATCCCCCCTTTGTTCCTCCAGCTGCTGGTGCCCAGGCATTTCTCTATCCAATCTCTCTCTCTGCCATCACACGGCTTCTCCCTGTGTGCTTCTGTCTTCTTATAAGGACGCCAGTCATATTGGATGAGTCCCCCTTCTCCACTGTGATCTCATCTTAACTAATGACATCTGCAACAACCCTGTTTCCAAATAAGGTCACATTGTGAAGCAGTGGGGGTTAGGACTTGGACATCCCTTTTTTGGGAAACACAGTTCAACCCATTACACCCTCCCAACAGAAAACCAGAAAGTTCCTCCATAACGAAATTCACTGGACCAAGAAAAAAATCTGAGAAGATAGGCAGGTCTTCACACCACTGTGGAACACATTATTCAACAAGCCCCTTACCTGAACACAGATAAATTAATTAAACTTATAGGAAACAAAGACAATGCAGGGAGCAGAGAAAAGTTTTCTACAGAGTAATGGTGAGCATTCATAGAAATCCAAGGAAAGATATTGCATCCATGAAACAAGAAAAGAATGCTACTTTTTAAATGAGAATATTTAATATTTACTGGCTAAGAAAGCGTTTAGTAGCTAAAAATACCTTAGCAAAATTCACTTATATGTGGATTCTAAAAAAGTTGACTCAGAAGCAGAGAGTAGAATGGTGATTTCCAGAGACTGGGTGTTGGGAGAAATGGGGAGATGTTGGAGAGATATTGGTACAAATTCATTTATAAGTCGAATAAGTTCTGAGGATCAGAACAGCATGGTGATAATAGTTAATAAAACCGTATTGGACACTTGAAATTTGTTGAGAGAACAGATCTTAAGTGTTCTCAGTACATACACAAAAAAAATGGTAACTGTGTGAGGTGATGGATGTGTTAATTAGCTTGATTGTGGTAATATGCAAAATAATATCATGGCAAAACTAAAAAATTCCATAGAAGTTTCTGGACAATTAACAAGAGGGAATCCCTCAGCCAGTATGACAAAAATCAAAGAGAGAGAAAATAAAACAGGAAAGACAAGAAAATTACAGGCCCATCCAGGAGGCCCAAAATCTAAGAAATAGAAGTACAGAATGAAAGAACAGAAAACAACAGGGAGGAAATTATCAAATAAATAATATGAAAAAAAATCCCAGAATTGGAGGGTCTGAGTTTCTGGACAATGAATGAAACAATGAATGAAGAAAGATCCTTGCCAAGGCACATTCTTGCCACATTTCACAAAACACTGACAATCAAGAGAAGATCCTGAAAACTTATAGAAAGTCAAAAAGGCAAAAAGATTGGGGGTTTACACAAAGGATTAGGAATCAGACCTATCAGACATTCTCAAAACTAATACCAGAAACAAGGAGACAATGGAGAAATGCCTTCAAAGGTCTGGAAAAGGACTTCCCTGGTGGCGCAGTGGCTAAGACTCTGCCTGCCAATTCAGGGAACACAGGTTCGAGCCCTGGTCTGGGAAGATCCCACATGCCACAGATCAACTAAGCCCATGCACCACAACTACTGAGCCTGAGCTCTAGAGCCCACGAGCCACAACTACTGAGCCCACATGCCACAACTACTGAAGCCTGTGTACCTAGAGCCCATGCTCTGCAACAAGAGAAGCCACCGTGATGAGAAGCCCATGCACCACAACAAAGAGTAGCCCCTGCTCGCTGCAACTAGAGAAAGCCCATGAGCAGCAAAAAAGACCCAACTCAGCCATAATTAATTAATTAATTTAAATTTTAAAAATTAAAAAAAAAAAGTCTGGAAAAAAATAAATATTTCCATCCTAAAATGCCACACCCAACTAATCAAAGGTAAGAGCAAAGACAACATTATGTGAGATTTCAGAAAATTATTTTCCAGTACCTTTTCTCAGGAGTCTACTAAAGGATGTGCTCCACCAAAATGAGAAAGAAAACCAGGAAGAGGGAAACAGGGCTCTGGGAGACAGGGATCTAACAGAAAAGGCAGGAAAGGGGCATTTCCAGGTAGTTGGTGTAAAACAAGAGCTTTTACAACCAGCTTGGAAGTTAGCGGGCCAGGACCAGAACAAAAGGTGGGGTCCAAAAGGGAGGCCTCCAGGAACTTAGGAAACAGATAGATTCATGTTGTGTTGGGTGATTATTGAAAGGAGTTCGAGGAAGAAATACGCATAGGTACAGAGACTAGCACAACCAAGAAGAGGTCACTAGTAACTCTCCTAAAAATGTAAACACAGAAGAACTGTTTAAGCAAAACACATGATACAATTATCAATAGGGAGGGGGAATGGTGGACATAAGAAAGCTGAGCACTCATTTCCACGGAAGGAAGTCAGACGATACCTGTGAATGAAAAAGCTGAGAAGAGCAGTACAAGTATTACACGTAGATGGAGACAAGTATCAGAAGAAAGGAAAAAAGAGTTAAAATGGTTTCAGGAAGAGGGTAGGACAAAGGGTTGCTGGGCTTAGTTTGTTACAAAAAAAATTTTTTTCTCCCCTTTTTAAAAAAGAGAGAAAAACAAAATCAGGAAGAAAATCGAGTAACTTAGCTCTAGGTTTAGTACTTGGTTTCCAAATTTTCTGAAGATGATTAAAGGGTAGAAAATTCTGAGCAGGATCCCTAACACCAGCATCAAGTTAATATGGCCCAAAGTACTACTTTTTGATTTGGAGGAATGGATTTTTTGGCTTAAAGTTCAAAACTTCGGGACATAAATTTATATACACATTTCCATCATTTAAAAAAAGAAGTGTTGACACACTTTCTTAAAATCCAAAACTCAACACCCTTCATAAACAGCCTTAGTAGGTAATTATGAGTAATAACCTGAACGTAACCAAAGGATGTTTCACTGTTTCTGAGGTCTCAGCTTCAAGGATTTGTCCTACAGGAGGCTGAAGCAAGGAGAACCTTCATCTAAAAGGCTTTCTCTCATCTATTCTTCTACAACTGAGTCTCTGTCATGATTAAAACATTGTGTTTTGTGAAACAGAGTCCAACCTCATCACAAACCAATAGCAAACCTCCTCCCTGGTGATCTGAAGCGAATGTTTATGGCGTAGCGTGGGGTACTGCATATGGAGCATGGTTGCATGCCAAAGAGAGCAGGGCTGTTTACAACTCATGTCTGATATTTACATGGACTGAGACGTTTTAGCTGTGCCATGCCATTTTGTCTTCAAAAAGTGCCTTTAATGTCTTCTAAGACAAAAGGCTTATTCAGGGAAGGGTTCCAAACCCCTCTAAACATTGCTATAAATATCTTATTTTCATTAATTCTAAATGAACTGCCATTTCTGTGTTTCAAGGAATTTTCCTTGCTTAGAAAAGAAGGTCAAAAGGTAATCTTGAGAGCTGCTCCCCCAATGTACCTTGTTTTATCATTGAAATTCACTGCAGCTTCTGTGTTTCAAAATATTTGAAACAACACACATAAAACAGCTACTAGTGGTTCTCTCTGCTACTTCTGTATTGTGTCATTATTTTACTCAACAAACACTTAGTAATCAGTAGGTACTGCATTAAATGTAAGGGTTATATCTAACAAACAGCCCACTCCACCATTTAAAGCCTATCTGAAATTCCCAGTATTCTCTGTTTTTTCCCTTGTCTACAAGAAAGAGAGGAAAACATGCTGGGTGTGGTAGAGTATATAATTGTCCCCCTAATATTCATCGTCTTCCCCAGTAGAAGAGTATGCGTTCCCTCCAATGGTCATTGATTAACAGCATCTACCTTCCTGCAGATTATAATCCTCATCCCATTGTCAAGCTAGACCACATGACTAGTTTGGGCCAGTGGAGTGTGTGAGGACATGATAGAGAAGAAATGCCTCACAGATTTCTGCAGCCCTCTAACTCTTTTTTCATCGGCTACAAAACCAGTGTGTCCAAGGCAGGAGCTGCTTCTCCAAGCTAGAGGACGCATGGAATAGAGCTGCTACAGCCAACCCATAGCCACTTTTATGCAACATGACAAAAAGAATAAACATTCAATGTTGAAAGCCCTATGATTTAGGGATTGTTTGTTATCACAGCAGAACTGACTACTAGACTAGGATAGTAGTATGACTGCAACAGGTATGTACTCCAAAGATGGTGGAAGATAGTCTGTGCTTTCTCTTTTCCTTAAATACGTCCAATTTTGTGTCCCTGTCATCAGCATATGCTTAGCTCTCCGGGTCGCTGTTGGGGGCCCAGTCTCTGAACAGTGGGGCTCGAGGTCAGGAAGCCTCAGCTGCTATAGGGTCTGAGAGATCTGTGGGGATGTCTGCACCCTCAGGTGATAATGACCAGCATTGAACAGACCCAACGCCAAGGGCATCACATGCTTTGCCTCCTCTGACCTCATGACAACCCCATAAGATACCACTGTCATAACTGGCATCTACCGATGAAGAAACTGAGGCTTGGAGCAGTTAAGACATTTGCCCAAGTTCACCCTTCTAATAGATAGTAGGGCACAAATTTGTACCCAAGCAGTTGGCCCCTATACGTTCTTCCAAGGGGGGAGATGAAGAAAGACATCAACTGGATACAGAGTTTAGTCCTAAGGGTGCTTGGGAATCAGACAGACAGAGTCCCACAGCCCCAGCCCCTCATTGTGCTTTCTTCCTCCATTCATAACTTTTTCTCAAAACTCCTCCCTTCTCCCTCCTCTTAAAATGTCCTGATGTCTGCTGAGATTAGTTCTGGAATAGAGCTGGAAGCAAATCAAGCTTCCTCAATTCCTGGTGTGCGAACGAATGCCTTGCCAAACAAAACCACTTCTCCTCACAATTTAATTGGATGCTGTCGGTCAGCAAAGGAGACAAATGCTTACGCTCAACTTGCTCTTCAGTCTAGCCCCATGAGTCTGTTCAAACCACTGGTGCAACAGAAAAAGGAAAACCTCACCTCACGTCAAAATGTGTCAATCCATAGCATTAGGGGATTTGAGAATTGAAGGTCTCCTGAAAGAGCATCTAACACAAATTCTTCATTGTACAGGTGAGGAAACCAAGGCCAGAAAAGACTCATCAGGCCACAGGAAGATCTGGCTGCAGAGCCAGCACTGGAACTCAGGCTCCAGGCTCCCCAGCCCTGCAAGTCACAGGGTTCCTCTTGATGACTTTCTCATTTTTCTACAGTTCTCCCTGTGGGCTGATACAGTCTCTCACCCTTAACCACAAACTGCCTGAAAAGAACATTGAGTTTTTCTCTATCCTGCCTATTTTCAGCCTCCAAATGTAGACAGCTTTTCACTATCTAAATCTTCATCAGAAGATACACTGTGATGAGATTTTTCTTTCACAGAACAACTCAACCCGGGTTTTTTCCTCATGTCATCTGCAACACCTAAGTGGCTCTGAGTCAAATCCCTGCAATGCTCCTGGGAAAAGAAATGAGTTTTTTTGCCTTTCCTTGCTAGCTTTCTCGCCCCGGTTTCATATCCAGGAGTAAGACATTTGAAGTTTTGATGCAGCTTTTAAGAAGATTGTTTGGGGTCACAAGTCTCCCAGGTAATGAACAGGTAGGTAGCCCAAGTCCGATGTACAAAAATTAAAGTCAGAATAAGTATAGAGTTGGGAGCAAAATTCTTCTCTTCCGTTAGCCCCAAAATAAGCGTGAGTTTGTCCCAAACTTGGCAAGAACTTTTAGCAAAGGCTGCTCAACAGCCCAATAGGACGCTGGGGGTTGTCAGTACCCTTAATTCACCCACATCCCAGGAGGGAAGCACCCAACAAAGCAAACTTGGCCCCATTGGAGCCCATAACCTCAGACTGCTGTGCTCCATCACCTCTAGCCCTTGCTCCCCATTCCTCTGTCTCCATAGTACCTGGCTTTCTTAATGTTCTTCCAGTACCAGCCAGAGATTATCCCTTGGGCTTAATAAGGCCCGGATATCAACAACTTGTCTATTCATAAAGGAAGGAAGAGTGTCAGAGAAAGAACAAATGTAAGTAAAACAAAATATTTTATTTTTCTTATTCTTAATGGATATAATAGATAACTGCTCAAAGTAATAATTGAAACAATATATTAGGTGGTTATAGCATATGAATGCAAAATAAATAACAGCAATATTATAAGGGACAGGTGGAAGGAAGTGGAAATACTCTGTTATAAGATACCTGCACTGCCTGTGAAACAGTATAGTGTTATTTGAAAGTGGACTCAGATTATCTGTAAATGTGTACAGTGAACTCTAGAAGAACCAATAAGTCTTTTTAAAAAGATGTGTAATTGATATCCTGAAGCAAGAAAGTAAATTAAATTATATAAAATTCTTAATTAAAACCAGAGAAGGCATAAAAATGGCCAGGGATGGGGGTGGGGAGGAGAACTAGAGAACAAGTGCAATAAATAGGAAACAGTTGCAAACATGGTAGATATTAATCCAGCTATATCAATAAATGGGAGTAGTCTAAATGTGCCAAGTAAAGATAAAGATTGTCAGAGCGTATTTTTTAAAAAGACCCAACTATATATTTTCTATAAGAACCCCAACTTAAATATAAAAACAGGTAAATTGACAGTAATAGGTTAGAGAAAGATTTACCATGCTAACATTTATCAAAAGAAAGTTGGGTTAGCTATATTAATTTCAGGCAAAGCAGACTTTAGAACAAGAAATATTATTAGGAATAAAGAGGGGCATTGCATAATGATAAAGGAGTCACTTCTCCAGGGAGAGATAACAATCCTTAGCATGTATGTACCTAACAATAGTGCATCAAAATACACTAAGCAAAAACTGATAGAACTGCAGGGAGAAATAGACAAAAATCCCCTACTATAGTTGGAGACTTCAATTCCCCTCTCAGTAATTAATTAATCAATCAAATAGGTGAAGATATAGGTAACCTGAATGTCACTATCAATAAACTTGATCTAATTAACATTTATATCATGCTCTATCAAACAACAGCAGAACAAACATTTTTCCCAAACTCACATGGAATATTCACAGAGATAGACTCTGGGCCATAAAACACACCTTAGCAAATTTAAGAGAATATAAATCATACAAAGTATAAAATTAAACTATAAATCAGTAACAGAAAAATAGCTTGAAAATCTCCAGATATTTAGAGATTATACACACTTCTAAATAACATGAGTCAAAGAAGTATCAAGAGGAATTAAAAACATTTTAAACTAAATAAAAATGAAAGTATAAGTTATAAAAAGCTGTGCAAGGCAGTGAAAAGCAGTGCTTAGAGGAAGATTTGTAGCACTAAATGCATATATTAAGAAAGAAGAAAGATCCAAAATCAATCATCTAAATTTCCACCTTGGAAAAATAGAGAAAGAAAAGCAATTTAATTTTCTTCTTAGGTAGAAAGGAAATAATAAAACTTAGAGAAGAAATTGATGAAATTGAAAACAGGAAAAAATAGAGAAAATCAACACAAAGCCTAGTTCTTTGAAAAGATCAATAAAATTGATAAACTTCTAGCCAGCTAGAAGCTGAAAACCAGGAAAAAAGAAAGACTACACAAATTACCACTAACAGAAATGAAAGAGGTATCATCAGTACTGATCCCATGGACATTAAAAGAATAATGAAAGAATACTTTGAACAACTTCATGTCCACAAATTTGGTAACTTGGATGAAATGGACCAATTCCTTGAAAAACGCAAACTACCAAAACTTACACTAGGAGAAACAGATCATCTGAATAGGCCTATATCTATTAAGGAAATGAAATCAATAGCTAATTACTTTACAAAAAAAAAGAAAGCACTAGTTCCAAATGGTTTTACTGGTGAATTCTACCAAACATTTAAGGAGAAATGATTCTAATTCTCCACATTCTCTTCCAGAAAATAGAAGCAGAGAGAATACTTCAGAACTAATTCTATTAAGTCAATTCTATGGATCCTAGTACCAAAAACTAGATAAAAATATTATAGGGAAAACTAGAGACCAATGTCTCTCATGAACATACACGCAAAAGTCCCCAACAAAATATTAGCAAATTTAATCCAACACTATATAAAAAGAATTATACACTATAACCAAGTGAGATTTCTTTCAAGAATGCAAGTCTGTTCAACATTTGAAAATCCATAGGCTAAAGAAGAAAAATAATATGATCATACCAATTGATGCAGAAAAAGCATTCAATGAAATCCAACACCTATTCATGAAAAAAAAACCAAAAAAACTCCCAGCAAATTTGGAATAGAGGGAAACTAGAGAAAATCTACTGCTATCATATTCAGTGACGAAAAACTGGACATTTTGCCCCTATGATCAGGAACAATACAAGGATGTCTTCCCTCGCCATTCCTAACAACATCACACTGGAAGTCCTAGTTAATATAATAAGACAAGAAAAGGAAATAAAAGATACACAGACTGAGCTGGAAGAAATAAAACTCTTTGTTCACAGATGACATGATTATCTAAGCAGATAATCCCGAGCAATCAACAATAGCATAAAAAAGAATAAAATACTTAGAAATAAATTTAACAAAAGGAGTACAAAATTTACACTCTGAAAACTACAAAATATTATTGAAAGAAATTAAGGAAGAATTAAATAAATGGAAAGATATCCCACATTCGTAGATTGGAAGACTCAATACTATTGAGGTGGCACTAGTCTCCAAACCAACCTAGTGCAATCCCTAGGCAATCAGAATCCCGGCTGACTTCTTTGTAGAAATTAACAAGCTCATTCCAAAATTCATAGAAGTTTGCAAGGGATCCAGACAGCCAAAAACATCTTGAAAACATAGTACAAAGCTGGATGACTCACTCTTTCTGATTTTAAAACTTAGTACAAAGCAACAGTAATCAAGATGGTATGGGACATGCATAAAGACAGACATATAGATTAATGGAATATGGGGTCCAGAAATAAACCCTTACATTTATGTTCAATTGATTTTTAACAAAGGTGCCAAAACAATTCCAAGGGAAAAGAATAGTCTTTACAAGACAGCTGGGTATCCACATTCAAAAGAATTAAATTTGACCCCTATCTCATATCATATACATCATACACAAAAATTAACTCAAAATTAATCTAAGAGCTAAAACTATAAAAACTCTTAGAGAAAGACTAGGGGTAAGTCTTCGCAAACTTGGATTAGGTAGTGGTTCCTTAGATATGACCAAAAGAACAAGCAACAAAAGAAAAAGAGAGATAAATAGGACTCATCAAATTTTTTAATTACTGTGCTTCAAAAAACATCTTCAAGAAAGTGAAAAGACATCCCACAGAATGGGAGAAAATATTTGCAAATCATAAGGAATGATGAGGAATTTGTATCTAGAATATATAACGAACGCTTAAATTCAATAACAAAAAGACAATCTAAATTTTGAAATGCGAAAAGTATCTAAACAGGCATTTCTCCAAGGAAGATATACAAATAGCCAATAAGTATATAAAATGATACCCAGCATCACAGCCTTCAGGGAAATGCAAGTCAAAACCACAATGAGATACCACTTCACATCCACTGGGATAGCTTAGATGATAAGTACTGGTTAGAATATGGAGAAAGTGGAACCCTCATACACTACTGGTAAGAGTGTAAAAATCACCAATTTATTGAACACTTGGGAAAACAGCCTGGCAGTTCCTCAAAAGGTTAAACATAGAGTTACCATATGAGCCAGGAATTCCATTCCTACAAAAGACCACATATTGTATGATTCCATTTATATGCGTTGTCCAAATAGGCAAATCTATAGAAACAAGAATACTAGTGGTTGCTTAGAGCTGGGGGGAGGTGTGGCAGGAGAATAGAATAGAATAGACAGAATAACACAGGTCCTGTGCATCAACCAAGCAGTCAGTAAGTGTGGGGCAGAGCACAGGGCAGTGGCAGCACCCCTGGCTTGAACAAGGGGGCTTGGATGGTAGACATAGCTCTTCACTGTCTGGCCATGGGACTTTGAGCCAGCTACCCCATCTGAGCTCCAGTTTTCTCTTTGGTAAAATGAGAGTAATTGTTCCATCTTTCTGGTCTCACAGGGTTATCGTGGGAGGTGGTGGAGAGGGGAAAATGAAAGAGTTTCAAAGGCCCCAGGAAGTCGTAGCAGATGTAACAGGTAACGAGCTTTGCCATTTCACAGCCCCGCGTACGGTCCTTTCTGCCTTTGATGGTCACTTCCTCTGGGCAGCCATCCTTGCACACCCAGAGCACCCTGCCCCTAACCAGGGGCTGCCAGTGGGTCTGTGCTCAACTCCCAGTGTTGTCACTTCTGTGCCCTGCACACAGGCTCTCCCCTCTCTGCACCCAGTACCCTGCTGACAGACAGCACAGGGAGTGGGGAGTGCCAGGCACCCTTTAGGGGGAGGCTGGAGAGAGATGGGAGACCACGGGGAGGAAGGTGGGCTCCCCGCCCCTGCAGAGGCTGTCGCAGGACCAGGAGACGATCAGCAGGTGGGTGGGGACACCGGAAGGTGACTGGGCAGTGAGTAAGTGTGGAAGCAAGCAAAGGAGGGCCAGGTCACCTCCCACCCGCCCACCGCAGCCACACACCAGGAGGAGCCGAGCACCGGGTTGGGGTCGATGAAGCATCTGGAGCGGAACAGACAGACAGACAGCCGTTCACCAGAACTGGCACAGGCACACCATTTCAGTGCCCCCTCAGCCCTCCCTCCGGGGCAGAATGAATGGGCTACTCACTGAAGAAGCCGTTGGCCAGAGCGGCCACTGATTCATGGTTTACAGGCAACGGTGAAATCCTTTTTCCACCAGCTGCTACAGCCCGGATGCTGTCAACAGTAACTGTGACCATGCCCGTGGGTCCCCACCTCGCCCTCTCCTCCCCTCACGCCTCCAGCGCTGAGCTGAGACGATGCAGAAGCTGCCCCACCACTCTTCACCCACACAGCAGCCCTGCATCCTGAGGAAACACACAGGGAACACTTGAAAAGATACACGGACGTATGTGGAATCTGCCAGTCGAGTTCTGAGAGAGGGGGTGGGTGGGCTGCAGTCCTGCCCAGAAAGACCGAGAAGGGGCAGAAATCGAGACCTGCCTCCCCAGCAGCAGCATGGCCAGACCTGATGGCAACAAGCCTGGAGGCGTCATTTATTCATTCATTCACTCATACAAGCAAGCTGTTCCTGAGGGCTTGCCTGTGCCAGGACCTGCCAAGGCTAGAGACACAAGGCAGTCCTCAGCACAGAGGAAGGGCTTGAAAAGTCTCAGGACATCCTTTTATCATTTCTAATTCCCTCCAGGTAGCAGTAGAGAGATGCCTGGTGATCAGACCTATTGTTGGCTGCCACAATCAAGATGCTGGAGCCCAGGAAAAACCCCAGAAGCGCTCCCCTCTCAAGAATTGTGCTGGCCAGGCTTGGACCTGTTGGGATGGGTGACACTTCTGCGCAGTGCTCAGGGATAAGGGCTCTTACAGCCACACCTTGAGCTCCCTGCTCAGCCCCTGGGGTCCCTGTGTTGGGTTGTAGAAGCCCATCTCCCAGCGGCTGCAGGTGTGGCTGAGAAAGGTTCTCTCTCACCTGCACCTCTCTCTGTCCTTGATTAATGGGAGCCACCTCCCCAGAAGTACCAGGAAGTTGTGCCCCTCCACCCTACTCCTGAGGGGAGGCTCAAAGCCAAAGACCGACAGAGGCAGGGGTGCAAAGTGATACAGGACAGATTCGATGGTGAAAGCCCGCGTGGCTGCACGTCCCTGAACCCATCGAGGCTTCCCTTCCTCCCCTGTCCCCTGCTTCCATCCTCCCACCCTCACATGTGTGCCCTGGGCCTCCCCTTGATCAGTCATTTGCAGGAGAATCCATCTCAGTCTCTGTTTCCAGGGAGCCAGCCCTAAACCAGCTGTGAGCCCGAATGTCTGTATCAAATCCCAGCTGCACCAAGCCACCTGGGGCCAGGTCTTGACCCTCCCCAAGTCTGTTTCCTCCTCTGTAAAGTAGGGATGGGAAATACTTGTACATGTATTGTCGTACATGTATTGTCTGTACATGGGTGTCGTACAGATTACGTGTGTGCGTTAACACACCTGAAGGTTGGGACACTCCCTGCCCGAAGAAAGCCCTTGTGGTGCCCATTGTTTTCCACTCTGTGTCATGTAGGCGGCCTGCTCTGAGCCATGTGGCAGACACCAAATGTCCATCCATTCACCTCTTAGAGACCATCACAGTCAAACCAGCTAGGTACCGATTTTTCATGTCCAGAATTTTCATTTGGGGGTGTCTTATCCAGCATCTGAGGTTGAAAGTTCGTTTCCAGGGAGAAAGTTTGAAGAACTGATTAAGTCTACCCCAAAAATAAGCATATAAATTCGAGTGGTCTTTGCAGGCAACTTTGAGCAGGGCAGCGATTATAAACCTGGCTCCTCCCCAGAATCACCTGAGGACTTACTAAAAGGCTAGCTCCCCTCGAGTGCCACCCTCCACCCCTAGTTCAGTCATTTCTGGGACTTGCATCCTTGACAAGCCCCCAGGGTGGTAGGCTCATAAAAGCTTTCCTGGAGAAGATACCCGAACCGGGTCTAGAAGGATGTATAGGAGTTTTCTAAAGGGGGAGGCAGTGCGGAGAAGGGCATCCCAGGCAGAGGGGACAGTGAGAGCAGACAGGAGCCCTGGAGCTGCATGGTGGGTGCAGAGGTCTATGATCATTTCTGCACGGCAGGAACGTGAGGGCGGTGTCAGGTCCTGGGATGAGCTGGACCTGAAATAAGTGACTCATGCTCCCAGGATGGCCGTGCTTCTGTACCGGCCACACTTGGAGGCTCTCACAGCCCCTGGGGATGCTCCCATCCTGCCAGCTGTCCTCATCCTTGTGTCTTCTTCTGTCCTCACATCACCCAGGAGATAATGAATGAAGCCCTGCAGGGGGACCAGGCCTCACGAGTCGTCTCCATCAGGCCACTGGAACCTAACAGTGACCCCAAAGACCTCGGTGTCTTCTAGAAGCTTCCCTCCCTGCCCTCCCTCATCCCATTAGGAGCCTGAGGGGCTGTGCCGGCCGGACAAAGGTGGAGGCTGCTTCCCTCAAGAAGGCAGGCCTCACATCCCAAGGCGGGCATGTCCTGCCCTCCCCAGACCCTCAGAAGGAATGCAGAGAGCTGGCATCCTCTCCAGACACCACAGCTGCTGAGATCATTCGCAGGAGGGATCCTTGAGAGGAGGGGTCCAGGCAGGTGCATCAGAACGATGCGTCGCTAATCCTTAAGTATTTACCAGGCATTTGCTATCTGCCAGTGGCGGCTCGGAGCTGATGACATGGCCCCAGCCCCGGCAGAGCTTAAAATATAATAAAACACAGGAATAGACCCAAAAAAGTGAGACTGTAATTTGGATTATTTTTGTCATACATCTCTGTTTTAAGTGAGTAATGTCAAAATGATTGGAATTGATCTGCGTAACGGAATGCTATGGGCATGTAATGGTGTTATCTAAATAAAAATACTACAGCACCCGTAGGGGAGGGAGGGAAGGAAAGAGGAAGGAAGAGCAAAGAAGAACAGCCCTTACCCAGGGAGAGCCCTTCTGTGCCCCCAGACCAGGGCTGCCCCTTGCCCTTGGCCAGAGAGGAGCCCAATGTGCCGGCAGAAAAAAGAACTTTCAAACTTCGAATCACTTCCAGCGTCAGCTGTTCTACTGATTAGATTTCCTCCTCATTGCCATCTCCACGGTACAGAGAGCTTTCCTCCTGAAAAGAGAGGAGTACAGAGAGCTTTCCTCCTGAAAAGAGAGGAGTACAGAGAGCTTTCCTCCTGAAAAGAGAGGAGAGCTTTCCTCCTGAAAAGAGAGGAGTACAGAGAGCTTTCCTCCTGGAAAGCTCACAGCTCTTCTTTCCTGGAGTGATCCATCCTCCCGACAATCCTGTTAGGAAATGTGTCAGAAAGAGGTATATGGAACCAAAACTGAACGAGGCCAACGGTGAAACCTTAACGTATGTTATTCCATTAACTCTGCCATGAGTTATGGCAAAATGCGATGAAATGTACAGGTTTTTAAAAATCACTTTCACTATCCCAGCCTGATAAAAGGAATTTACAGTGGCACGACAAGCTATCCCCTCTTGTGATTCTTCAGGCCACCTGAGGAGATCAGACGATTTCAGAGGCCCCTTCTGAGAGGTGACGGAACTTGTGGCTCTTCAGTCTGGAAGCCCAGCTTCACCTCACCCCAAGGGACAGAAAGCCACCTTCCTGGACTCCGTCAGCCTGACTCCATAAGAGCCTTCTTTACATGCCCTCAACTGCTTCAGGGCCCAGCTACAAAAAGGCATCACTGAAACTCTTTGTTACAGACTGACACTTCAAGAATTTTGTCTCAGAAGCCATGTGATGAGTTCCTTCTATAACTAATTTTCAAAAAATAATTACCTCTCTTGGTCTTTATCTTGTAACCCTTTTTTCCTGCTGATCTCGCCTTTTCTCTTATTTTAAATGCTTTCTATAAAAGGATATGTGTGTGCACACTAAGGAACCTCAATTGCTTTAGGAAAAACGTCAGGATATAAATGATCAATTATTATATTATTATATATTATACATAATAAGATACAATACAATATATATACAATATAACTTTATACTATATATTATACAATTATAAGTGTTAAATAATATTATTATATTAATTGATTTATTGTTTAATTAAATATAGTAAGTAGTTTCTCAGAAAACAATTCTGTACAATATTTACTGGGATGTTTCCTCTCTGGAAGTGCTGGTCAGGGTATCCATAGCTTTCTGGAGCCCTGAAGGATTTCAGGCCAAGGCCCAGCTGCTGCGGGCTGGCCATGTCCTTCCTTCCCCACAGGTTCCATCTAGCACACCAGGGGGGTTAAGGAGATCACCCTCAGCTCTTCTCACCCAGGGCGTCCACACACCTGAGCCCAGGTTCCCAGGCTGGCTCCAGATCTACCAGTTTTATCTGCAGGATAGATAGATAGATGACAGATAGATAGATAGATAGGCACACACATAGACAAACATGAATACACATATATGCTTGTGCATCCGTATGAATGTCCACGTGCAGTACAAACCTCCCACAGACAAGTTTGGGGTTCCTAGATGCTGGCCTCCCTCTCTCTGGCGCCACCCCTCTCCAGAATGCTCTCCCACAGCCCGGTTCTACAGTTCCATGCGGTTAAGGCAAGGTGGGAACCAGGGGACCAAAGGAGACCATCCCACTGCCTTGCAGGGGTGCCAGCCCCATGCGGCCGGAACTTCTAGGTCTTCAGGAGAAGCTGGAGATCTCACTCTGTGTGACATCTGGATTTTTAAAGCTTGGGGCACATTTTCTTTGAAACAAAACACGTGCTTCGGGCCTCCGGTTGTGACCTCTGTCACAGAAGGGGGACGGCTGGGATCCTGAGACCTGAGGCTGGGCCTCAGTTCTGTCAGCAGTCCTCAGCTTGGAGCCCCCTTCTCAGCTCCTCAGCAACAATGTAGTGGGACCGGGGGCGGGGCAGTGGTCTTCCAGTGCCCCTTCAGCTCCACGCTGCTGGGTCTCCCACTCCTTCCACCCCCCCAAAAAAATTCTTGTCTGACAAAATTTATAACTGCCTCTCGGTGTAATTTATTTGAGCATCAACTAAAGTATAAATGTGTCTATTCAAACAGGGCCTGGCCAGTGAAATTTTAACCAACTACCAGATTTCCAACTGTTTTCCATTGACCCATATATTAAAATAGTAGAAGCCGTTGGTCTCATGAGGTTTCTGGACAAGCCTGAATTCAGCAGGAATGACGCCCCAGTTGTGGAATTTCGCTAAGCAACAGGCCCCAAACAGAAAATGTCAGCACTTCTGAGGAATAATGCAGTGTTTCTGGTCCACTGTCCCCCACCCCTTTTCTTTATCCTGTGTCTGCTCTTTTATTTCTACGATTCCTTTTAAGTGTTCACATGTGGTTTTATTACCATAATTTAAGGAGTACTTACTTCCCTAAAAGGACCCTTTTTGACTGACTACATGGCCTAAACTTATCGTGCTAGCCCCTTCTCTGGAGGTAAGGCTCTGCTCTGTTGAAATGCCCACCTTGGAAGGGCAATGAACCCATGCTTCCTCACTGGGATCTGGGTGTTCAATGAGTGAACCATGGGGATATCAAGGCATTGCTTGATGGCCAGACAACTGGTCAACCCCAGAGGATGGCCAGCCCAGGAGGGAGAAAAGCCAATGTCAAGGTCCAGCCACGGGTCTGCAGGCCTGGAGAAGGATTCAGGCACCAGCATCACTCAAAGGGAGCCATAGAAGTATATCCAGGAGAAGCCGGTGTGCCACTGTACCCCCTCTGTGCCACACAGAACGTAAACACCTGCTGAATGAATCGAAATTGAAAGATGCCCCTCTTTCCCACAGTGTATTGTGCCTCCTTGTAGTGTCACAGAGCAGAGTGGCCCCCTGGAGATCCAACAAGTGGCTGTGTCCCTTGCCTTCCTCTGCAAGACTCTGCAGAGAACTCACTGTCCAGGGATTTAGGCTAGAAAAGGGGACGTGTTGGAAGTTTAGGGAGTATACGGGGTTGAATGGTGTTTCCCCCAAAAGATATGTCCATGTCCTGACCCACCCCCCGGACCTCAGAATGTGACCTTATTTGGAAAAAGGCCTTTGTAGATGTTACTAAGGATTTTGAGAGGAAAACGTCCTGGATTCCCTGCGTGGGCCCTAAATGCGGTGATCAGTGCCCTTATAAGAGATTGACGAGAGACACAGGGAGAAGGAGGAGGAAAATGGAGGCAGACACCAGAGTGATGTGGCCACAAACAAAGGAGCACCTGGAGCCACCAGAAGGTGGAAGTGAGGAAGTCTCCTCCCCTAGTGCCTCTGGAAGGAGCACAGCCCTGCTGACGCCTGGATTTCAGTCTTCTGGCCTCTAGAACTGCCAGAAAGTTAATTTCTGTTGTTTTAAAACTACCAAGTGTGTGACGATGTGTCACAGCAGCGTCAGGAAACCAATAGGGAGAGCTGCCCTTGGAAGGGGTTTCATGGGCACCCTTGTCCAGTTAGGGCGTGAGCCCGTTTGGGGAGTGGGAAGGTCAGCTGCAGAGACAGATGGAGGGGAGGGGTCTGGTCTCTAACCAACACACTGCTGACCTCCAGGTCACCCATACACAGGGACCTTCCACCAGCATCCCGAGGCCCCAGATTTAGATATGTGACTGCATGAAAGTCAAAGACCAAGGAAAATCAACAAATGTAGAAAAAAAGGAAACAATAAAGAGAGCAGAATTAATCTTTAGGGAAACCATATTTGAAACCTCTGAGAAATAAGATGAAATAACATATTCTTAAAATGAGACTTTTTAAAATGAGACAGAGAGACAATGGTACCCTACAGGCAGTTCCCTCCCAGAGGGAGAAAGATGGGCTGCCCGGCCCAGTGACCCCCCCCCCAAATTTACTGGTCTGGAGAGTCACTACAGCAAAGAGAGGAGGACGCTGGGAAGCAGGAGGCCACAGTGGCCCGTCCATCGGAGCAGAAGGTGCTGCCCCCGTAGTGGTCTCTGGAACTGCCCGTCAGGCGACGGAGCTACAACATTGATCCTTTGTGGATCTTCTCCCATAATCTCTGTTTCTTGTCTTTTGCACTATTTTCCAGGACATTTCTTCTAATTCTAACACTTGAATGAGATGTTTTCCTATGCTTTTAATCTCGCAGCACTCTCTCGCTGTGACTGTTCTGTCCTCATAGCCCTGTGCTTCTGTTTCATGGATGCATTACCTCTTTTGTAAAAAATTCATTGAAAACATTAATGAATCTGAGTTTGGGTTTGCGTTTTTGTTTTATTTCTTTTTACTTGTTTTGTTCTCACGGTTGTGCTTTGCGTTTTTCCTTTGACTGTGTCCGTTGGGTCATCTGCAAAGCAGCAGAGGGTGGAGTTAGAAGGTACTGAGACTCGCTGCAGTAAAGCCTGTGATGACGAACTCAGGGGATGCAGAAGCATTTCCATCTTGCCTCCAGATGCCAAGCCCACCCATCTGTGAAGCTGGGGCTTCTCCCTGCTCCTCCAGCAGGTCACGTGGCCGGAGATGCCCACTGGACTAGGCACTGGTCTATGTGGTGGGTGGGTGCTCTGGACACCTGCTCACACCACTTACTCACGCCCTCTGGTCCCACTCAGGCTCCCTCCCAGCTGTGCCAGCTCCACGTTAAAAAGGACCACCTTCGATACACCCAGCTTCATGACTCAGCGGGTCGTAAACAGGTATGAGTGGGACCACCGACCCTGTGTTCTTAAAATCTTCAAGGGCAGCAGTGATCATGCCAACCTACATGCCTTCCACAATGTGACAATACTTTTTCTTGTTTTGTTTTGTCTTTTTTAACATAACAAAACAACCATTTTATCTGCTCATAATTCTGTGGTCAGGAATTTAGGCTGGACTCAGATGGGCAGTTCTTCTCCTGGTCTCACGTGAATGCGACACTGCTTTTGACTCACACTCTTGGCTGAAGTGGAGGGAGGGGTAGCTGCTGCGGTGTCCACTTGGTCTTCTCTTCTCTCTGCACCCCGAGGACCCAGCACATTGCTTATACCACCAAATAGACGGGTCTCAATGACATGTTGGGGGATGAACGTAGTGTTGAATGCGAGGCAGTCATAACCAGCCATTTCCTTTGTCTTCATGTGCACTGTTGCCTCCCTGTTTTCAACAGACTGGATCATCACGCTAGTCAGGGCATCCCCTCACTGAAACATACTCCAAAGTCACCACCATTAACATTGTTGGCATCTGGGCCACCACCTGTGCCAGGGACTACCCACAGCCCACATACAACTTGGGATGGGGTCTCCCTTGCCGGCCAGGTTGTGAGTGATCTAGTCCCAATTCTTGGACCCTCTGCAAAGCAGAAGCAAAGGCAGACAAGAGATTTATTGGGCATCACACTTGTGAAAAACAAGAGGGAGAGGGGACAGGAGGAAGCAGGAGCGCCTTCAGATGATCATACAGGTCTGGCTCTTGTGAAAGGAGAAGGGGAAGGGAGGAAGACAGGGTAGGAGAAGCCCAAGACCACCACGCAGCTCTGAGGACATCTCATCCAGCCCATCAGGGAGCTCGGGGGCAGACATCATCTGGTATCCCACACTGGCCAGAAACGGTGAGCTTCGTACCACCGCTGTTCACCACCAGCTGCAGGCGCCAGTGAAGCACAGAGCATCAGCTTGAAGGTGGCGCAGGGCCTGAAGACTCCCAGCCAGAGTTGTCGGTGAGCTGCCATCTTGCTAGGAGGGGGATCAGAGTGGCACCCCTCTATGGCTGCCACGTCCGTCTCTGAATGCTCTTTTCTTCTGCATTTTTTTAGGAGTATTTTTCTTTGTTCCTCTTCTTCACGTTGCCAGCTTTCCTTAAATTACTGGCTTGTGTGTTCATTTATTGGAACAGGGCGATAGTCGCTGTTTGGGAAAGGGGCTGGCAGCTGGCAGACCTCACAATGGGTGATCAAGTTGGGGCAAACGCTCCCTCAGGACCTCGGACACAGGGTCCGGAGGAGGGCTCAGTAAATGTCACATTGCCAGGGCTTGGTTCTGGGGTACCCAGCATAGGCCATGCCAACTTCAATTCTCCCAAAACGACTCATTAAATTTCCTCAGAGCAGAACCCATGGTCGATAGGTTGCTTGGTTGGTTGGTTGAATTTGCGGGGGGAGGTGGGCTGGTCTGGGAGGGGAGCAGGGTTAAATGCCAGGTATTCCAAGGAGGGGGGATTAGGGGTGCACTTCCATTTAACATCCCTGTTTCAGGGCCGTGGTCTTCTCCATATGGGCACCCTGAATCCTGGGTGTCTCCACGCTCCTTGGGGCTGACACCCCCTCCTTGGCTCTGCTCCCTGCACCAGACACCTCCCTTCTCTCCACCTTCCCCGAGTGTGTTGAAATCTCTCATCCTCTGAAGGCTCCCCTCCCGTTCTCTTTCTCTTTGTGAGTTTATAACTTTTAGCCATCACTTTGTTATCCTTTAGTGGAGCTGTAGGCTGGAGACAAGACAAAGGCGTGTGGTCCTCCATCATCTCGACCTGGAAGCCTTGAACTAGCATGGTTATCGTAGGTCATCGCAGACCTTGTTCTGGAAATAGATAAGTCATACTATTCCTATTTCTACGCCTGCGATGGTGAAGCTTTCAAACCTTTCTCTCTTCTCGCTGCTTCCTACCTCTTCCCTCTTTGACCCTGAGTTCCCATCCTCACAATCAGCCGTCCTCCTTCTGATTCTAAAGCGAGATTGGGAGCCTCATGCACACAATTCCATGCACAGTCTCATCCAAAGAAAGGCCCCAGCTGCCAAGACGTTCCTGGAAGCAGCAGTGACAGTCACCTCTGTGTCTCTCCAAACCGCTCAGCAGAGAACATTCACAGCTCCCACAAAACTCCCTGCAACAGTGGCTCAGGCTGGCATAGGACAGACCCTGGCCACCCTAGGGTCTCCTGGACACAGTCTCCAGCAGGCTCCCTCTGCACCACCACCACCTTGGGGCTTGCCTCCGACTGGGTCATCACCCCTCACAGCTCAGCAGCTGGCCATCCACTGACCAAGCGTAGACACTGAAGCCAGCATCATCCCGCTTATCACCGAAAGGCAGCTTGGCTGGGGCACCTCAGGGACACCAGACATGGCAGAACCATTCTGACCCCTACAGCTCTCCAGCCAGAGGCGTCCAGTGAGGAGAAAGTGACCAGTGTCCAGAGGAGAGGGCTGTGCCAGTGGGGGAGGGGTCAGTGTCCAGGAGAAGCCTCAATACGCACTTGGAGGCCGAGCCTGGGAGAAAAGACCAAAGGGGCCAGGGACACCCATACTTGGCACTGTCCCCATCCTACACGCCCCTCCCCCACGGTCAGTCAAGGCAGAGATAAGATTCACACACATTAAAAGTTCAACGCATTAGAATTTTTCATGCCAGCACTGAAGGGGGTTTCGTCCCAATACTTTCCTAAGCTCCAAAATTTGCATTTAATTATATGCCTAATTATACAGCACACAATTCATTCCGTCACAGGAAATGAGACTTCAGTGAACATTTGAGCAGCGCCGTCAGATCCATAATGCATGCATTCGAGAGGAAAGGGGTTCATAAAGCCACTGCTGGCTTGGTTCTGGCCCATCGGTTTCTTCACCCTCCCCACTGCCCCTACATTTCACACGCCAGGACCTGCTGCCAGGGCTTCCCTTTCTTCTGAGAGAGAAGTCTGTGTTGTTGCATGGGAGTGGCTGAGGCCCCCTCAGGGGAGAGGACTTCTCAGCCCCAGGAGACAGCGTGCCCTGCATTGGACACAGTAGCCACCTAGGACGAGGCGCTTCCGTTTGGGGCTCTGGTGTCATCGCCTAGGGAGCGTGATGTCTGTGTGGGGTGACCCCCAGCTGGAAAGAGGTCAGGGGGCAGGGTGGGCAGATCCTGGCCGGGGCCTCCAGCACCTGCCCTTGCGCCACTGATGGACTGAGCGCCGTGTGGACTGAATTCCTCGGAGAGGAAACACTGCGTTTTTTCCACGCATGGAGCAACACCCAGTTCGGATTCTCCAGCTAAGATTTCCACACACGTTCATTTGGGCTGGGTTGTTACAATGTTACAAAGGCAGCTGAAATGCAGCAAAGGTGTTCAGGGGATAGGTAGAGGCTGGTGACCCTACCAAGAAAGCAAAATACAAATCACAGGGAGGCAAGCTTGGCCAGGACCCTGTTTCCTGCTGGAAGGGAGAAGGAGGGAGGGAAAACACTCTGTCAGGGTGTCAGCTTGACAATAAGATGAAACATGCAAGCAGCCTTGAGCCAACTTGGAAATCGATAGGGATCAGATGTTTCCAACCAACGGTGGTGGTCGTTTTTATGTTCCTGCCATGACACACTTTTTAAATATTCATATTTTCTCCTAACAGGCTCTGTTGGTCCAGTCCTTTCAAGAAGCTGAGGCCGAGAAGAGATTAAGTGTGTAGGAGTCACTAGAGGGCACTGTGGATGAGGGCAAGGGGAGGGGGCAGCAGGAGGTGGGGCCCCTGCAGGCTGGGATGCTGGCGTGACACCCGTGAAAGAAGAAGAGGATGGAGGAGCCTCCAGCTCCATCTGTTCCAAGAAAGTTTCAACCAGACCGCCAGGAAGTCTGAGAACCAAAGTCTCCATTGGAGAGGGTCCCACAGCTGCAGGAACAGGCCTGGGTCTGGACCCCACGTGCTCAGCCACTGCCTGCTAACAGCACATGGTGTGACCTTAGTGAGTGAGACCCCCCTGCCCCGTAGAAGGGACCCGCCCCCCACCTTCTCACCTCAGAGCACTTATCACTATCAGAAGGTATCCTCTTGATATTGTAAAGAGGGAACAACAAATCTGACTCCATGTTGGATCTCTTTCTTTGACTTTAACCTTTGTGCTCTGTTGCCTGTGCTGAGTCAGGCTGGCTCTGCACCTTTTGTAAAAGTATGTTGCCTAGAGCCTGAAATATGCAGGAGAGCCCATCTCAAAGCTCTGATCTTTAAGAGTATAACACCTTTCCACTCCTATGGCAATAAAAAGGTGCAGAACAGAATATAACATTGGTTTTGTTGGAGGTTTACAGGAGCACCGTGACCTGACCTAGGGGAGCAGCTGCAAGAACAAAGGATTCCAGCACCAAGAAGTTTGCCAGGACCAACCACGCCCCTTCCCTTTTTAGTATAAAAGAAGCCTGAATTCTGACTGGGGTAAGATGGTTCCTTGAGACGAGTCTGCTGTCTTCTCGATCTGCTGGCTTTCCCGATAAAATCACTACTCCTTGCCCCAGCAACTGGTCTCCCAAATTATTGGCCTGTCCTGTGGTGAGCAAAACAGTTTGGACTCAGTGGCAATGCATTTGTTTCTTTGTTCTTCTTTCTCCTCCACCAGACTATCAGCCCCCCGACCCAGGGCAGGGACTTCATCTGTTGTATCAGCCTCTGGCCTCTAACACGTGGCTAGACACTCCGTAGGCACTCACATATCTGTGGAAGGAAAGAATGCATGGAGGCAGACCTGGGCTTGACAAATTATTGTATTGAAACTGGGATTTTGAAACTGTGGAAGATTAACTCATCAAATTAGAATAATAAATATTCAGATTTCTTTTCTTGGTTGATATCACAAAAAATCATGTGTTTGTTCAAAAAATAAAATCCTCTCTGCACTCGTGATGCCTGTAGCCTTTGTAACCCATGGTGCTGGGGACTCTCTCAACTTTATTCCTTTCAGCAGAAGGTCTGTGATACGCAAAACTACATGTGGTTTTGTTTTCATCCCTCTGTTAGACTTTCCAAATAAAAACATTCCTTCCTCAGGGAGGAGGAAAAAGAAATTTTATGGCAAGCCATGCAGGCTAATTTCTAGCTAATGATGTAGAATTCATGTAGACGAAAGCTTAATATCATTGCATATTAATTGCCTCAGTTATGAAAGAGTTCAGTCTCCACATAAAACCGTTTTTCTTATATTGTTTTATAAATAGAGCCTCTTCACACCAGAGCAAAGTATAAAGATAAACGTTTGGAGCAGAATAACTAAAAAAACCTGAAATCATTATAATCAGAAACAGCCTCTGAACGTGCTTCATTTCCTGACACTGTTACATTATGGTTTTGGTGGGGTTTTTTCTTTCTTTTTTAATTTTTTGGCCGTGCCATGCAGCATTCGGGACCTTAGTTCCCCGACCAGGGATCGAACCTGTGCTTCCTTGGCATTGGGAACACGGAGTCTTAACAACTGGACCACCAGAGAAGTCCCTGTATTATGGGTTTTGCCAAGAGGCTTTATTTTTTCAAATAAGGAAAAAAAATGCGAATGTGTGTGTTACTAATTCTATCAAAGTTCACAGGCTTTAATGACACTTCAGTATATTAATTATTCCTGAGGTGACATAGAGTCCTCGAAATGCAAACGACATGGGAAAATCCAGATTACTGAGCCGAGGGAAGATTATTTTTTGGAAGTAAATGATTTTATGTGTGTCACCAATCGGCAGTTCATGTGCCCGACGCACAGCAAAGCCAAACCGCACTGAAATGCTGGAGTCTGGAGCAGAGAAAGGGTTACTGCAGGGTGATGCAAGGAGACAGGTGGCTCATGCCCAAAACACCCCCAACTCCCCGAAGGTTTCAACAAAGCATTTTTAAAGGCAACGTGAGGGAGGGGCGTGGTAGGCTGAGTCACGATGTCCCTGTAAACCTCCAACAAGACACAAGACACATGTTATTCTCCGATCCCAAACTTTTTATTTTTATATGAATGGAAAAGTGTTACATCCTTAAAGGTCAGCCTTGAGAAACTGGGCTATCCTGTATATTTCAGGCACTAGGCAACATTCCTACCTGGAAGCCAAAGCAATAGAATACCAAGGTTAAAGTAAAAGAAACAGATCCAATATGGAGTCAGATTTGGTCTTCCCTCTTCCAGTCACACGGCTGTCAGTTTCAAAATGGGAGCCACAGCAGACGGGGCCTGACTCCCTGACGACCTGCCCCCTCCAGGCGCCGCCCCCCGCCGCCCGATCTGGCTTCAGGTGGGCTCCACCGACCCTTCCCAGAGGTTTCCTGGGGAGGCTGTGTCCCAGCTCCCTAGGCTCCGCGTGTTCACCATCTTTTCCACCGAGAAACGTCAGCAGCCCCGGGTGACTGATTGGACAGTGATAGGAGACCCAGCCCCACTACCGCTTCCCTGGTGAACAGCAAGTAACCGTGTTTACTTGGCCCGTGGCTGCTTCCCCACCCCGAGCCCTGGAATCCCTCCCCCCACGCCCTCCAGCAACAGTGATGCGGCCGGCTGTTGTTCCCACGGTTTCCCAACAGGGAAACTGAGGCCTGAAGGGCAAGCGGGATGCCTGGAATCAGTGAATAGAGGGAGGCTGAACTCCAGCTCCCAAGGGATTTTTCTTCAATCATCCACACACCTTTCTTTTAGTCTAGACTTGCTTTGGAATGCGAGGTGCTGGGACATTGTTTACGTGTCGATCCGACGAGGCTTGAACTGTTCTCATCCCTGAGGACACACAGGAGAAGCAAACGGGGAAGATCGCTGCCCCCTACCCACCCCTCACGATGGCATCCCAGCCGGGAGCCCGGCAGTGGTCCTCCGCTGCACCCCAGCTTCTCAAGAGGTGACTCTCCCCCAACTCGGGGTCACCTGTCCAGCTTTCCCTGCATGTATGAGCCTCACTGTCTCCTTGCCATCTGCCCAAGCAGGTGACAAACTGAGTGGGGAGACCCCGGCCACCTGGATGACCAGGCAGGAGGGAGGGTCCCCAGCTGCTCCTGGCCAGGCACTTGTCCCAGTACCTCACGGGGCAAGGACCACACGGCTGTGACCTTCAGAGTGTCCTCTCCCCAGGGAGGGGCTAGACAAGGAACTCAGGACCCTCACCACCCTCCCAAGACAGGGTATGGGCAGGGGTTGTCTGGGCTGGCGAGGGGGGCCATTTCATTACAGTATTTTATTTTAGGCCTGCCCTTGGGAGGGGCTGCTTGAGAAAACTGGGGTTCAGGGCGAGGTGCACCATGTTCAAGGCATGGGCTACCAGCGACACCCAGTTTCCCCAGGACGTTAGAGTTACAAGTGGAGATCCTGACGCAGGGTTGTATTGATTGTACCCCATCGTAAGCCAAAGGGCGGGCACAGCCGGGTGGCTTGGACTGATGGGGACTGTAGAGCAGCATCCCTGGAGCCCACCCAGGCCAAGACAGCAACAGGGAGGCCGCGAGTCCAGGTCAGGCCAGGCCCAGCTGAGGCGCGGGGGTGGGGTGTGAGGCAGCCAGGCCCCACCCCCAAGTCTGGAAGTTTCCTCGCTCATGTGGTCCTTCTTATCCCTAATCTAAGCAGACATTTACCAGGCTGGAAAAGAACACGCAGAAGAGAAGGGAAATACAACTCCCTTCAGAAGCCAAGATGCGGAGAATTATCTTCATACTTTAAAAAAAAAATGGGAATAACATGATATGTCTGAGGCCCATTTTCCGTGGAAAGTTGTATTTATTCAACTGTTCCTTGTCTTCTCCCTCCCATGACAGGGTGAGAGCCAGTCTGATCCAGGGGACCCTCGGAGTTCGGGGCTTCTGGGCTGGAGAGCAGGGTGCTGTTGAGGCCTTGACCTTCCTCAGCAGAGGCTCTGGAAACCTCTGTCTCTCCTCCTCTCCCCTCACCCCTCTCTTCCTTGCCCCCCCCCACTCTCTGCCTTAGATGTCAGCTAAGGAACATGTCATACGTGACATACGTGATCCTGGAGAAACACCATGTGTGCTGGCGGCCCCCGCGGAATCCTCGACATCTCACCCCAGTTTCCCAACATCCACGTCAAGATCCTCCAGATTAGCACTTTTGTCAAAGTTTTAAAAAGCTTTTTCAGGAAACCCAAGTGTTTCCCGTTTGGCCCCGGCCACGCTGAAACATCCCGCAGGGACTCGGCAGGGGATGCTCGTGGTCATGGAAGTTGGCTCGGAAGGAGGCGCAGCGCCGTGGCTTCCAGTATCCTGGTGAGGCTGAACTTCCATCATTTCCTTGGCCGCTGCTGCTTCCTCCATAAATGACACGAAACACACACGGCCAGCCTGGAAAATCACTCGTTAACGCACCAGACAGTCCTCCGAGCTCCCGCCTGGGGCACACCCCCCCGCCTCTTCTGATGCCATCAAGTTGACTCTCCTTGTGACAAACGTGGCATGTGGTGTCACGTGCTCAGCCCTCGGTTTGACCATCTGTCCCTCACACACGTGTCCCCATATCGAGGACCTTCCCCATGTCAGGTGCGGCTCTGTAACGCCCTGGGAGACGGGGACAGGCCCAGACCCCAGCCCTCATGCAGGCTCCATCCAGGGGGGAGCCCAACTGACGTGAGGCCTGTGAGGGGTCTGGGGCCTGGCTGAGTAATGACGTGGAAAGTTCTGGAAGGTGGAGGCGTGAAGGAACACAGCCCCAGAGGCGCGCGGAGGCCCAGCCGTGGCTCTGAGTGAGGGGAGAGGCCTCAAGACCCCCGGCAGAGAAGACATGAGGTCCAACTCCACTCTCAGGGGGTCACGCTGGCTGCCTGGTGGGGAAGGCCAGGCCAGAGTCAAGGGGCAAGACCTTCCCAAACCAGGCCCACAAGGAGGGACGGTGGCCATCTGAGTCCTGGGCTCCAGGGTACCATAAAGTCGTAACTTTTTAAATCACAAAGTGAAACAAACTCAGGCCATTTTCATACCACGTGAATAGACGATACTTTTCTGCTAAAAACATTCCTTAAAGCTGGCCTCGCAGTGTTGGGAAAAGCATAAGCGTGATCACAGAACAGGCCCAAGGAGGTGCAGGGTCTGGCATCAGGACAGCCAGGGGCTGACTGGCCAACAAGCCCTGTACCTCATCTCTGAGGGGGGGGTGATGAGGCCGACGTCAGAGAGGGGTGAGCTGCAGCAAAGGGGGGCTAGGAGCCTCCCCGACGCCCATTAGCGCCCCCCCTTTCCCAAGCCAGGCCTTTGTCTGCCCCAACTGCACAGCAACGGCAGCAGCAGGGCCAGCCAGAAGGAGCAGGACACCACCCGGCCAGGCAGCCTCTGCCCCCCGCACGCTCACGTGGCTGCCCTGTAGGGGGGAGGCGGAGCCCCCATCCCTCCCCGAGTGCCAGGCTCAGGCTCCCTCCTGGACCTGCTGCCCCCGCTGCAGCCAGGGTCCCCCAGGGTCCAGCTTGCACTGTCCTAGTGTCATTGGGAAGTGGGACAGAACACCTCTCAGATCAGTATGAGGGCCACTGGATGTGGCCGGTGAGTGCTGGTGGCTGGGTCGGGTCTCAAGCCAAGACCCTGGGCCAGGTGTCCACCCTCAGACCCATCCCAGTGGGCAGGGAGGCCCATGTGGCCGTGGCTCCCATACTGGACAAAAGAAAGTTCTACTGGACAGAGCAGGGCCCAGTAGACCCGTCTCCGGGGCCTTCCCTCAGTTGATGTTCTCCGTTGAGAGTTCTTCCCGTGTCCTAACACTAGTCCTTTGTCACGTCAGACCTCTGCATATGTTTTCTCCCTCTCTGTAACTTGTCTTTTCATCTTACCAGGGTCGTGCACAGAGCAGAAGTTTTTAATTTTGATGAGGTCCAATTTATCAATTTTTTTTCTTATGGATCATACTTCCTAATGCCAAATCTAACAACTTGTCACCCGGACCGAGGTCCCCAAGATTTCCTCCTCTGGTTTTTCTAAGATTGTCGTGGTTTCATGTTTTACATTTCAGATCGTAACCCACTTTGAGCTGAATTTTGTAGAAGGTATGAGGATGGGTCCAGGTTCATTTTCTGTCTATGATATCCAGCTGCTCCAGGCCGCTTGTTGGAGAGTCCTTCCCCTGCTAAATTACCTTCGCACCTTTGTCAAAAATCAGCTGGTGTACTCGTGTTCATGTTTGTAATTAGCTCACGGAGCTGCTCAAAGTTTTAAATGTGTAACGTGGAAGCTCAGCTCCGTGCTGCCAGTGGGATGTGCGCACCTTGGTCAGTGTGATTGGACGGGAAAGGCCAGGTCCCCGTAGGCCCAGGGTAGCCCTTAGCCTGAAAGCCATGTCTTCACCCGCCATCCAGCCCTGTGGCCACTGTAGGGACACACACAACCCCTTGATAACCCCAGGGGGGCTCGGCCAAAACTCTACCCATACAAGCGTGCCCTGGCGTCGTCACCCCTTCACCACGCAGGACCCACTGCTAGTCTGATGGCAGAGGCATGTGGGGAGGCGGAGGGAGAGTCCTTGAAATCCATGTACTGGGGGTGGTCAGCAGTGGGCTCCCCACTGTGATGTCCAAGGTCAACCAGCCAGGGGGCTCCTTCCTGAGCCCCCCTCTGGACCCCACACCATTAGGTCCCCAAAGAGCCCCTCCCAGCATCTGGCCCTGAAGCAGCAGCCTCTCCCACCCTGTTAACACGGGCCCCCCGCCACTGCGGCTCAGCCCGTTTCCTCCCCGTCCCTTCTGGCAAATGAACAACGCTGGGAAGCATCTCTGCGCCACCCCCAACCCCTCCCCGTTCATCAGCCGGCAGGCAGCTTCCATCTTCCCCTGAGCAGCCCCGGGGTCCCACTGGTGTCACCCAGGCAGATCCACTCCCCTCCGGCCCCTCGCAGGACAGCTGAGCCTTTTCAAACCGCCTCATCTTATGGTCAGAAAGGACATCATCAGCCCCAGTGAGATATAGGGAGGCAGCCCTGCAAGGACTCGGCCCAGCCCTGCTTAGGTGCCACGCAGGCTGCCCTGTGCTGCAGGGACAGAGATGAGGCAACGTCGTGCACCCTCCCTCCCCTAAAGGTGGCCAGGCCTCTCACGCGTGCCAGGGGTGGGGGGACTGGGTACAAGCCTGGAGTGGCCAGAACCCCAGGGCTGCGGGGACCTCGTGTTTCTGGAAGACCAGGAGGCCCTGGGGAGGGGCTGGGCCTGTGGCTGCCCCGGGGGATGGGGGGGGAGGGTCTCTGAGAGGAGGAAGGAGGGCCGTCAGACTTTGGGAGTCAGGGAAGGTACAGGGCCCGGGAGTGGGGCAGGCAGCCTCATCTGTGGGGTTTGAGAGTCCAGCCTCCACCCCAACTTCCCCCTTTAACACGGGCCCTGCTTGTGGCACTAGGGTCCTTGTCCCCCAGGGGGACAAGGTGAGGTGAGGCATCACGGGCTAACCCTCCACCATCGCCCTGGAGGGTCACTGAACTCAAAGATGAGGGTATAGGGAGTGCAGACTAAAGTCACTGCACAAAGCGTGATTTTATGGCGATGGATTGTGTGATAGAAAATTTTACGTGAGCTTTAAGGGGGAGTGATGACCAGGCATCAGAGAGGTCTCACCCAGCCCGCCCAGCCCAGACCCGTGACGTCTGGGCTGCTTTTCCCTGTCCTCCCAAGGGGCCTACTTGGGAGAAAGTGTGAGAATTCCAGACTTTACCAAGAAGCTGTGAACGTGCCCCCTGGGTGAGGCTGCCTGTGAGGTCACCAGCAGGAATTCATTCCTCATTCCTCAAGCGCTGAGCATGAGTCACAGAGACCAGCAGCCCTGAGACTGTGGGGCAGGAGCCCTGCGGGAGGTGGGTGGGGTGGGGGAGCCCAAGGGCAGAGCTCGCAGACACTGGCCCCGAGGGGCACTGGGGTTGGAAGGGAGGACCCACAGACAGCTGCAAAGTCTCCCCCACTGTACCTGGTGAATCTGAATCCGCCTGACCTGGGGCCCACCCCATCCTGACGAGGGTCCGGCAGTGGCTGCTCTGAGATCCTCCAGTTGCAGCAAACATAACCCAGCACCTGTGTCTCTATCCTGAGTTAGAAGGGTTCCCGCTGCCAATCACAGAAGCCCTGTTCCAATGAACAAAAAGACTCACCTAACAGGAAGGTTCAAGAAAGGCATGAGTTTCGGTGATAACTGGATCCCCACTCAAACAAGGTCATCAGGCCTCTCTCCCCATCTCTGTCTGTCTGTCCCTCTCTCTCACTCTGCTATTCAGCTCTGCTTGGGACAGTGACCGTCAGCACCCCCAGGCTACAGCACCCTGCAATAAGGAGCAGAGGTCTCCTGTCTCCCAGGGCCCACATCTCAATCCCAAGGAAGGCTTGAATTGGCTCTTCTTGGGTCGTGCACTGTGGCCAAGAGGCGGGGACCCTCCACTGGCCCAGCTTGGCTGGCTGGGATGAGGGGATCATAATTAGCCATTCCCCAGAGTGACAGGGAGGAGACGACCCCAGGGGAGGGAGGCAGGCAGCCGGAAATGACCTTGATGCAGACTTTTAACAAAGCATTTTCACAGGCATTGCCTCATCTGACCCCCATAGCAAAGCCCTCCGGGGCACAGGGCAGGAATGATACCTGCCAGAGAGTCTGGGTGCTACCCAGTGCTACGTGGAGCGGCAGGGGCCTGACCCCAGACTATCCGGTTCCAGAGCGGTGCTCTCTCTGTCACGACACTGTCAAAGCTGCTCTTCTGGGGCAGACACCGTGCCAGCCCTCACCCCGGGCACACACCCCCCTTTCTTCCCACCACAACCTGGAGGCTCTCGGCCTGAGGGCTGTGTCCGTGGAAACAAGAACCTGAACGGCTCACACTCAAGGGCAGGACGAAAGTGCTGAGGCACTAGGGACCCATGAGCAGCCCTCCACCAATGACAGGCCGGGGACGCAGAATAAATACTCCACTGCTCGCCCCTTGAGGGGGACGACCCTGGAGACAGTCTACACAGTTCCGAGAGGCCCCGGTGGCCCACAGTGGGAAGCTGTGCGTCCACACCTGCGGCCTCACAGGCCCCCTGGCCTCCTGTTTCTCCGGGCCACCTCCCAAATAAATGACCTGCACTCAAACTCTGGTCTGGGGGTCTGCTTCTGCAGGATCCCAAATTAAAGTGCTCTGAACACACTAAAATAAACTATCGTCAATAGAGCAGATATAAATGATTCCATACAGTAGCTAAACTTTAAACAAATACCCTCCACCCAGAAGGCACAGAGCTGGACACGGTCCGCACACTTCCACACCCTCAGCAGCAGCCGTTGCTAATTGATCACAGCCCCCTTTCTCCAAGCACAGGGAGAGAGAGCATCCTGATCACCTAGTCATGTCTGGCACTGGTAGAACAGGTGGGGGATACAGCAAGTGCCTCGCCATTTGCCATGCCTGCGCCTGCCCACGGGCTGGCAGAACCCCTAGAGTCATTCAACAAATCTCACTGTCATAATGTCACCAGCTCCTGCAACGGCTAATGTTCCTTCCCTCCACCGCCAGCCTTGCTAAGAGTCACGTGTGCAGAAATATCAGCTGGAAAATGCCAAGTCCCCAGATCACCTAGCCGTTGGACCAAGGAAATAGAGATGCCGAACGCAGAAAGCCCCTAGCGTCAAACCTGGCCCACCTGGAGGAGTGGCACTGCTAAAAATAGGTCTGACTCACACTTGGCTCGAAGGGCCAAGTCACAGTTCCAGCAAGCCCTCCTCTGCCTCAACACCACCTTAGGCGCCCAAGGAGCAGAACTGGGTGTCCTGTATGGACAGCCCAGTGTGGGCAGATCGGACAGCCCGGCGTGGGCAAATCACACAGCCGCACAGCCACCTAGACCCAGCTCTCGCCAAGAGTCACGTGGCCCGGGGAGTACCTGAGGGCTCAGCTCCTCACGTTACACTGAGCACATCGGGCACCACCTGGCCAGGCCTCGAGCCCACTCGGAGTCCCTGCATAAACAGAGCCGTCACCTAGGAAAACAGAATTACATTTTCCATAGCGATGAAATAAATCTCCAGGGGGTATTTACAAAAATGCATGCTCTGTCTCCTAAGGGACAGTATGATTCCTGCCAGTTAGCTTGAACAGGAAGCCCAGGATCTTTGCACAGCATAAGGAAAAGAAAAAAGTCAGAGAAGGAACCAGAGTGAGAAAAAGCAAGTCCAGTCAGGTCCGCATTCAAATTAAACAAATGTTATAGTTACAGACAGTCCCTGATTTATACACAGGCTAAGTTCCAGGGCTGTGTTTCCAAGTCAGTTCTTTGGAACTTGAGATGTATTTTCCCATAGAAACTGTGTTCATGGGTCATCAAGTTAACCCATAGCTGTCTCTTCCTCCAATGATGTATGAAAGTACATTACCATTTTCACTTTTCTGGTTCCCCTCAGCATCAAGTCTGGCATTGCTTCTGTGAGAAGATAAATCCTGATGTCCCGAGCAGATCAAGGGAGGCCCTCTCTCCTGGCGGGGGCAGAGGTGGGGAGGGCATGGGTGGGGGCAGGGAGACCTGGTAGGTGGCCATCAGCTGTGTGCCTGAATCCCAGCACCCGCTTCAAGCTTTGGCAAGATCTGTAACCCCTTTCAGCCTCGGTCAGGTCATCTCCGAACGGTTCCCACTTTAGTCATTGTTGGGAGGACTACGTGGCAGAAAACACATAAATCACAAGTCACTGGGCTTGGTCCCAAACGAAAGCTTGACAAATGGTGGCTGGTATCTTCACTGTGACATTTTGTGTGCAGGAGAGAGCTTGATCGTCAAATCTGAGCATCTCAGGGTTTAGGAGGGTTCACTGAGTGTTCCAACAAAGGGCAGGACCACATCTGTTTTACTCTAATATAACTCCCCTGCATGGCCCATGGTAAGCTCTAACAAGGTTTGGATAGATGAACAAATGGATGGATGGACGAATATGGATGGGTGGATGGATGAGTGGGTGGATGAATGGGTGGGTGGGTGGATGGGTAGGTAGGTGAATGGATAAATGGATGGATATATGGATGGATGGATGGATAGATGGATGGGTGGATGGATGGATAAATAAATATATGGACAAACAGAGGGATGAACAGATGGATGAATAAATGTATGAAGATCAAATATATTCTGCCTTCTTTTCATTCACCACTGCCTCTGGCTTGAGCCCAGGGCCCTCTTCTCAAGGCCCCCTGCCCCTTAGCACTGCCACAGGCTTTGATGCCATTGACTCCACCCAGTCATTGACACTCTCCTACCCCAGGCTCTGAGGAATCACCTCTTTGCACCAGCTCTTCCTTAGCCTTTTTCCCTGACTGCTGGTCCCTCGGATGCCATGTCCATGGAGGTATTTTCCATGGCTCTCCCTCAGCCCCATCCTCCCTTTCTCTCTACCCTCTCCATGGGCATCATTCTCCCATGGAGTCAGCTCTCTTTCCCCCACTCATTTCCAGGCTTAATGTCTTACCTGAGCAGCGAATCAGGTTCACTATGCCCGGTGGTTATTTTCCTACTGAGATCCCACCAGCACCTTAAATCCAAAACCACAATGCCTTCTTTTTCTTGCTTCCTTCCCCAAGCAGGTCTCTCCTCCTCCCGGGTCTCCAGCCCCCTCTGAGGACCTTCCCACCCGTGCAGTCGCAGGCTTGGACTCTCAGAGCCTCTGCACTTCCCTTATTCTCCTCATCTAGTCAATCAGGTCATGAGGACTGTTTCTACATAGCCTCCCAGTCTTGGCGCCTTTGCCAGTGGGCAGGCCCTGCTATCTCCTGGCTGATCTGTTGGGCTGTCATCTGTTACATCAGGGAAGTAAACATCAGCTACTGCAACAGACAGACCCCCAAGTCACAGCGCCACTGCGTCTCCTCTCTCACCTTGTTAGGCACCCATCGCTGTGTGCAAACCCTGCTGAGACTCAGTGGCTCAAAACAACCACTGTCTTTTCACTCATGATGCTGTAGGTGGACAGGTTCAGCTGGGCCGTTCTTCTGTTCCACCTGATGTTGCCTGGGGATGCGGCCGTCTTGGGTACCTGACTGGGTAGGAACGTCCAGCATGGCTCACTCAGAGGTTTGGCCCCTTCGGAGGGATGGCCCGAACACCGGACTCAGCTGGGACACTGAGAGAGCTGAGCACCTCTCTCCCTCTGAATAGCCCCAAGGCAACTCCCTCTGTACTTGGTAAGTACAGCAGGGTACCCGGACTTCTTATGTGACATCTTAGGGCTCCCCAAGTGGGAAAGCATCCACTGCCAGGCCTTCCTAGAACTTGGATCCATAACTGACCCAGTACCACTTCTGCAACGTTCCATTGGCTCAAGAGAGTCAGAGGGCCAGCCCAGATTCAGCATGGGAGAGCTTTACACAAGGATCTGCTGTGCACTGAAAATCCCCAAGGTGATGCTATTAGGAGATGTGAGATTTGATATTTGAGAGGAGATTGGGTCATGAGGGCAGAGCCCTCAAGAATGGGATTGGTGCCCTTATAAAAGAGACCCAGAGAGCTCCCTTGCCCCCTCCACATGTGAGGACACAGTAAAAAGACAGCCATCTGTGAACCAGGAAGCTTTCACCAGATACCAAATCTGTCAGCACCTTGATCTTGGATTTCCCAGCCTCCAGAACTGTAAGAAATAAATGTCTGTGGTTTATCAGCCACAGACCACTATGGTAGTTTATTATGGCGGCTCAAAAAGACTAAAACAGGTGTGAAGACTAGGAAGTGTGGTTCATCGGGGCCGTCTTTTGTTTTGTTTTGTTTTGTTTTTTGCGATACACGGGCCTCTCACTGCTGTGGCCTCTCCCGTTGCGGAGCACAGGCTCCGGATGCGCAGGCTCAGCGGCCATGGCTCACGGGCCCAGCCGCTCCGCGGCACGTGGGATCCTCCCGGACCGGGGCACGAACCCGTGTCCCCTGCATCGGCAGGCGGACTCTCAACCACTGCGCCACCAGGGAAGCCCTGGGGGCCGTCTTTTAAGACTGGGTGCCACACTCACTCAAGCCACGGCCCTCAGCAGGTGGGTGGCTCATCCCCATCTTGTCACTAACATCGTTTGCAACGTGTGGTCTCCAAAGGCATCATGGCAGGAGAAAACAGAGAGAGACCTGAAGGAAGTACAGTGACTTTTAAATGCCTCTGCTCAGAAGTGACACGGCACTTTCCATTGGCCAGAACTAATCCTGTGTCTCCCAGCTTGACCACAAGGGAGGTGCAGAAATGTGCAGGAGCGGATGACCATTCCACCTCTGCCCCATCATCCATCTCCTTTAAAGGATGGTACCCCGCGTTGGTGGGCCTATGCCGAGACCCCCCTCCCTAGTACAGGGACGGCCTCTGCTGGAGGATAGCGGGGGCCCCTCCTCACCCCCAGCCTCCTGCTGGCTCCTGGCTGGGTGTGGAGACCACGCCATGCACAGACCACCCCTGCCACTGGCTCTAAGACTGGGTGGGCATTACTCAGCCACAGACAACAAAGGCTGAGTAATATTAGGACACCAGCCTCTGGTCTTCTTTGCAGAGCATTCTGTGGTGCTGGCTGGGATAGAGAGGAATTCATTCCTCTCAAGGGTGGGAGCTGCCTGGATGACGCCGCTGATTCCCACCTAGCTCTGGAGGAGAACACACAGCATCCTTGTGGGAGGAAAGTTGGCCTCAGGGGGCGAGTTGATTTGTGTGGCCTTTTCAAAACACTGCACCCAATTCAGGGCAGCGTATGAAGGCAAAGGTGGGGAAACCAGAGAGAAATCCAAGAGCAACAAAACCACTTGACCTATAAAGTGAAGGGGGAAGGGACTGGGGTTAACTCACCAGAAGAACAGGAAATGAATCAGCGTCAAATGCCCACGAACAGCAAGTCGTCCAGAGTGTGGACCTGGTGTTGAACGAACCTGGATTCGGGGGCTGACTCCATCGCTTATCAGCTGTGGGGCCTTAGTCACACACTTAACCTCTCTGAATGTCACTTTCCTCACCTATAAAGTGGCCAAAGTCATGGTAGCTCCCTTGCAGCGCTCGTGTGACCGTTGAATTAGACAGTGCGTGTGCCGGCTTGTGGTCAGCACTCAGTAAATGCGGGCGGTGTTGTCGCTGTGCATGCTGGGGACGAAAAATGCCAACTGCTATATCAGTAAACAAGGGATGCTGCGGCCATGAAGCCAGCGGCCACTGCAGCCTCCCCAGCTGTGCACCCTGAGTGGATTCAGGATGGAAAAAGCAGGATACTGGCCCTACATAGCTGAGGTGCAAATCAAAGGAATGATTTCCATGAGCCCAGACTCCTGCATCTTCCCATATCTAGAAAAGCGCTAAATCCATTAACTTGAGATGCTTGTTTTTTCTTTAACGGTAATCTTCTGATGTTCCGACTACCTGGTCTTAGTTGCAAAAACTCCTATGTATCCTGGTTCCTCCCTTGCCTCTTCAGAGCCATCCCTCAGAACATTGGAGAGGCTGCCTCCTGGGCTGAAGTCCAGCAAGTCTGCCAAATAGAACATAATTCTAAACTTTTTTAGGTTGTGCATTTTTTTCAGCCAACAATGTCGTTATGCCTATTTCCAACTATGTTGGGATAACAGAACAATTTCTACAACTTATTGGGTTAATGGAGAGGGGAAATTATTCATAGTCACAGGACAGGACAGAGCCTCAGTGTGGCACTGCAAACACGTCTCTCTCTCCAGCGTGATCCCATCTCTCACCACACCCCATCCCTCATGAAGAACTTACGGTTTGAACCGGTTATGGATCTTCTGGATGAACTTGAGTGAACTTAAGCAAACGGGGAATGTCCTGAGATCCCAAGACGCACCGAAGAAGCAGGACTCAGGAAGGGCAAGAACCAGGCAGCTCTTGGAGAGAGGAGGACTTGAGAGACTATTCTATGTACTTTGAGTTTCGGATGCACGTGAAAGGCGGCCCGGGCTCACAGGACGGCCTAGGATGGTTAACGTGTAACCCAGCATGAAAGGCGCTGCTGGGGAGAGGGACGACCAAGTTGATGATGTGGGGTGGGTCTTTTGGGCAATCTGCCTTGGCATCAACAAATGTGTGCTCTTGGAGTGAGGAGTGTGTGCCATTGGAGCGCGAGAGATGACCTCCAGTGTTTCGGGCACAAGCATGCTTTATCTTGTGTTAGAAATAAAATTGCAGAGCACACCAAACTCTTGGTTTTACAGGATTACTACTTAGCAAATGTGAAAACTAGGACTTGACTTTAAAAGAATCCATTTCAAAGTCGTGAGCCAACAGAGGTGGCACGTGGATATGGCAAGTCACAATGGGGCTTCGTGGATTCACGCAGCCGAAGAAGGAATGTGGCCTTAGAGGGATGGTCGTAGCATGCACATTATAAATAGACATGTCTTAATGAACCCAGGGTCCTAAATGCAACTGTTTTTGAGGACCAGACAGGAAATTTAAGTGAGTAAAGTGGGCCAGGTGCGAGACAACAGGGAGCGGTGGAGACAGGGGCAAACCGGAGGGGGCACCATCCAACTGGCTCGACTCCATTCAACAGTTGCTATGGAGAAACGCAGGCCCAGTGTGGTCAGATCTTCTGTTTGCAAAGAAAAGTTGGACCTTCTAGATTTTTATGATAATTTTTCAGATTTTTCAATGTAAGTAGCTAACTCAAAAGTTGTAAAACAATGGGTGAGCCACACAGAATGTGTCACAGACTGAAGCGTGCTCGTGGGCCCGCACTTTCAGCCCCACCGAGATGGAAGAGAAACCCAAATGCTGCCGACCGGGGGGGGTTATACTGTCCCTCACTGTTTTCTCAGCAAAGCGAGAGAAAGGGCTGTGTAACTGTGCTCCAGGGAGACGTGGCTATGCCAGAAACGCATCTGCCTCTCCCCACTGAAAGGTGGAAATTTCGCTTAGAGAGGGCATTTCTTCTATAATATTTTATTACGAAAATATTCAAACATACAGCAAAGTTGAAAGCCCCTTATAGTGAATATTCAGATCTCCTCCACTCAGTTTCTGCTGTCAGTATATCACGGTATTTGCTTTATCATATAGCAATCCATACATCCAGCCCTCCACCTACCCACCTACGTAAATTCATGATGCGGCTTCCAGCAAATTAGCATGGATGAGGTTGTGAAAGATGTCCCGGTCATTTGCCTGTTTTCTTTCAGATTCATATCCTGACAATATTCCCCATTGTCTTCTAGCTTGTGGGTGGGTTTAGACAAGGGCAGACACTGGTGGGGGAGGACAGGTAGGGGATGAGTCAGGGTGTTTCTACTTCTCTCTCTCTCTCTCTTTCTCTTACTTTCTCTCTCACTGTCTCTCTTTCCCTTTCCATTTTAGGTGCCCCCCCAACCTGACTACAATGGATCCTCCAGCCCATCCCTCTGGGATCCCAGCTCCTACATGCCATGCCTGAAATGAAGCCAGTGTCCACTGGGTGGCCCCAGATCCTGGGCTCCAGCAACACCTCCTCCCATTATCCCTCTGGACCTAGAGGGGTGGGCGACTTCCTCCTCTTGCTAATGTCCTGATTGTCTTATTATTCTGTATCCTGCTCCTTACCTCTTTCTGCCACCTGTGGAAACACTTCCCTGCACTGTGTCCTCTCTCTGAAATAACCGGTGTGGATTCTGTGGTCTTGGTTGGATTCCGGCTGAAGCAAGAGGTTGGCAAGTATGTGACTTCCAGTCTTCGGGAGGCACTGGCCATGGCAGAGGTAGAGTGCAAGACACCTGTGGTGGACGGTGCCTGGGAAAGGAAGAGGCGAGGGAGACGGTGATGCAGGTGGCCCTGGGACACCAGCAGGGAGGGAGAAGGGGGACAGTGCTGGGAGCGCTTGGACTGCGGTGCTCTGCTGGGACGCACCAGCCAGCCCTGCGATCGTCCTGCGCTGGGTAGAAATGGCCAGGCTCTGACCCCTCACTGTGCCCGGAGCTTGTCCAGAGCTGCCCACAGGAGCAGCCTCGGCTCACACACCAGAATGGATCCTAAGGGTGTTGAAAACCCAGGCTGCCAGCAAACTCTCTCCAGCTTTCCAGCGAGTTCTTCCTTAAAGGGAAATCTTAGTGGCTCACCTCCATATTGGCAACAGCAAGCTACTCCTTTGTAAAAACTTGTCTCACTTACACCTTGATTTCACCCTGAGGGAACCCCATATGAGAAAGAATGGGGGGCCCACCCCAAGAGACTGATGTGTAGCCCCAGAGCCAAAAATCTCTTCTCTACAGACACTTTTAAACAGACCATTAATCACACGAGCCACAGGGAATGGGAGGGTTAGGGCCCAGCTGGAACGAGTTAAATTATCTACAGAATGCAGAGAAATATTTTAAGAGAGAAATCTCATCCAGCTGTCAATTGGAACATGGGAAACTATGCTCTAAAACTGACGTTTGTAACCAGCTCTACCGCTGAGCTAAAAACCTCCCGCTCCGATTTAGGGAAGCCTATCCTTTTCAATCAGATATAATTTACACCCAAATGCACTCATTTCAAATGGATATTTCAATGATTTTTTTCTTTCTATGTATATGTAATTAGATAGTGTGAGAGAAACATGTCTAGTGAAGTTACCCAGAAATAGAAGAAAATCCTCATTTCCAATTATATATTTTACATGAAAGGGGAACAAAAACTGAAGTTCTGTGACTATGTATTTATTTTTTACTGAAGTTTAGTTGATTTACGATGTCATGTTAGTTTCAGGTGTACAGCAGAGTGATTCAGTTATACATACACATATATATATATATACTATTTTTCCATTCTTTTCCTTTATAGGTGAATGCTGGAGAGGCTGTGGAGAAAAGGGAACCCTCCTGCACTGTTGGTGGGAATGTTAATTGGTGCCCAATGTGGAGGACAGTATGGAGGTTCCTTAGAAAACTGAAAATAGAGCTACCGTATGATCCATCAATCCCACTCCTGGGCATATATCTGGAGAAAACTATAATCTGAAAAGATACATGCACCCCAATGTTCACAACAGCACTATTTACCATAGCCGGGACATGGAAGCCACCTAAATATCCATCGACAGATGAAGGGATAATGATTTCTGATGAATGTGTACACCTAGGTACGTTAAGTACATATTTTGATGAGTTTCAACAAATGCATCCATGTAGCCACCACCTCAATGAGGGCAGAGAACATTTCCATCACCCCAGAAGGACCCCTCGTGCCCCTTCTTAGTCAGCCCCCACCCTCAGCTCCAGACAACTTCTTACCTCAACGAAATTAGATCCGTCTCCTGCAGAGCTTCGTGTAAATGGGCCCATATTCCACGTCCTCTTGTGTCCGGCTTCTCGCACTCAGCGTGTCTATGACAGCCACTCAAGCTGCTGTGTTATCGTCAGTTTGTCACTTTTTATTGAGGAGTCGTTAGCATTCCACTGCACAAAGGACCCCACTTGGCTTACCCGTTCACCCGTTCACCCATTAACAGATATTTGCATTCTTTCCCATTGTGGGCAGTTACGCTATGGACATTGTGTACCAGTTTTCATATCTCTTTTAACTCATTCACACTTTCTAACTTTTTACTTTGAGATCATTGTAGATTCACGTGTCGTTGTAAGAAGTAACACAGAGAGACCCAAAATGCCCTTTACCTAGTTTCCATCCAGGACAACATTTTGCATAACGGTAGCACAGTATCACAACCAAGAAGTTGACCTTCATACAATTCATTGACCTTATTCAGATTTTATTGGTTTTATGTGCACTGGTGTGTGTGCACGCCAGTGTGTGGGTGCACTGTGCACTGGTGTGTGGGTGCGCGAGTGTGCGTGTGTTTAGTTCTGTGCAGTCTCATCACACTTGCAGATCCTTGTAACCAGCACCACAGTGAAGATACAGACCAGCTCCTTCACAAGGACGGCTTCCACGTCCATGGCCACCTCCCTCTCTCCCCCTTTTCTAGCCCCTGGCAACGACTCAACTTTTCTCCTCCTCTATAAATTGGTCATGTCAAGAAGGCTACTTAAATGTTACCGTGCAATTTGTGACCCTTGGAGATTGACTTTTTTCATGCACCATAATTCCCATAAATCACAGTCCGAGTGGTGGCACGTACAAATAGTCTGTTCCGTTTACTGCTGAGAAGCATTTCAAGCTATAGATGCACCACAGTTTAAAGTTGTTTAACCTTTCACACATTGCAGGACACTGAGTTGTTCCCAGTTTAGAGCTAATACAGGTAGAGCTTCTAAGAACATTTGTATACAGGTTTTTGTGTGAGCATACGTTTGCAAATTTCTGCAATCGATGCCCAGTTGTGCAATTGCAGGACCATCGGGGTGAGGGCATGTTCAGTTTTGCAGGAAACTGCCATACTCTTTTCTAGAGGGGCTGCACCATCGTACATTTCTACCAGCAAGTATAAGTGATCCAGTTTCTCTTCATTCTCTCCAGCATTTTGTGTCATCACTATTTTTTGCTTTAGCCAGTCTTACAGATGGGTAGTCATATCTCTTTGTGGGTTTTTTTGCATTTGCCTAATGACAATTGAGGGTGAATATCTTTTCATGTGCTTATTTGCCATCTGGGAATCTTCTTTGGTGAAATGTCTGTTCATTTCTTTTGCCCATTTTCTAATTGCATTGTTTGGGGGATTTTTTGCTGTTGAGTTTTAAGAGTTCTTTATATACCCTAGATACTAATCCTCTGTTGAACGTATGGTTTGCAAATATGTTCTCCCAGTGTATAACATTTCTTTTCATCCTCTTAACAGAATTTTTCACAGAGCAAGAGTTTTTAGTTTTGATACACTCCAGTTTATCCATTTCTTTTTCCTGTTATGGACAGTGTTTTTGGTGTGACGTCAAACAACTAACTCTTCTCCTAGCCCTTGATCTAAATTATTTTCTTTTTTTCCCCTAAAACTTTATTGGTTTTATGCTTTACATTTAAGTCTGTGATCCACGTGGAGCTGATTTTTGTAAAATGTGTGAGAGTTGGGCTGAGGCTCATTTCTTTGCCCTTGGATGTCCACTTGCTCTCACACCCTTTGTTGAAAAGGCTGTCCCTCCTGGATGGGTGCTCTTGCATCTTTGTCAAATACCAGTTGAAGACATGGAAGCAACCTAAATGCCTGTCAACAGAGGAATGGACAAAGAAGATGTGGTACCTGTATACAATGGAATATAACTCAGCCATAAAAAAGAAGGAGATAATGCCATGTGCAGCAACGTGGATGGGCCTGGAGATGGTCATACTGAGTGAAGTAAGTCAGACAGACAAAGACAAACATCTTATGATATCACTCATACGTGGAATCTAATTTTTTAAACAGTGGTATAAATGAACTTATTTACAAAACATAAACCGACTCACAGATTTCGAAAGCAAACTTATGGTGACAAAGGGGAAACGTGGCGGGGAGGGATAAATTAGGAGCCTGGGCTTAACATACACACGCCACTATATATAAAATAGATAACCAACAAGGACCTCCTGTAGAGCACAGGGAACTCTACTCAATATTCTGTAATAACCTGTATGGGAAAAAAATACGAAAAAGAATGGATACATGTATGTGTATAAATGAATCATGATGCTGTACACCTGACACTGACACGACATTGTACATCGGCTGTAGTCCAATAACATGTTTAAAAGAAAAGGAAAAAAAGGGGGAAATATATCAGTTGAGCACATTTGTGTGGATCTATTTCCGGTTCTCCATTTTGAGCCATTGATCTATGTGTCTATCCCTTTGCCAATACCATACAGTCTTAATCGCTATAGCTCTATAGTGACACAAACATCATAATTCATTCTTCTTTTAATTTTTTTTTTTTTTTTTTTTTTTGCGGTATGCGGGCCTCTCACTGTTGTGGCCTCTCCCGTTGCGGAGCACAGGCTCAGCGGCCATGGCTCACGGGCCCAGCCGTTCCGCGGCATGTGGGATCTTCCCGGACCGGGGCACGAACCCGCGTCCCCTGCATTGGCAGGCGGACTCTCAACCACTGCGCCACCAGGGAAGCCCATCATTCTTTTTTTAAGAAAACAAAGTAATTTGAACTAAATTTAATTTTAACTTTCCTCACATCCTTTGAAGATCCTGCCAGAGTTAGGACACAGTGAGGGTCGGGAAAGTAGCATATGTAGCCCTGAGCCCGGCCACCACTAGAGAAAAAGGGGTGGGGCTTAACCCTTGGGCAGGTGGAAGGGATGGAAAAGGCTCAGCAGGGTTCCCAACCTGCACAGGTGGGTGGGGTTGAGGGTAGGGCTGTAGCCACAGCGCACCGGAGATCTGGGCACACGGCATCTGGGCACAGGGCAGGAAGTTTCAGTGGAGGCCCCACTGCGGGGCTGGACAAACTCTGAGGTCACAGGGCATATGGGGAAATTATAGCAGAGTGGTGTTTTCAGTGCCACACATATCTGTACCCGGTGCTGTGACCGGAAGCAATTTACTGGTAACCGCAAAGCTCTGTGCCTGAAGCATCTTTCCTGAGGGTAAGAGTCTCCATCAGTGATGGACAGAGAGTTAGTGGATGAAATCTCAGAATGCTCAACCCAGGATGTGATAATTCCGAGGCGTATGCTCCCCGCACACCCCGTCTCCCACCAGGCACGACTCCAGTCGCCCGTGGTGTAACTGACTTGATAATACACTCTTTGACCTCAATTCCCAGCCTTAATTCCCCTCTTCCCTGGAATGACCTCCAAAAATAAATTATTTGCATCAGATGTGCTCAGGGTCTGCTTCTGGGGGACACAAACTGAGAGCGGGGCCCAGGGTTGCTTTGAGCTGGTTGCCCTTGGCCTGTAATTGCATTGGCACCACACTGTCTTCACTGTGGGTCTCCATTCTTGTAGACCAACCACTCCCTAACATTCAGGCCGTCACATGATGAAGCTGTCTGTCTCAGCCAACAGTAACTGCAGCTTTGGCATTTTTATCTAGAGGCTTCCAGAGGGGGGCAATTATTTGAATGCCATGTTTTATTCTCATAAAAATGAGTAGTGTTGTAGACTGAATGTTTGCATCCCTTCAAAATTCATCTGTTGAGCCCTAAGCCCCATGCGACTATATTTGGAGACAGGGCTTATAAGGAGGTATAGAAAGTTTAATGAAGTCATAAGGGTGGGGTCCAGATCCGACAGGATTGGTGTCTTTATAAGAACAGGAGGAGCGAGCACAGGTCTCTCTCTCTCTCTCTCTCTCTCTCTCTCTCCACACAACCACACAGAAGAAAGACCACATAAGGACGTAGCATATTGGGAAGGCAGCCATCTGCAAGCCAGGAAGAAAGTTCTCCCTAGAAACCAAATTGGTGGGAAGCTTGATCCCAGACTTCTAGCCTCCAAAACTGGGAGAAAATTCATTTGTGTTGTTTAAGCCACCCAGTCTGTGGTGTTTTGTTACAGCAGCCCAAGCAGACTAATACAAGTAGTAAATAGAAAGGAAAGAAGGAAGAAAGGAAGGAGAGGGATGGGGGAGGGAGGAAAGGAGGAAGAAACTGTTCATACTAGTGATGCCTCTTTAACTCAATACAACTGAGACAGGGATGGAAACCTTTAGAAGGGCCAAAGCAGGGAGCCCTTAGCTTTGATCAACATTCACAAGATGCAAGGAAAAGAACCACGAGGGGAGGATGAGTTCCTCCCAACCAGCCAGCTCCTGCTCAGCTTCCAAGCACCCTTGTCTGAGAGTGGGTGAGGGTGGGCTGCACCTGCTGGGGACAGAGCCACCCGGCTGCCCTGACGGGCTCCGAACTCCTCGTGCGCAGGGACACACAGACGTACCTGGTGGGCTACGGCCACCAGACTTGGGAAGCTCCTGCGGCAGGAGGGCTTCCCAGCCTGTGGACATCCATTCCGGATTTTACACAACAGACGTTTTGGCAGGACCCTTGCAGACTTTCCCATCCAGACGGCTGAAGTCATTCTGCTTATGAAATCAGGCATAGGCGTTCTAAGATGCCAAAGACCATCAAGTTGAAACCAGACACCTCAAGACGTGGCAAGCCATTTAGCAGAAGAATGCAAGCCTTAAAGCACTGAAGCACGCCACTAGTTCTGCTCAGTAGGATTCTGTGATTATAGGTCCCTCAGACGCTAATGGAGATCAGATGGGGCCGCCTTGCAGCCCCCCAAGCTGCTTGCGGTGGGGGTAGGGAGGGCTGCGGGGCCTCGCTGTGGGCTCCAGGTCAGGGCAGATGGACATGCTTAGCAGACAGAGGTCTGCTGTGGGGCTGGGACTAAGGCCTGGGGATCTTGTGTCCCCTGGGCCGGCAGGGTCGGCTGTAGTTACCCTCTCTGGACAGTAGAGGGCATCAGAGGGCAGCGGGAACCGGCAGTGGACCAGGGAGTCCAGGCCCAGCTGGCCTGGGGGGTTCTTTCCTTGGCTCCAGGGGGAGCTTCCAGAAGGTACAGACCTCTGGGTCAGACCTGTGGCCACTGCCCTCAGTCCTGAGCTCCTGGAGGGCGGGCAGCCTGTTACACTCCAAGGCCAAGGGAGCCATGGGAGAGATGCCAGGGGAGACCTCGCAGGTGGGCAGGGGGCGAGGAGGTGTGGGCTCAGCTCCCGGAGCCCGAGGGTGCCCGGTCATGCAGCTGGGGACAAAGGGCCTGAGGGGACCACGGAAGCCAAGGGGGGAGGGGTGTGCATGCTAGAAGCTCCCTCTGCAGAGAGGTGGGGCATTTGGCTGGAGATAAGAACAGCACTGGGGATCTCTAGGGGGTACATCCCAGGCCGGGGTGCTGGGGGCCTGGCCCAGGTCTATGGTGAGGGGTCAGAGGAGGGTCTGGAAGGGAAAGGTGATGGAGACGTGGAAGGGGTGTGTGCCAGTGCCTGACCCCTGCCCAAGGGCTGGGCCAACAGTCACCAGACTGGGGTCAGCAGAGTTTGGCCTCAGCTGTCAGATTCCCCGGGGACCAGCGCAGGGGCGCCAGTGGCCCAGGTGGCCTTCCGGGGAAAGCCTCCCGTCAAAAAGGCACTGACCTGAGAAGGAACCCCGGCCAAACCCGCACCGTCCAGGACCTTTGGAAAGTCGCTCAACTGACGTTCAACCACCCTGAATCTCAGTCTCCTGATCCATAAAATAGGAATGTTTCAGCAGCGTTTACCCCACAGGAGTGCCATAGGGACGGAGTGAGGTCGTATGAGTGACACTTGGGGCAGGGCTGCACATGGCCTAAGGGCTCAGTATCTGGGAGCCACGATTAGCGTCACGCAGTTGTCACTTTATGTGCAGTGGGAGGAGATGACAGTCAGCTGGGCCCCCCTGTGTCAGCAGGTGACGGGCACAGAGGCCCAGGGCAGTGCCCCACTCACAGGGCCCTGGGGACCACCCTAGGCGCTGTACCCCGGCCCCCAGGGAGCCCGAGTTTGCCTGCCCCACTCCTGCAGGGGTGGCCTTTCTTTGAGAAGGAGTGGCAGGGAAGGGCCCAGGACCCACTTATGCTTTCAATCCACAGATATTTGCCGAGTGCCAGCTCTCTGCAGACACCACTGTGGGCGCGCGGCCTACAGCTGGGAACGAAGTCAGGCCAGGGCGTGAGAGGCAGAGGGACGGGAAGGCTTCGTCCTCCCTGGAGGCTCCTCCCATGTTGCCTGCCGTGGGGGCTCCTGTGGCCAGAGGGTCAGGAGGCCTGGGAGGGGGTCAGCAGCCTCTCACCTCACCAACTGCTGCTTCTTAGGGACCCCAGGGAGCCTAGGGCAGAAAGGGCTGCTGGGAACTTGGAAGCCCAGGGACATGTGCGGTCATCCTACGTGGGGCCTCTGTGCCCCTCGGGCCCCGCCTCCCCACCCTGCTCTGGGTCCCGGACACTGACCTCTACGGCCTGCATCAACTGTGCCCCTGCTCCTGGCTTCCCAGCAGGCTCAGCCAACGAGGGGCGCCAGCCAAGCCTGGAGAGCATGGTCCTTCTCCCCTACCTGCATGCAGCGGCCCTGGCTGTGCCGTATCCCACAGTGCTGGTGACACGGCCCCCCACAGCTCCACACTCCGCGTTCCAGAAACCACGCCCTCATCTGCCCCTTAAGACCTAAGGTGGCAACGGCCTCCACTGTGGCCTCCGCTGTGGCCAGCTCCAGGGCCAAGTCAGTCTCCTTTGCTGGTTCCCTTAACTCTGCCCACACCTCTGCCAGGGGTCCCTGGACAGCAACTCTTGTGGCCGTCTCCTTTCCAGACCCTGCAGGGAGAAGGCACTCAGGGAGGCCTGTGGGGTGCACGGCCTGGAGCCCCCACGAGACCAGGCTAAGAGAATGGGCAGAGACAGAGCAGTTGGGGCAAACCCCAGGTCGGGGGCGGGTGGTGGCGCAGAGGTCCCGGAGCCGCCCAGGCCTCGGAGCATCGTGGAGGACTCCACAGAGTGACAACCACGGAGGGCGCCCACCCTCCAGGGAAGCCCCTGTCGGGAGCGGATGCTGGGTGCGGACAATGAGAACAAGGCTTCCCAGTGTCTCCACAGAGCCCTGACTCAGTCTCCTGGAGGCCGGGACGCACATTCCCACAGCCAGCGCGGCCGGCCCCGCGCCACAAGCCGCAGAGCCCGTGCCGCGACTGAGCCGCCAGCAGACGCCGACAGTTTCCCACTGGTTCCTGGGAAATGGTCGACCCAGGTCCCACCCGTCTGCCTCCCGAGACTTAGAAGTAATTCCTGGCCCCTTCTCCCACCCAGCCCGCCCAGCCCACCCGCCTGCTGCCCCCTCACCTAGAGCTGTGGCCTGAAGTGATGCCCCCCTCGGGTCTGCCCTGTGGGGAGGCGGGGGCCCAGCCTCCTCGGGTGGTTCCAGCCAGAAGGGGAGTTGCTGGGAGCAACTTCCTAGCAGGAGCTGCTAGTTGGGGCTGGAGAGAGAGGGAGCAGCCCTGGAGAGCCCCGGGCAGCCATGGGTGGGTCCCTGGAGGCCTCTGCAGGCCTCGAGGTCCAGGGGCTGTGATGGGCACCAGGCCAGGGATCCTGACCCCGTATGTGGGGATGGAGGGAAATCCCGGCACTGGCGCCATCCCCACCCCGGGGAGGGCCCAGGACTCTCCTAGCTGGACCCGGAGCAGAGGGTGAAGTGATGTGATATGCCGGTGCAGGTCCCTGCAGCTCCCGAATGACTGCCCACTGGGAGGTGATTTCCCGAGGATCCCAGCACACGGGGGCCTGGGCCACCAACAATCCGGGCAGGTGCACCAAGTGATGAATTTTTTCTTAAATTCGATATTAAAAACCAAACCAAACCGAAAACAATATTCAAGTAACTACTGTGGATAAAAACTCTTGGCGGGAGATGGGGGGTGCAGGCCAGTGCTGGATCGCCAGAACTTCGCTCTGGTCTGTCCGGGTTTATTTTGAATCACACTGTGGGCAGGGAGTAATATACCCCGTGCTCTGGGCTTGGAGGTCCTAGCCGCTGCTGCTGCATCGTAACTGCAAGGTTTTGCTGAGGTTCCCCCAGTCAAAGGGTGGGAGGTGCGGACCCCTCGTCCCCAGGGCTTGTAAGTCCACCAGAGAGGGTGTCCCTGAGGGTTGCTGGAGGCACCGGAGAGCTTTGGGCTTCCCTGCTGTCAACTGGCTCCTCCTGGGTGCGGGCGGACACACTCCCATGGGCCCCACCCCAGGGGACAGACATGCGAGGGCGAGCAGGGCGCCGGCATGCTTGTGTGGCACTCACCCTCCAGCCAAAAACCGCATCCCTGTCTTTAATTATGCGTTTGAGTTAAGCTCTTTGGCCACAGATGGAAAGCCTTTGAGGCCCCAGCCAGGCCCAGATGGAGGCGGTGGGTGGACTAAGGGTGGGGGGGACATGGGATGGGGAGGGAGTCCCGCTTGTGAGGGTGAGATGCGACCTCATTCACACCGCAGAAATCCCACTGCACGGGGACCACCCTTCCACCCACCGCCCAGCACTATGCTCAAAGGCTGCCTATGCTCTCTGAGCGCAGCAAGGCGTCCCCGTGTTAAGGGTGGGAAAACAGGCCTCGCGGGGCAGGAGCCCAGGCCAGCCTCAGCAGCCTTAGCAGGTTGACCTTGGCCCTGCCAGCTTCTTTAGGGCAGGAGGTTGTGCACCATGTGCTACCCACATGGCAGAAGGTCAGGATGCTGGAAGAGGGGCAGAAAGAGAGGAAGAGCGAGAGGAAGTTTCAGTGCGATAAGCATTGACCCTCCTAAGGGTTTTCACACAAACACATGAAAATCCTCTAATGTAACCTTAATGACGACAAAGAAAATATTAACCACTGATGTTTATTGAGCCACAGCACAAGGAAGGTGGGGTGTATGCGCTCCTGCCTCTCCTCCTGCCTACCCTGCATCTTGGACAGGCACCCACACCCCTACTCAGCCCTCCCTGAAATGGGGACAGGACTGGCCCCGACCTCCCTGGGTAGCTGTGAGGATTAAAGGTGACTGTCATCCTTCAGAACGGTACCTGGCACTGAATAAACCGTCACTAACACTCTCTTCCTCACCTTCGTCATTACATCAGGAGTGCTTTCTACCATAAGCTCAGAAAACCCAAACGGCAGTGGCCTCAACACGTAGGTGTTCGTCTTTCCCCATAACAAGGAGTTCAGAGATTGACGACTGCCTGCCAGGAGCACAGCTCAGCTCAGGACTCCAGGCTTGTCTTTCCACCCCAGGAGCCTTAGCAGGTAGGCTTTCTACCCTTGCCTGCCTCCTCCTGGTTGCCAGATACCTGCTGCCGCTCCAGACCTCACATCCAAGTTCCAGGCAGAAAGAATGGGAAAGGATAAGACACACAGGGCTTTCCCTGAGTGAGGCTTTCCTGCCTTGTTCTGGAAGGGATGCCCTCTCCAGGAACCTCTACCCCCATACCTCCATCGTCCCGAAGTGTGTCCTGTGGTCCATCCTAGCTGCAAGGGAGGCTGGAGAGCTGTGCACCGTCAGCTAGGAGCATCTCTTCTCTCCATGAGAGCAGGGTGCTGCGAGTACAGAAGGAACATGGTTGTTGAGTGGGCACCAACAGTGTTACCAGCATGCTGTTGTATGATTCATCTCACCTGCCAGGTCAGACATATTATTTCTACCTTGTAGACAGAGAAATCAAGGCTCAGTAAGGTTGAAAATCTTCCCCAAGATCACATAGCGAGTGGGTGACGCCCTGGTCCCCTAATTCTAAGTAATAATGTTTTATAAATCCACGACTTCTAATTGATTATTGAGGCCTTTCTGACATTGATTTTGAAGCATTGACATTGATATATGACAGCTGCTTTAAAATCCTTGTCAGGGGGACTTCCCTTGCGGTCCAGTGGTTAAGACGCCACACTTCCACTGCAGGTTCAACCCCTGGTTGGGGAACTAAGATCCCACATGCTGCATGGCACAGCCAAATAAATAAATAAATAAATAAATATCTTTTTAAAAATGAAGTAAAATCCCTGTCTGATTCATCTAAGTACTGGCCTCAGTTCACTGTCTTTTCTCATCCAGTGGTTTTCCTGGTTCTCGGTAGCACCAGTGATTTTGTATTATACCCTACACATTTTGGCTACTATGGTAGGAAACTCGATCCTAATAAAATCTTCTATTTCAGCAAGAGTCACCTGTTTAGTTGAGGTGTAGGCTCTGGCCTACATTCATGGGCTTCATTTCCCCATAACAAGGAGTTCGGAGATTGACTGCCTGCCAATAGTTTTGTGTCCTGAGCCCTCGCCATGTCACCCGGGGCTGCTTCGTTCTTCCCGTGCTGCTGGGGCTCTTCTCAGTCCCTGCTGGTGTCATCTCTGAGGCCAGAAGGCACTGCCCTGGGCCACCTGCCCTCACTGGGTGAACGTGGAATGACTGGCCTAGGTCTCCTTATGCCACTGGGTGGAGGGCAAGGAGACCCATGGCTTTATAACCGAGCAGGATCCTATGTTGTCTTCCTAGGACAGACCACCCCCCATCCCCATACCCTCTGCTGTAGCTTCTCTCAGAGGTACCTAGGTAATAGTATCTGATGCACTTTTCCGGAGTTGTTTCACAGATGCTAAAACCCCCGCCAAATGGAAGAAATTAACTACTAGATGACCACGAGCATGTAACCTCCAGACCTACTGGAGCCTGAGGATTGATAATGTTAACCCCTGTGACACCACCCTGTTACCTCACCATCAACTGATCAGAGAATTGTGAACTAGCTGATCACACATCCTGGGACACCCCTCCCTCACCTGGTCTTTAAAAATGCTTTGCTGAAACCCATCGGGGGCTTGGGGGTTTTGAGCACTAGCTGCCTGGACTCCTTGCTTGGCTCTTGCAGTAAACGCTGCCCTTTCCTTCACCACAACCTGGTGTCAGTAGATTGGCTTTACTGCACATGGGCAAGCAGACCCAAGCTTGGTTTGGTAACAGCTTCATGGCTGCTATAGCTGTGGGCAGATGGACCACCAGGGGCCCAGCTATGGAGGGGCTGGGATGGCCTGGAGCCTGGGTGCTGTCACCACTGTTCACAGATCAGACTGCCTGCTGGGGTCCGGGATGCTGAGCGGGGACCGGAGCCCTTCACTAAATCTCTCTCGGGCTTCCCCTTCCCCAGTCCCTTAGCCAGAGAAAGAAGGCTTTTCCAGGTTTGGGGTTTTTTTAATCTATGCGTGTTGGAGGTTCTGGTTGCAGGTTTCTCTGACACCCAGCCCAGGACTGTGCAGTAGATAAAAGGAAAACCCAGGGAACTCACCACATGGTCCTCCCTCCAGTCATCAGGTCTCTGGCCAGTCCACTCTCTTCCACCCATCTTTCAGAGTCCTTGTATCATTTGTTGAATAATTTCCAGGGTATTTATTTGTTTTTATGATAGACGAGCAGGGGAAATTGAGTCTATGCATCTTATTCCAGAACCAAAATCTTAAGTCCTTTATAATTGCACTTTCCAATCTCTTGACAACCCCCATTTAATACTCCTAGTACACAGCAATTTCAGGGGATGTTATCTTCTCAAGGGATGGTGCCATATAAAGGGCTTAGCATCAGTCAGATATTCAGCAACAGAAGCAGCTAGATCAGCCTTGGTGAGAGGGAGACTGTACAGCTGGACCCATGTAAACACTGAGGTGGCCAAGCACAGAGGCTGACCTCCACAGGAAGGGTCACCCAGTACACCCATTCATTCAGTTTCCTTTCTACTGGAGATGGTCTCTGCTGAGCATTGACTTGAGATGCAAGATTCACCTGTGGTACCCACTCCCAAGATTCACACACATGCCCCTGTCTCCAATTTTCCCATCTTATTTCCTCTAGTTCCCTGACCAACCAAGTTTGCATTAATGCCTAAACCTGCTACAGAATTCCCCCATCCTCTGAGCCCCACCCAAACCTGTCAGCCTTCTGAAAAACTTGCTAAATGGATTGGAGCAGTATTCCCAAGTGGGCATATGTTGCCTCCAAAATCCAGAGTTTCATCAAGTGTGTGGCTCTGCCTCTGTGGTAAGAACTACAAAGTGAATAACTTGCCTTTACCTTAGAGAGCAACTTCCAGCATACTCTAGATCATCAGACCCCTAAAACTTCACCAAAGTTGCATCCCCCTGAATCTTTGTAGGATTTGCTTCCAGCTTCTGGTGCCTAAAAGTCTTCCCTGGGCATCCAGAGTCATTGCCACTTCCAGTACACCAGGTGTAATTAGGAAAAGATCATCCATGTGTTGAACAAGCATGGTCAAGTTTTCTGAGGATGATATTATGACAGAAATCAGAGTTAATACAGCCCTGGGACAACAGGTGTACTGCTGTCCTTCCCATGTAAAAGCTAACTGCTTTGGATCCTCTTTTCTGATAATGATGTAGTGACTCCCTGGATGAGTGGCAGCTCAGAATCTGTGTCCAATCTCCCTCCCAAGTTTGGGTACTTCCTCTTCTCCAATAGGGCAGTTACTCTGGTAAACAACCATAGGCCCCTTGTAGGAAGGAATGTGGAATAATTATGGTATATATTGTGTAGTGACATTGTAAGGTCCGTCCTCAAGGGGGCCTGTTTTCTCCTTTAGTCAAGCGGCTCTGGGGTTGAAAGCTGGTTTAGATCTGGAAACTGGGTGTGGCATTGTAATTTTTCATTGCAACGTCTGAAATCAACCTTCTGTTCACCAGTTCTTGAATTCTTCTACATATACCAATCTAGCAATGCCCTAATTTGATGCCAGTCTTCTAAGCCCCAAGGACTACCATGGTCTATTAGCCAGTCCCACAGATACTTTTGAGCTAGAGGGCCCTGGTCGCCTTTGTGGATTTTCTGCCATTGTGACAATTTCATCCACCTTGACTCTGGTAATGGAGAACCTCCACCAGACTCTGCTATTTCAGAATGACGGCATCCCCTTGGACACTAAGGAGGGCAGTTCCACGGCATAATCTCCTACTGTCAGCACTAATGACAGAGGACAGCCAGCACTGATTGCCCAAAGATGCAGGCGCTCCCCTCATCCGTGTGTCCCTTACTGCCTGGATGAAGCAAATGTCCTCTGGGGCCTCCCAGGGAGCAGAGCCAAGTGGGGGAGTCTTCAATCTTACATAATAAGTCTAGTCTCATATTCCTACTTCCCTAAGCCCTCTAAGCTCTTACTTAATACTCTAGGAAGACAACTGCAGTGCCTACATCTCATTTACATCATGCCCAAGCTTTGCAGAACCATCTCAGCAGTGTGTTTGGATAATTTCTAAGTGTCCTTGCCAGCAAGTGAAATCCTGACACATGGGAGAAATTCTTGCTAATCAATAAACTCAATTCAATATCTTCAAGGTGCATTCCCACACATTTCCCTCTGTCACTTGGTGATACATACCAGTCAGGACCTGTCATTATGTCAGTGAGGAGCTTATTTATTCCCAGGGCAGGAACTTTATTTTCCCACTTAGGCTTTGCTGAGACCTGGCCCCAGTTTTTAATCTAGAGGAAATAAGAAGAGATGGGGACAGATCTTGAGGACAAGCATCCTATTGTAAGACATCCACCTCCGGTGAAGCCTTCTCTAGTCTCTGGGTACCAGTACCTCTGGGGAGAGGAAAAGGGCTGCTTCTCTATGCCCAGAGAATTCTGGGAAATCTAGGTGTTCAAGCTCAGACTCATCCACCCAAATGTCCCCATTCCAGGTCACAGGATGCCAGCACTTCCCTCTCAAGGCCCTGACTTTAGCATAGAAAACATACTCAGGGTGCTCCCTCTGTAGTGCTAGCACATATTTGCCAGATAGTACAAGATCCCCAGTTAAATTTGAATTTCAGATAAACAACAAATAATATTTTAGTATAAATATGTATGCTCCATGAAACATTTAGAACAAGCTTATACAAAAACAAAAAAAATGTTCATTGTTTATCTAAAATTCAAATTTAACTGGGCATCCTGTATTTTATCTGGAACCCCTACACTGGCACCCTTACAATTAAATTCTGTGTCCGATTATCAGCACAGTCTGCCCCAAGGTGGCAGGAGATACGGATTTCTCTAAACACTGTCGTGATAAACATTTCGGCTCGCATAGCAAGCCCTGAGGACGGAGACTTGAGCCTGCCGTTCCATTCCCCAAGGATGTTGGGTTGTTATTACAGTTTTTAAATGGCTTTAAAACCTGAAAATTCTAATCAGGTATCTCCAGAACCCTGAAATACACTTACAAAGCGAATTTCAAAACCAGTGACCTAGCTTGGCCTCCTGAGCTGGTAGAATTTCAGCCAGTTTGGAAGGTGAACTGTGGACGGGTGGAGGAGAAAAAGTGCAGGCACGAAAGCACAGTTTGACATAAAGTTTCCACCCCGAATTGAAGGCATAGCTTGTGCTCCAGGAAACAAGCAAGCCCGTTTGGATTCCTGGGATCAGGAAGCTGGAAACTGTAACTGGGTGTGGGGTTCAGGTGGTGGCGACGGTGCGGGAAACAGGACCATTAACACAAAAATGGGGGTGAATATGGGGTTAGAGGAAGTGTGAGGGGAGGATTCGTGGGCTAAGGATGGGGTGGGGTTGGCCATGGGCTTTGGGATCTGGCCACGGGGTGGGGAAGCAGTGGGTGAGGTACTGTTGGAATCCCACTCCCTGTTCTGGGTTGGTTTCCAGTTGGCACTGACTCCTGAGCCTGTACTGGCATCAGACAGAGAGGGTGAGGGTGGCAGCAGCTCAAGTGAGAGATCTTGTGACAGATCTCACTGCAGGGAAGGTCATTAACAACACTGCAAATGTTCCAGAACTTTTGTACGAGAGTTTAATGTGAAGGGCAACTTACGCTGTTAGAACTGAAATCAGGTCATTCTGTGAATTACGGAAGTGAAGGAGGGGTGGAAAGAATTGTCACTGCAATGCCTGATTTAGCAGCCATGACTTGGGAACCCGGGGGTGGAGGTGACCACCCCATGATGGAGGGCGGGATGCTCTCAGGGGCTAACCTAGCCACTTCCTCTTGTGTGCCCCAGCAAGTAACCACCAGAAGGGGGGTGACTGGGTTTCAGTTTCTAGGGCTGCTCTTCACAGATTTTCTACCTCTGGTTATGCCAACACCAACTGAGCTGGTCACTCCTGCAGTGGTGAGAGCCACAGGGCAAGGTGAAAGTCTAGGCTTTGAGACTCTCAGACTGGGATTTGAATCTGATCTCACCTCTCTAACTGAGTGACTTAGGGCTAGTGTCTTAGCTTCCTGACCTGCACAACCCAATTGATACTGTATAAGTCAGGCACCCAATTCAACTGATACTGTATAGGTCAAGCACCCAACTCAACTGATACTGTGTAGGTCGGGTACCCAACTCAGATGATACTGTACGGGTCAGGCACCCCACTCAACTAATGCTGTACAGATCAGGCACACAATACAATTGATATTATAGAAGTCGGGCAACCAGACAGTGCTCACAGGCACCCAGTAGGTCTTCAGTGAGGATCAGTTCCCTTCATGCTCCTTCCCTTCATAAACACAACTGAGATTTCCAGAAGAGGGTCTTCTGAGAATAGAGCATAAAACTTTATTGCCTAAGTTCTTTCCCTTCAGTATGAACCACTTCTGCTCAATTCCTGAACGCTTCATAGTGAAAACTCCTAATTAAGCTACTCTAGGGAAAGACAAGTGCTCACTGGTTCATGTCTCACATGATCTGAAGCTTCCAAAACCCTGAAAGCCTGAGTGGTCTGATGGCTTTAGAGTCAAGGGCTTCATTCTTCAGATTTTTCCCCCTTCTTGGCTGGCCTCTCTGCCTAATTAGAGCTCCTTCTAAGCACTTATCAAAATCTAATTCCTCATGTGTTCAGATGGCGGGAAAGCAACTTGCCAAAATGAGTTTGCAAACTCTACATTTCTGATCTATTGAACATGGGATAGAAACAGGCAAATGAATTCTGTTCAGCTCTGAGTAGAAGGGGACTGTTTCTTGCCCTCTGACACATCCTTCCTGGGGAGGAAAAGCAAGGATGAGCTCAGACCAACCCAAGATAGGGGAAGAGGCTGAGCTGAGTTGGGGGCTGCTGTCTCAAAACACAGTAAGGGCTGATGAAGGGTGCAAGGAAGAGGGGAATCATGGCCCCAGAAGAAATCAGGCCTCCCTCTCCCAACCCTGCATCCCACCTTTCCAGCAGCCCTCTTCTCAACCAACATCTCTCCCCGGAAGGTGCCCTGGGCTTAGTTCACCTGGGTGGTGGGAACAGAGCTCTGTTTGGAGATCATCAGTCAAAGTTAAAATCAAGGGCATCATCAAGATACTTATTATGATTACTGAACAATATTTATTCAACAAGTAGTCATCAAAGACCAACCATGCGCAGCAGGGACGTCAAAGTGAACATCCCATTCCTGGGGCTCCCAGGCCTTAGAGCAGGGGGACAAAGACGTTACCAGGGCACCTCACACACGTGGTGGGGAAACCATGAGAATGGTTCTGTAAGAACGTGACGGGAATAACGGGGAGTCTGACAGTGGGGAGGGCTGGACAGGCAGGACATGCTGTTCTGAGGGGAGGACAGTTGAGCTGACACCCGAAAGGAGTAGGACTTGCGCAAGTGAGTGGGGCAGGGACATCATTCTGAAAAGGGTTGGAGCTCGGGAACGAGAGGGAAGGCAGGCGGAGGCTGGGAGACGAGCAGACAGGTGCTTTCCTGGGAGTGGTTCTGACCCCAGACCCCACCCCCCACCCCGAGACATACAGCTCAGGGGTCACTGTGTGCGCTCCACTGCAGTCACGGGGCCCTGTGCGCTGAAGAGCTGGCAGGCAGCAGGGTCAGGTGACACCTCCTCAAAGGCCCTGGGATTCCCCGCCCAGGAGAACAACCACAAAGCCAGGAGAATACTTCCCAAAATGGGATTTTTCTCAGTTTTTCAGATTTATAAAAGAAAGAAAATCATTCAGCATTTGATGTAAATGCATTTTCTTTTTTAATTTTACTGGAGTCTAGTTGATGTACAATGTTGTGTTAGTTTCAGGTGTACAGCGAAGTGAATCAGTTCTACACATACATATATCCGCTCTTTTTTAGAGTCTTTTCCCATATAGGTCATTACAGAGTATTGACTAGAGTTCCCTGTGCTGTACAGTAGGTCCTTATTAGTTATCTATTTCATATATCGTAGTGTGTATGTGTCAATCCCAATCTCCCAATTTATCCCTCCCCCACCCCTCTTTCCCCCCTGGTAACCATAAGTTTGTTTTCTACATCTGTGACTCTATTTCTGTTTTGTAAATAAGTTCATTTGTACCATTTAAATGTGTTTTCTTGTAAAATATAGTTTACTGAACATGGCTGGGATTGGAGGTGGTACTTTACGTGTGTTCAACTTCCTGTGTGTTCGTCTCAAAACTCCAGATGCCCTGGTTAGCCCAATGGCAAACCAGCCCAGAGGATTTAGACAGGGGAGAAGGCAGGAAGGATTTAACTGCTGCCTGCCGGTGAGCTCTATCAAGGACCCAAGAAGGGCGGTGGATAGGGGACCGCAGGCCTCTCAGCACTAATCCTGCATCTGCCATCGCGGGAAGCTGGCACTTCCAGACACTGCAGGATGCTCCCTGGTGGGCCGGGGGCCTCCTGCCCCTTGGGGTCTCCTCTCTACCAGCAGAGATGAGGGAAGTCCCAGCCCAGCCCTCAACAGGACTTGCCTGTCCAGCTATCCCTGAAGATGGGGGACTTCCAAACAGTGAAATTAAAGGGCGCTCCCCTGAGGCCCATTTTCCATGGTGAGCTTCCTGATGGCATGGCTGAGACAGCCATTCTGCCTTCCTTGCTGTGTCCACCCCTAAATCTCAGAGAAGGCAGGGTCTCCTGACAGCCACTTTAAGACAAGGAAGTGGTGGGGGGCCCTCTACTTCCCTCTGGTGTCCACCCACCAAGCCGACTTCTTGAGGGTCCGTGATGGTTGATTGCGACGCTTGCTGCTGGAGAGGTAAGCCATCTCCAACTCACTGTGTGACCTTGGGTGTATGCCACCCCCTCTCTCAGCATCACTTTTCTCATCTGTAAGAGACAGGATTGGACCACATAGTCTTAAAAAAAGAAAGCCAGCCCGAAGCAAGTGAATGAGGAAGGACAGCTACAGGGGCAGGGGCAAAAAGGGAGCCAGAGTGTAGCACCAAGGGGCACACCGGGAGCCCTGAGAAGCTAGGAAGGGGCCAGGGCTCCAAAAGTAAGGCCCAGGCAAGCCAAGAATACCAGGAGAAGGAGAAACAACTGAGCCCAAGATACTGGCCAGCAGCCACCAAGCCCCACTGCTTACCTTTCCCCTCCTCTGCTCTCTGTCCCCTCCCTTCTCCCCATAAATAGCTAAATTAAGAAATCAAGATATTCTGAACTGGATCCTTCACAATAAAGGATAATTATGGCAAAATTGGAAAGGGTTCTCATGATTATACATAACAGCATATCATTTACCAATTTTGATGGCTGGATTGAAGTTTTGTAGAAGTTTG